>NW_022987429.1:2146937-2746937 GCF_902827165.1 Trematomus bernacchii
TTTATTTCCTCCACGAATCCGATATGGTAGTCTCCTGAGTAATTCAATGACATTTTATGTTTTGGCCATATACTTTTTGACAGTTTTTAGTGGAAGATGGCTCTAGATATAATAATACTTGTGAACTTTAGGGAAAGAAATTCAGTCTGAAGTGTTGCCATACAGTGCAGTGTTGTACTGTACCTTTGACATTTGATGAAAGAAGCAGATATGTTCTAATGCAGTTGCTAACCTCTAAGAAAAGAAGTGTTGTGCCTATAACTATTCTCAGCCATTATGAATGAATGGCTGATCTAGACTTCACAGTTCACCTAAAGGGCCACCCACCCTTTTTCCTGTTTTTAAGTCCCCATAAACGGCTTGTTTGTGAGTGTAATAGTCTAATGAATGCACCCCTATATCTTCTACCTAATATGTATGTAGAAGTGGAAAACTGCACATTGTCCCCTTGGGCCTGAGACCCTTATGACCCCAGTTCTCCCCCTAATCTCTTAATCTTCAGCGGAACAGCAGCCTCTGTGATCATTGGCAGGTAGAGCACGTTGCATACCTTCCTCCAGTGGCGCTTAAGGGGGGGATATGTGAGAATATCTGCAGGTAATCCACATCTCCTACTAATATTTGCAGCCGGATTTTTCTAATAAGACTGTGGTCTGTGCTTACGGGTGGGCTCAGTGGAGGTAAACACATGGCCTTCTGCTAGAAAGTGAAGCCAGATTATGTAACCAAGAGCAGAGATATGAAAAGGCGCATCCTGAGATGACCTGTAAGAAGAGCTGAGGTGCATCTTCAGCTGGATGTGCTGCTGTGTTATAAAACCGTCGCCTCTGCCAGTAAATCACAGCCTAATGGAATAAGGCATTGTAAACACTGTAGCATGAACAAAGGCCATCTCAGTGAAATGAAACAAGCATATATGGCGTTAGTTAATAAGCCTGAAGACAAGGTGCTGCTACAGCTTTATTGTTATGTGCCTCTGTTTATTTGCAATATATGCCACTCTTTTAAATACACATACTTTTAATTATATAACAAATCACACTTACTTATACAAAAAACATTCATGTTGTGCTATTTTTCTTCATCAAATGCCTCTTGGACGTAATCTAATGATGTGGTTTATGTTGTGTGTCACATTTTGTCAGGCAAGAAAAAGTTTTTTTTAAGGTTAGACAATGATATAGTTTTGATCAAAAATGGATCACCATTGTATCACTGACATTGAATGCATTAGCTTTCTACAAGTTTTAAGAAATAAAATGGTTCTTATCCTCAAATGGAAATAACATCATCTGTAAAACAGTTAACTTGTAGAGGTGTTTGGGTTGGATGGGTACAAGCATTTGCTTTCAACTCCACTATATTTCTGAAACCGTAAAAAGCATTTGTGTAGTCAAACTGCAGATGCCATTTTTAGCAAAGCTTTTCCTTAATAACCATGAAACATTATACCCATGTGGCAAACAGATGAAAATGAAACGTGCAATGCATGTTATTGTAATATAACCCTTTAGTGGTGGAGGAAGGAAGTGTTCTCATAAATTATGACCACAACACACAACATTTACATTCCAGAGTTCATGCCCATACTGTTGGACTTTTTGAGACTTTTGTCCAAATCATTTATTGTGACAGATGGTTACTTCACTCAGCACTGGCCCCCTCTGATATCTTATGGAGTCATCAGCAGCCAGTTGTCAAGTGTAATACGACTGGGGACCATAACTCTCCCAGCAACTACCACTAAACATGCCAGACAGGTCTGGCTCCCTCCCCTCCCTCAGATCGATATCAAATTGTCTCACAGAGCATCAGCAATCAAGCACGGCAGCATGGTGAGCGCTCAGACTTCAGTCAAAGGTTACAGACGGCCGGCCAGCTTCGCCCGGCCTCAGCCAATGTGTGACCGCTGATTGAAAGAGTTCTTTGACAGTTTAACATTTCTCCACCCCACACTTCCCCCACCACCTCCTCCATCGCTCTCCCTCCCCTCTCTCCTCACGGTTGTTTTCCTTTCTCAACCGTGCTGATTAAACCTGGAGTTCCCGACGGGAGGCTCTGATTTCCCAGCCTTGACTGTTACTGTAGTGAAGTCAGCGCTGCATGTCCTCACACAAGGCCAGTCAAACCCACTGGCTACAGAAGGCTGAGTAATGAATGGAGTTTGACTAGTGCAACATCTGCAGGCTTGTTGTACCCCATGAGGTTCTGTTGTCATATTAATCTCTGTCAATAATTCAGCCCAATACAAATGTTTGACTCTTTATTGCACTTGGTTACTTAATACTTAATGCATGCTTTACTCATTATTTCTAGATGACCTATAAGACCTTTACAAGAACAGCTTATAGGAAATCCTTTTGCACAGCTTTTGCTTTGTCTTTTTTGTCTGACGGATTGCACTCCCAGTAGAGAGTTGTATCACAACCGGGCCAAAATCCATTCCTCAACACCTTATGAAAATGAACTTGAGTTCAAACAGCCAACACGTTTCCCTTATGAATTCAAGAGTGTTGAAGACAAAGCAAGTGTCTGAAGGAGAGTAGCACACAATAAGGTGTTCTAAACTTATCTGAAATGAGTATTATATAGGTAATAGGTACTTGATTGGTAACCATTGATAGAGTATAATCACATATTAAAGTGAGTTTATTGTGGCCAAAAACAATTATAAAGATTTGACCGGTATGGAAAACAATCTGCTTTAGTCAGTGCATCAAAAAAATTAAAAAAGTTGTTTCATTCAAGTTTTAAAATATGGCCCTATTCTTCGCACTAAACATGCTTGTGCCCACACACACACCCACACACTCTAGTTTAAATCACAAAATGTGGTTTCCAAATTTTAATTGATTGCAAGAAAATGTTGGAGGGGTAATTATTGACTTAATGCAGCTCAAGGTAGATACACCATCAACTCCAGCCTAACATGGAGGTAACATTAGACATTGACAGAACTGGATTTCTGAATTTGATAGTGCAGCTTAGTGCAGTTCTGAGGGTAAGCAAATTACATCGCCTGGAGCTACTGCTGAATGAATGGAGCCTTTTTCATGATCACAGGGAAAACTTCCCCCGGGGGACATGGAATTTCAGAGGGTTTTCCCCCTTAAACATACACTGGTACACTTTAAAGGTAAAAGGTAATTTTGCACTTCCTATCCTGGATAATGCTGTTTGAACTGAATGAAACACTCCCATTCATTGCAGCCCAAACTCAAGCAAGATGTGCATGTTTTAAGAATGGCTTCATGCCCAGTTAAAATAAGTATTTCGTTATATGTATGCAAAAAAAACATCTCAGTTCATGTTCAATTTAAAAACTTTTCTGAATGTTACAAACAACAATGGGGACTCACCGTTTTGCTCCTTTACACTTGGAGTGTAAAATTTGCTGACATGACTTGATTCAGCTTCCGACCCATATTGTTGGAGAAGCGATGCAAGAAGGAATAATAATGGTAGGATCATTTGGATGAGTGGTGGTTGGCGATCACAGAGCTCTGTTGAAGTGATGGTTTGTATCACCACACACATGCGTCGTTTACAGGACACCAGTGCTGTTTTGGACACATTTGGAGAGGATAAAGGCAGAGTAGAATCCACATAATCTTAATCATCAGTCCTTCAGGTGAAAAAGTAAAATGAATATCTCCCTAAATCAAGAAAAATCCTCATCCAAATCTCGCAGACCTTGCAGCTTCTGCGTAATGCAAGTGCGCACCTGTTGGTTCACAGAAAAGTTGGAGACTGAGTTGGGGAAAACTCGTCGTGCCGTAATTATAATCCCGGAATTAGTTGTGAAAACGTCCGTATGCATGCATATCATCTATGGTCATTGGAAAAGCAACGAGGCATTTTGGCTAAAGCGCGCGTCCACGTTGCGTTCTTGACTCAGTCTGAATAAATCCCCGCAGATCTTCACGCATTACAGCAAGAGCTCCCACACAGAGACAGCGAGAGAGAGAGCAGCAACATGATACAGTGTGTACTCAGAAACCACTCGCAACACCAAGACGAGTTCCGTTGTCTGGCGAGGTCTAGAGTCATAACTTGGTGGAGACTGAGATAAAATATCGCTGCGCGGCCGGGGTTGGGTTTTTGCAGACTGCCAACTGACGGCACAACAGGTGCTATACATAAAGTACAACTTCCCAGCCGAGGCAACTCCCCGGCATGTTAACCATTCCGCTGCTGCTGGTCCAATGAGGTGTTTTATCCACTTTCAGCTACATACTGTAATTCAGTTTAACTTCCAGTAGTTTCCAGGCAGGAAATGTGTCATCTTCTCCAGAGAACTAAGAATAAAGCAGCTCAGCACATTCTGTCATGAATAAGATACAAGGTAAACTATGCAGACTGTTTCCTCCACAATGTAAAAATAACTTCAATACACAAAATACCAGAATAAATTGTTTTTCTTATTCTGCTTTTTTTTTTAGAATAACCTGGAATCAGTCAAATAAGAACATCAATTATCAGTGAGTAAATTATCATTAATCACATTAAATGAATTGTTAAGAAAAACATTGTTTTAAGTCTAAAGATGACAAGATATGTATATTATTCCATGTAGAATAATCTTTACATAATGTCTAAAAAAATACAGAATATTATAATATATAAAATACATAGTTTTCCAGATAGTTGTGTCTTATGTCAATACAAAGGAAGCTAAGTTGTAACATTATGGTGGAGGTTGGCAAAGACAGACATGTATGGTATCTCATTTTCTCTTTCTGTGTTAAAACTCAAAACTATATTTTTCCTACTCTTTCAAACAGCTATCATTGTGGCCCACTTACATTTTCCAGTGCATCACGGTTCATCAAATGCATAACGTGTACATGGTTAAACAATGAAGTCCACAGATCATATTCACATATGGAGCTTCTTCATCATTGAAGAGGAAACTTTCCATGAGAAAATATGATTAAGTATGCTTGTTGTAACCGTGGAGTGATTGTTTAAATCCTTGATTCATTTTCCCAACAGAGAGATGAAAGACGCATGTGTTCCCTCACTGCACTGTTTAACACGCCGTTGTGCATTCTGCTTAACTGTTTCTGTGGAAGGAAATGTTTAAGAGCTTCTCAATTTGTCATATCAAAGCAGAGACACCGCTTGGAACAATACTCCCTCCTGTTCCCAATTTCCGTTCTCCCCGTTACACTGTTGTACCTCATCAACTGTGTTTCATGTGGTTCCTCCCATCTATTATTGGCAAGGACCCACCAGAGTATCCCCCACAGTAAGTCTGCTGCAGCACAGACACAACAATCAAAGGAGAGCTGAACACATATTGAACCCATTGAGCCAGACACATGATGCAATGCCGCAGCAATTTACCCCCAGTCTCACATAGCTCAGAAACTACCACCTCAAAGAGAGCGCGGAGCAGCCATCTCCCCCACATCAAGGTATGAAGGGAGGTTTTGTGGTTTTAATCAGAGTTAATGGCTGGGAAAGGAAGGCATGGGGCATGGATACAGTCATTTCATACGTGTGGTGCCCCCGTGGAGAGGGGCAGATAGAGGTCTTCTTGTGCCTGCTGCAAGGGCCAAGGCCCTTTGTGTAAAGGAGGGTATCACATTCCAGCCCTGCAAGGGCCTGCAGCAGATGTCAGCACTTCACATTGTGGAATCCCTCTCTCTTTCACACACACACCCATACACACTCATTCACCCCTTGAGGTTTTGTCTGTAAAAGCTGGGTATTTTGTCTCGTTTGTCCACATTTGATTGCCACTTCCTTGGTGGTCTTGGGTAATGTGGAGTCTTCGATACAAAGAAATATAATAAACAGAGACAATTAGAAACAAGGCAGACCTTTGGGGTCATGACTAACATACAGAAACATGCCAGCCAGGAGGGCTGTGTCCACCGGGTATACTGGAGATGGAAATGTATACAACAGAGAACTCACAGTCGGCGGCTCCCAGCTAAATCCCTTTAGACTTGCTTGCCTTTTTGGGACACATACTGTCAAACAAACAAACGCCCGCTCCCAATCAGTCCCTGTTACACAACACATCTGTCACTGTGTCTGCGAAACACAAGCTTTGTTCCAGGTGAAATGAAATAATACACAAAGGAGCGGACGTGTTTGCTATATCCAGATCTCAGCTCATTACATTTTGAAGAAAAAGGCTTTTGAGATGACTTCATTTATATGGTAAAACGTCCTGAAGCAGCAGCAGGAGCTTTTTGCTGTGTGGTCCTGCGAGGAGTCGTGGGAAATGTGCCAGCAGACGAATTTAGAAAGTAATGACTCACATTCTCTGGAACTTTTTAACAAATTGAAGTCTTCTAAATCCATTGTTATGCCTGCTAAATCGTATCATTGAATCACAGTATCAAGGTTGTGCTAATAGTCTAACGGGGTGCAATGTCCTTCATATTCTGGACACAGTTTTAAATCAATGGGTACTTAAGTTGAATTAATATTAATGTCTTGTGCTTCAGTTTGTCATGTAAAAAGTGTGGCATCAGGGTGATTTATTGCCCCTGGCTGCACTTGGCTTGGAAACCAGAGCCCCCTGGTGGTGCCCCTCAGCCCTACACTCAGTATTTACCTCTCAGTATATACGGGCCCCAATGAGCCAGTACCGAAATCCAATATGTCAGTGTTGTGCTCTAACCATTAATTACACTGAAACATGGATATTCTTGTCTGCTACATTTATCCATTACATTTGTCTGCATCCAGCTTTTCACAGCAGAAACCTGAAGTGAATTAAATTGACATTCACTTGTTAGTTTTGGATGCTGTTCTCTCTTTGTTATTGCTCCTGGATGCACTGAGAATGAGACAGGAGTAAGTCTGCAGTGTGATTAGCTGGGCTTAAAGTAAGATACCCCATATTAATGTATGGGTTCTGTTGTGTGTGGGATAATATTCATATTAAAGAAAGCAACACTTATCCTATAAGTGTCGTTTTTTTTATATTTTAGGAAATTAACTGTGGTGTTACTTTATAAGCTAACCACTCTTTTCTTATAGAAATGCCAAATGTTCATTCAATGCAACATTAAAAAATATTTGGCATCTCATGTTGGAAGGATCCTCTTGCTCCTTGAGGAATTCCCTCTTTACCTTTGAGTACAGTCCAACAATACTGGGAAGAAGCGCTTCGGTTAAACAGCTTTCTGGCTTCCTGCCTTTATCATAATCTTGGGTCGTTTTGCAATTACTGAATATGTGCTGACGAGGAACATTCAGTTTCCATTATGGCAACCAGCATATACAATGTTCCCGGGGTCAAATCTATACTGCCACACTTTATCAATACAGTATTGTTCTGGAGCCCTGCGCTGTGTGATGTTTACTCTTATTTACAACAATTTGTAGTTTCAATAGGTAGTGGTGTTACAGATATGTCTTACATTAAGTTGTTTAAATTGTAGCATGTATAATACGGCTGCATAGATGTTTTGTTTAAAGGAGGAAAGCCCCATTCAGAGGGGAAACACCCTGATCAATAACTGAAGCGAGACTCATCTACTACTGCAGGGAGATGCCAAGAATATGTCACTGCTCTGCGAAACTGACTTTTTACTGTGCCGCTGTAATGAGGGTATCGATCCAGAGGACTCTTCTCAAGTGAGCACAATTCATTATTTTTCAAGTTTATTTTTGTATTTCACATTATAAAAAGAAAAGAAAAATATCACAGCAGAATCATAATTAACACTAAGCCTAATATAGTTTGGGGTATTAGTTTATATTTGGGATGGCATCCAGTTGAATCCTCACTAAGCTTTAACAACATATACGTTCAGTAATATGAAAGTACAAAGTCTGAACATTCCATAATTGTAAAGCATTGTAAGACCCAATTTCCATTGGAACAACAGCTGGTTATTGTGAAACAGGATATTAATCAAAAAAAAATAATAAACTAGTTGGAAAAATATTATGAAAAATTGGTGAGTCTGTAAATGTATTTCAGGATGACCTGTTAATGTTTTTGTAGATTAATGTAAAATAGTTCCATGTCACCCTTAGATGCACGAGTGACTGGACCCTACACTCTTCCATAAGTGGGTCAAAAAGGACCCGTATTAGAATAATGTGTTTTTATGCCATTTTTGTCATTTTGGTTGAGAAAAATGACTTGTATAAAATGTAGTATTATATTTTGGTTCACACTAGAAATATTTTATATTTAATTTTGCACTATTTATAATTTAAGACATTTTTTTTACATTTTGAAAAAAAAACGAAATTCCATAGAAAATGCATGCGGGTCATTTTTGACCCACTTATGGAAGCTTGGGGTAGAAATACGAAAACTACAATTTCTTAAAATGTATAAAATGTCAATTTAAAATTTGAATGGCATGATATCCAAAACATGTTTTTTGACGAATAGCTGGAATATGAAATGATAAGATACTTCAAGAAAACCACCTCACCGGGTCAAAAAAGACCCACGTATGCATCTATTAAGACAAGACCAGGATCAGGACTGAACAAAAACAAATTAAAAAGCATTAAGACAACTTTACTATTGGTACGGGATACCTGTCAATAGGATAACAAAAGGATAACCTTTATATTGTAAGAACCATTATAGAAGGAAAAGCTATTTATTGTATAACCCCCCTTAACCTTAAGTATTTTTACATCAGGATTTACAAAAAACATCTGTTACCATCATCAACATGACTGTAAATTCAACATCAAATTCACTTTGCACACACACACTTCAAAAATCCCATTCTATGGATTTTTTGTTTCATCTTTATGAGTTACATTAAAGTCTTATACACTTTGACAGCAGATCTACTTCTTCTTCTTCCAAGAGATTTATCCTGTCACTGATATGAAGTAATGTCCATTAATCTTCCCTGACTTCAGCTAAAGAACTACACATCACTTCGGGATTGAAAACAGTTTGCTGAGCAGTGAAAAAAGACGTTTAGCAGTAGTGGGAGAAATGTGCTCTGCATGCCAGGTATAATACCACAATATATTGGTTCAATCCAGCCTGACAGATTTCTGGAACCGCACAAAGTTGTCCATCAGACACATGGCTCGCAGCCAGCCACTGAACATTTTTTAGACAACACAAAAGGATCTTTGTGCTCCACTGCAAGACGCTTTTATCGTAACACTAGAACCAAGCCCTGTGACACAAATCATTAATCTCTGTGCATATGGTGCTGATCAATTTGTGTATGCAAATGAAATGCCTTGTCAGTCAAAATTAAACGACAGGGATCAAGGCCTCCCAAGATGTTTGACATTAAGCGGTGAACGATATATGGATCAAGAATTGTGGGAAATATCCGCTCAGATGTGTTTTATGCAATGGATTTTATTTTCACTGAGGGAACTAAAGATCAAGCTACTTGTTCAGCCCTGTCAATGTGTTTCATAAACTCATAAAATGAATGAAAGGTGACACAAGAGCTCTGACATAGACGTTATTCATATACAAAAGTTATAACCACAACCAAATCCAGACACAATTCAAAGTTGAATATCCTACCCCAATGAACAAACTGTACTACGTAACAGAACTTGATTTGTGACACTTTTCATCATGATTTTACACCCTTATATTTTATCATTACAAGCGCTTTTTTGAAAATTAAATTCCTCTAGGTGAGTTAGCAGGCAGGATAATCCACCGAAATGAGTTTGTGAAGATGTAACCCTTGTATGGTATTCGGGTCTGTGGGAACCGTTTTCATTATTTAGCTAAAGAAAAATGATATGATGAATTATTTTTTCAAACCCACACTCAATGGCCTCGGCTCTTTTTCTGTGAAGAACATATATCAGAACACATTTTCAACGACCACCCACTGTACACCCCCCCTGCACATTTACATTACATACAGGGTGTTCGGGCCCTCTCTCTGTGTGTGTGTGTGTGTGTGTGTGTGTGTGTGTGTGTGTGTGTGTGTGTGTGTGTGTGTGTGTGTGTGTGTGTGTGTGTGAGAGACTTTTGTGTTTCTGCCCCCTACCAATCTTTATTTTTTTCACAGTCTATCCAAGCTGCACATTTGGGGCAAGACACAATAAATAAAGCTTCGCCAGTTTGCGTCCTTATCACAACTGATCAAGATGGCCAAATGATTCTCTGCTCAGAGGGCCTTGCAAATGATTATGGAAGAGAGAGAACCATTTGATGATGATGTAGAGGAATAGGAAGAGGTTTCAGAATGTGAGGATCACATTTCTGAGAATTCTGAGTCTGACTTTGAAGAAGAGGATGAGATTGAGCATCAGCTAGTTGCAAAAACAAGACGAGCCACAGGACCAGCCGGTCAGCAGGCAAAAAAACAAGTAGCACTTTAATTCATTAATGTGATCTAACAAATGTAAAAGGGCAAATATTAACCATATATGCTGTTTATATTGCTTGTAATTGAGATGAAGTAAACATCTGTTGAGTATTTTAACATCAAATAGTTTGATTGTGTTGAATTGAAGCCCAAAAAGCAGCGGGTCCACCAGACCCACGAAACCTGGCTGAGTAACACAAATATGAACACCACACAAGGGTTAATCTGCAGTATGTGGCTGTTCTCAGGAAAGAAACTCCATTTTATGATTAGTTGTCAACATAATATTAAGCTTATCGTACTGATACACGCACACTCCTGACAAGCATGAGTAGTACTCTACCTTATTTGGTTGGTGGAGCTTCTCAGACTGAAATTCCTCGGGCTGTTGAGATTTTACTCGCCACCAGCCGCACTCTCAGCTCGCTACTCTGTACTGAAGTGGAACATCAATCTAACAATGCATAAAAGTCCCATACATGCTTCATAAAACCCCTTTAACTCATTATATATAAAAATCAATGATAAAACTATATTAAGTGATACTATTTGGTGAGCCCGTAACTGTTTGGTCGTCTGCCAAAAATATGTCAAGCTTTACTTTAGGACATCCGTTCATTTATCATTGACAGTCATCTGTTTTTCAATTCATTCTCAAGCCAGGTGTAAACAAAAGGGAAACCCACCATCGAGGTAGAAAACACATCGACCCAAATTGAGGGATGTGTATTTTAACAGACAGGCTCACACTCTGGCTAAAAGCTAAACGTGAGTTACTGACATTTGAAATAGCAATTTATCATATGGTCAATGTAATAGCTGTTATGGAGTGCAATCCTATCACATTATATATAACCGCAGATGCAGTTTGTCACTGTTAGGACTTTCTTCTCCATGTTTTCTTATGGTGATTTCTCCAAGGCATTTGTAATTGCTATGTTCGCTATATGTCTTATAAACATGGAATATATATATTTATTTATAAAGGCTTTTTTAATGTTTTTTTGTCTTTTTCTTGCTCATTTTTTACAAGTTGATTTTTCATATGCACCATTATACACCAAATCAATTTCCTTGACAATACAATTAAAAAGTCGCTGGACAAAGATATATATTGGGTCTTTATCTTTCCTCAGTCATTCTTGCATGCTCTTTCACATGTAAATAATCTATTTGACATTACATTACAAAATCACATAGACATGAGTCTTTACAGAGCGACCCTACTCTTGGAAAACCAGTCAATTCATAATAATAAATACCAATGCTTATTACATCGCCTAGGCCTGAGGTAAATTGCATCTACAAATTGCAGTCTCTCTCTTTCTCTCTCTCTCTCTCTGCTTTATGGTCTATTTAGCCTCCACTGTTCACGTCCATCTGCCTCTAAATACCACACAGCCACTGCCATAAATAGTGAGGCGTTTGCTTCCATCACGTGAATGAGAGCATTTCTCTTTTCCCTGCCTCCACGTCACGTTTGAGCGTTTAGCAGCGTGTGTGGAGGCGGAGAGCGGCTGTCCGTGGTGCTGATGACGGGAGGACTGATGATGCTCTCCGGCTCTGAGCAGCCGCTTCTGCGCATGTTGCATGACAGGTACCACGCAAGCCTCCATCTTGGGCTTCCCGTGCTGAGGCGAAAGGGCAGCAGCCATATACACACTGATTCCAAAATAACAACAAACCGGGCGAGGTGAGCGATTAATAAAAAAAATTGGCAATTTGCCGAGATGTAACTTTCCCAACAAATCATTTCTACAAATTTGCCTAAGCAGGACAACAGAATGGGAAAGAAAGAGAGCGACTGGTCTGGAAGGCTCTGTTAACGACTGTTTGCTACTGTCAGCTTCACTTGCTCCAGTTTACCAAGGAATTGACAGGTGACAGAGCCAAACGGTGAGTGCACGTGCAAGGCATGGTTTGCGACTTTTTTGTTATTTTTTGTCCGTAAAGTGCGCTAATTTGATGTGTTATCGCATGCTCGCGTGCATGTACTGGCGTTTTCTTCCTGCATCCCCCCACCCCCCCAGTCATGGTGGTCGCAGCTTGCTGTGTTTTCCTCGCGTGCCTCTGCTCTCCTGATGCTCAGGCTGTGGGCTCGTCTCGTTCTGTGTTACTTTCTTTCCTGTTGTTCCGAAGAGATCCAAAGCGACGAGCAGCCACAGGTTGTGAGAGCCCAGCTCGAATGATAATGGGTGTGTAATATTGGTTGCATTTCAGTGTTTAGATATGCATGGCACAGGCCTTTCCTATGTCAAAGCATTTTAGAGATGGATGAGAACAGATTTCCCCCTTTAAAATGTACAAAAATATGTTATTTTAAAAACGTCATCACATGGCTTTATTGTAGAAGTGTATACATATTATTCATAATCAGGTACTCATTAACCTACATATACACATTTTTCTACATTATTTATTTTTATAGAATGACATAGTTATGATGCATAGTCTGTGGATAATATGTGTACAGAGCAGGTTTGCTTCTTGACCTTGGACCCAAGGGGCAGACCATGTAAGGCTGCTTGAGTCACTGTCAGCCGATTTATGACAAAGCCTCAGCAGTTTCAACATTGCCAGCAGAAAAACACAGCGAGGGTGTAATGTTTCTCAGTGGTGGCACAGTTGAGTCAGGTATTGCCAAGGTCAATATGTTGACCCTGTGCCTGCCGAACTCACATCACTCTGAACAGGGAACAGTTTAGCATGAGTGTGTATTGGTCACAACTACAGAAAACTGCCTCTGACAACACTAAGATTAAGGCCAACGTTTGGGTTAAAAGGAATAGTGTTTTGGAGAGGATTTGTGCTTCTTTATTACAATTGCAACACATGTATCTTTCACTATTGTTTGTATAAAAACACATAAGATATCATAACTGATTGAAGCAAAGTCAAATGCAGTGCTTCTACCACCAAACAAAACGAGACACAATATAAGGGGGGAGAAAAAGCAACACAATGATCTTGTTTCTTTTCCTACATCTTTTCATCTGGGAGACAACTTACTTATGAAGGGTCACAGCAGGACACCATTTTAGGGGGGTTAGGTGATTTGTTGTGACAGAATTCACAAAAAAAGGAAAAGATGCTAATTATGTTTTTTACTAGTTGAATACACAGAGAAAACAATTACAATATAGAAGAGTGTGAAAAGGGAATGCCATTTGGTTCATCAGAACTTGCTTAAAAGAGGTAAGCTCTGTGATGAAAGGGTTACAAGCCAAACGGGTTGGGACACATTATGTTCTGTATCTTCACGCAAGTGGTCATATTTAGTTTGTGTCAGGGAGGCTGGAGTAAATGCTCTGGGATGGGACTTGTAGAGAAATGTTACACAGAAGATGGGACATAGAAATCGAGGTCACATAAGAAATGGTTTCTTAGACATTTCCCTTTAGTCTGGCTGCTGTCATCTGATATGTCTGGGGCAGAGTTGATATATGTTAGACTCTTTTTTTCAGGAATATACTTGGAAAAAGTGCTGAACAGAGCAGTGGAAACCATATTCACTGGAGAAGAGGGTGATCGATCTGCAGTCGAGGAACAGTCAGGGTGTTACAGGGCCAAGGCAGTGACGGAGAGTTTATCTGTCTAGACAATAAAGTGCTCTCGGTTAATATACAGTCTTGCTGGCAGTGTGGGGATGAGGCATGTAGCTGCTGGTCTTTGTGTCCCAATGCAGTGAAAGGGCACTGGTTCCCTAATGGGGAATGAAACGCACAGGTACTATGGCTGCCTGGTGATTAATGGGCCCTATCAAGAATAGCAAAAGTGTACTGCCTCTGCGTTTATGTGAGCATGTAGACATGTATAGTACTGTTAGACCTGGCTATGGGTTTCCTAATAAACAGATATATGGCAAACACACAGGACAGTATTATCTGCTACATTTCTGTTTGCGTTGTATAAGAAAGGATTGAAGTATTACACCACTGCTTTTATAGATCAAACCAAATGATAATGTCCAAGAGTGTGATTAACAACTCTGGCACAGACAGCATTCAGGAGTTGTTATCTGCAGATTCCAGACTAAAGTAGAGGATATTTCAGGGTCGCATTCACCTTTACGAGACCAGAATGACCATCGTTATTCAAGTACATTCCTCCAATGATTAGATTCATGTTTAAACTTGCACAACTTGATGTGGGGGTGACACATTTACATTTCAGACATCTACTGCCATGAATCCTGAGGAAATGGGAACACATCATGTCAGGAATGCAAGGAGAAAATCATAGAAGATAGACGAAGCAAACCGAAGCTTTGTACTTCCGCAGAGGGCAAAGCTTAAGCAGCCACCTACAGTAGTGTTCTGCCACATTTGCAAATGAGATTTGTTGAATGTGACAGGCTTAATGCTGTGCAATTTAATAACCACCACTGAATTGTCTTTCTGGGTAATTCTGAATGCTAGGCCTTCCTCTCAAACGGTTTGTTTTTTCCTCCACAGGCTCATCTTTCATCAGTATGGGCATTAAGGAGCTCGCCATCTTCCTCCTGGTGCTGTCTCTTTGTCTAGAGGGAGGATATGCCAAAGAAAAAAGAACAAAGAAGGGAAAGAAAAAGGGGAAGCAAGTTTTTTGTCCATCGTAAGTACGAGGGGTTGTCCAATGACAACATTACGTTCATCATGTTGCCAAAGCATTGACAAACTGTTGTCATTGGATGTTGTGCACGCCCAGACTAAAGTGTCAAATATGAGGAGTTCCCTTTTAGTGACTTTTTAAGGTGCCCATTTTGCATTCAGTTAAAGCATACTTCCACTTTTTTTTTACACTTGATAGATCTTCCACTCCAGTCTTTTCCCCTCAGTCATGATTGACAAGAGCTTGTCAGCTGCTTCACTGCAGAGCTATTCAAGTGTTATATAATATGCAAATGTGGGTGAGTCAATAACAAATGATGGGCATCCGAGAAAGCAACACCAAATCCTCTAAAGGCACGTTTTGTCAGGATACTTAGAATACTAGAATACAACATTGACCCTGTTTAAACCTTATATCAAATGTGTCCTGACTATGTTAAGATGTGATTTCCCCTGATAACATTTACACCTGGTATTCATTTGTGTTTCCAGTGTCCATTTTGGATCTGATTGAGATCCGATAGCAATACGAATGAGATTAGATCGGCCGTAGTTCCGGCCATGTAGTTGTTGTATGTCATCGATAAAGCCATTGCGTTTACTTGTGTTTGATGTGGTCACAATGCCTACCACCTTATTTCTGATCACATCACAACATGTCTTCAATGTGTTTTCGGTGCATTTACAAATGTCCAAACACTATGCAATTACTATTATATTACCCAAAACACATTTAATGCAAAGGGGTAAAGGGGGTAAAGGATGCTACCTTGGATACTTGCTAAGCTCTTCCTTATTCATTCCCTCCTGACCGTCTACAGCTGACTGGTAGCATACATGGCAACGGTTGAGAAAGTGATAAATGAAAAGGAAAATGTTCAGGTCATGGATTCACTAAAAGGTCAAATGATCTATGTCTAACAACAGAATGAACTTGGACATGTCCGAACATGCCTTTTTGCCTTTTGGATTGTCCATCACTTCTATGCTGGGGAGAGCTGCGCCCCTTACTCCCTTAAATGGTAACAAATGGCTCCACAATGAAAGTTTTGAAATGAGGGAGAAACTGTTTGATGTAGTCCCAGTATTGGCAAGTGTAAGCTGTATGACATATTTTCGAGTTTAGAGCTGCGGATGCCTTTGTGGATCAAGGGAACCACTTGGTTCCAGTTTAGCTGTTGTGCTCGAGGTTGTCAGAAGGGTCTGTTAAAAAGGAGAAAAAAGAGGTTTAGTGGATAGGAATTATGTGTTTCACTTTGATCAGAGGAACCGCATAACATACACACGCTGCATGACATTCCTGTGGAGCACTTTAACTCATCCTCTGTGCATGATAAGGTTTACATAATGATATGTAAAGTGCTTTGAGAAGGGGAAATTCTTTGGCAGGAGAATCATTGCCACCCACAAGGAGGCTTTCTTTTTCTCCTTTCTCTCATGCCAGATCCTGTTCTCCCCATTCCCTTCCTCTCTCCTATTGTTTTTTCATCAGTCAACCTCAGACAACAAATGATGTTTGACTGAACGTCTTTGAAAGTTACCCCTTTATGGTGATAATTATAAGTAGACAGCTGTTTTTGGTATTCTGCAAAACGGTTCAAAGGGAAACTTTCATTTTTGGATTCAATAAAAAGTGAAAATACACAGAAACGATATGTTGTTTGTTTTGACAAGTTATGTATACTTCCTGCCACCCACATGGCATGATCATCGAAAAATAGACCGATTTGTAGAATGTTGGGGGATCTATAAGCATAAGTGGAAAATAATATTAATAACCATGTTTCCATTAGTGTATAATCCCCTGAAACTCACCTTAGCATACCTACATAGGGATGGGTTTTGCTAGATTGCAAGGTTGCACCCCAAGGTTTCTTCAATAGCTGAGATCAGACAAACTCTGGCTCTTGACATGTCCTTTTTAGTTTTTAGGTTACCTGAAGGCCACCGTAGTTCTCCAAAATGGTGTGGTAACTCCAGACACCATCTGAATATCTTTGGAATTGAAAATATGTAACGATGGTCCTTCAAGATACAGTGTCACTACAGTTTTTGCAGATGCTATCAAGGCTGCATGCTCTTAGTTTTGTTTGAGCTGGACATTCCCAGTTGCTGGTACTGGTACAATTCTCATGTTAACAGCATGCAGAGCAGAAGTGGGTGTGCTGTGCATCTGCATTATTCATCTGCCAAGAATTTGACCTGCTAATGTAATCGTGTCTGCAGTTCCCTCTCTTCTTTTTTGTATGCAGAGAGCTGTCAGCTGATGATCTGGCACGAGTTCCTGAAAATACAACCAGTAACATCTTGAACAGGTTACTGTTAACCTATGATCCCAGAATAAGGCCCAACTTCAAAGGCAAGTCTCCTTTCCTCTCAATCTGTCTCTGTCTATTCCTAATTTACATTGTTGCTGCAGTGCTTTCATGCTAATTAAAAAGACCACTTTACTAGACATATGTATCTCCAGATTTCTTTCATGAACTTGGAGCAGGGACAGGTATCTGCATGAAGCGTGCATTAGACATTCATTCAATGTAATTTCCTGTCACACGTACACTTGCATACACTTGCATCCTAAAGTCAGTTTATTATTGTGTTGATTTATAGTCACAGGCTGTTATGAGGAAAAATAACATGTGATTTCAAATTGGGCCCTATTATGCTTTTCGGGGTTTTCCCTTTCCTGTACTGTGTTAAATAGGTCAATAGGTAAATGGTCTGCAAAGGCTAACATCCCAAAGTAAAGAGCTTTTTGAATATTAGAGCATGGAAACATGTCAAGGTAGAGACACTACATTCACATATGAACCTGAAATAGTAAAATAATAATAGGGCCCTTTTAGGATGTTCCTCAATTGACAAAACAACAGAGTACAGTGTGTAATTTGTTTATTCTCTAGTTCTCATGACTTCTCTAGGATCTGCTTCTGTTATTTCGTTCTTTACTGTCCAACAAGTGTCCATCTTTACAGTGTGTGTGCAGTGTATTGTAAATGTCACAATGAACCAGGCTGCTGCCTCACAGACAGAGCCATAAAAATAACAAAGAGGTGATTGATGACCTCTGCGTCTGACTGATGGTCTTACCAGTCTTCAGGTAATCCTCTGGCACTTGGCAGCAGAAGCGGTATCTGGGACTAAATGTCTGATGTGTTGTGAACAGAATCAGCTCCCTCTCTGAATGCCTGGGACCGCTCCAGCAGCCAAACATCTGCTCTTGATTTCAGGGTGGGCTAAAAAGCTCTCCGTCCATTAACATCCATGTCATAATCTCTGAAATGACATCCTTAACTGTGCCTTGTGAATAACTTTCTGCAGGCCTTTAAAATGCTGAGCTGATTTCACAGTCCCTATAGAGTTTGAACTTACAACAGAAATGTTAGTTCAATATTTGTTGGTTACATTAATGCATGGAAGTTGTGAGCTGAATGACCCCTCCATAGTATGCACATTAATATTGTGAATTGCTTGATATCATTTATCATATAAAACTGCTAAGCTTCCAGGAAACACCTCAAAGGAAATAATGTATTCAAAGCCGTGTGAGCAGCACTGCATTCACTTAGTTTTTGCTAAAGGTGGAGAGAGATGTGAGTAACAGCATAAGTGTAGCAGAGAGGATTAAAGGTTTTGTTATTACTTTTTTAATGGCGATGAAGTCTTGCACAAATCTAGATCAATAACACAATCATCTGAATCACCAGTGTTGTATATAGAATTAAAGACCTTAAGGGTTTTACAAAGCATACTGACACTTACTATAAGCTACAAGCCACAGAGGTATCTTGCTCTCATCGCAAAGCGGCTATAAAACACAACAGACCTATTACCAAAATCTATTTTTTCCTTTTTTCTAAATCCAGGAATTCCAGTGGAAGACAGAGTGAACATCTTCATCAACAGTTTTGGCTCCATCCAAGAAACAACAATGGTAAGAGTTCACTTCAATATAGTGTGCAGTGAGGATGTACTTTTGTAGGCGACCCTCAACCAAAAGCATTGAGATTTTTCCATTGGATTTCAGTCTATTGCAGAAACAAAGCTTTGTGGCCAACACACGTTTATGATACTATTCTTAATCCCCACATATAAACACCACTTTGTGATTTTCGTAGCGTAAATGCAAACGACAGAAACATAAAGCTAACTTAAAGGTCCCATGTCATGCTTTTCCGGTTATAACCTGTCCCCTTGTGTGTTATGTAACTTTGTATGCATGTAAACGGTCTGCAGAGTCACAAACCCTCAAAGTACACCCTGTAGCGAGTAAAACTCTAACACAGAAAAGACCTGTCTATGCTGCCCCAGAACGCCTCGTTGGAGATTTCTCTTTTTCCATTGTTTACTTCTTGGGTATAGTGACGTATTTCGGGTATAGTGACGTAACGTAACGGCTCCGCAGATTACGTTACGTTACATCCGCGGAGCCGTTACGTTTGGACCAATCCGCGGACTTCCTCACACACACACACACTCGGCGGGACGTTGCGAGGCTCGCTGCTGCGAGGAGCGGGACACTGTGAGCTGGCTCACTGGTGTGGGGTCGGCGAGACAGCGAGACACCGCGGAACTCAGCCTGAGCACACACACAAACTCCCAGCCAGGCTGCGGGTGTGTGTGTGTTTCGGGCTGGGTTTCGCTGTGTCACGCTGTCTCGCAGACGGCCACTGGGCTCACAGGGAGGGGGGGGGGCAGGAGCTCCAACAAGCCGTTTAGGACAGAGAGTGAATACACATACTATACAGAGATGCTGTATGAGAAACCAATGTGAGTTTGGAAAATTGCACAATATAAATGTATTTTAGTAGACCTCAACAATGGAATTATGATCAGTAGAAATGGCCGTGACATGGGACCTTTAATGCTATAAGCAAACTACATCACGGTCGCATGGCTGTGCATCACCACCGCTGAGCTAAAGGTGGACCTGTGTCATGAGATGACGTTAAGAAGTTTATTGATTCACTTGCCATTTTTATGACGCATAGAAGCTTCACTGGAGGATTTACGGAATGTTTTATGTTGTTGAATAAAACGTGAACATCTCGTAAGCTTGTGTTAACCACAGACATTATTTAGGGCTTTTAACCACAAACACGATAAAAAAACTATTGGCTTCGAGACGAGGGAACCGGAAGTGGTTAAATGCTAAGTCTTTTCTGAACTCATTAATGAACCACTCTATTCCACTTCAGTTTAGCAGTATTGATAATCAATACTTCTGCCGATTAGATGCAGTGAATCAGAGCTTACAAACTGCTTCTTCCGACAAGTTTTAAAACGGATGCATGAGCATGTTTTCTAGACAGTATCAGACCATTTAGCAGTAAGTCATTATCCAGGCTGGGGTTTTCATGCCCCATTTATCTGATGGCTTAATTGCTGATAAAGAAGTGCAGTATGAATGCCAGTGAGCAGATTAAGCTCAAGGACGGCACTGGGTCGAATCTTGATAACTTACGAAACAATAAAAGGGAACATTCCTGAAGGTTTTCTAATGAGCCCGGCTTACTGGTGTGTTTTAATTTTAAGTGGCTGGGAGGAGCCAATAACCATAAAGTGTATCTATCTCAGTAAATATGTTGAATCATGTGTCACGGTAATTGAAATTAATGCAGTGCGTTGTGACAAAATCCAATGTTTGACTTAATTCTGTCTCATGAAACCCTTTATACAGGGCAGATTTACAGGCTATGATTTAGAGAGTTTTGTTCCAAAAGAACACAGGATATTTCAAAGCAGTAATTAAGCAATAAAACAAGCCTGTTTCTTGCACAACTAATTCAGGCCCATTTGACCCCGATTAATACCAAGAAAGGCCATGAATAAAAAATCTGTGCCTGAAATGTTGGTTTTTATTTACAGTGCTTTCTTTTCGGGGGAAATTGGAATACTACCAAAACCAAGCCATTTGGACACTATACTGTATGTCCCCAAAAAATAAAAACTGAACAACTGAACTTACAATTGAAATGAAAAGATAACTAGATGTGTTTGCAAAAGCTATCAAACTGCTGTCAGATGTGGTGTTTAATCACTGGCATAGACAGAGAGGACTACAAGTTGGAATGGTGGGAAAACACTAGTGGCATGCTCCTCAAACAAAACAGCTTGGCGCATATGTCATAAAGACTAACAATACATGCCACCCAACCTTTTTGACACATTTAGCAGGCAGACCTGTGGACTGTGAAGCAGCTCATGAACACATTTTGCCAACCTCAGGCTTCCCGGGAGCAGATTACTACATATTAGACCTTTGTTCGTCCTGTAGCAGATCTAGACTATGTCTCAATCCAAAGCAATGATCGGTGTTTTCCAACTTCATTTAATGAAGAGTGACACTCTGAGAAAAGCCTTAGATCTTATATAGGCCTACTGGAATTGAGCTGTATGGACATTTACTCTGGAATTATTGCTTTTGGCTGCTGATCAGTGCAGTGTGTCCGCTTGGACAATATGTCAGTGGATGGTTTTACACTGGGACTAATAACAGAACTATGCAGACAATGGAAAAACATATATATAATAGTTGGGGTCCAAGGATATTTAAAGAAGAGTCAACATAGGTGGAAACAATGAAGAGGGAAATGGAATAGGACTATGATGGGAAAGAAGGAAGAAATGGGAAGAATGTGGAAAAGAGCTGAGAAAGAAAACAAAAATGTAGACAGAAAGTGAAAGACAGTGACAGATATCAGATAGAAAGATAACAGTTTGGCAAAAGACAAATGTAAAGCCAAGAGGAACAGAAACGAAAACAAGACTATAGATAGTAGGAGACCAGGGCCGGTGTTGTGCCGTAGATTGAAGCCGTGTTCGCGGGGACGTGCAGGGCCGACGTCATTTCAATTATTGGACGTTTCGTCAAAGTGACAAGTGGAAGAATACAATTAATGATTTACTTTCTATAGTTTTGTGTGCACAGACTACAGGTGAACAGCAAACACCAGTGTGATTTTGGTGACAGTACGACTATCTTGGACAAAGTTATAGTGGGGGTGCCAAATCCGGCAGCACCAACACCTGGTCTGCCACATGTGGAAGCCCCTCTTTCGTTTTTCACCTGCTGATCCCAGAGTAAAATGCTTTTGTGTGCACAAACTGAGGGGACAGCAAACACCTGTGTGAGTTTGGTGACAGTACGACCACCCTGGACAAAGTTATAGTGGGGGTTACAGAGTAAATAATTTATTTAATTCTTCCTCTTAGAAAACGAGACAAAACGCCCAATAATTGAAATGACGTCAGCCTTGCGCGTCCCAGCGAACATGGCTTCAATCCACGGCAAGCCTTCAATCCACGGTGGAGATCAAAGATGATAAGAAAGAAAAATAACAGAGGATTGCGAATAAATATGAAAAAAGCAGAGAAAAGTAAAGGGTGCTGGAGGGGGAGGAATCTAAGGAAAAGAACCCATGAGAAGGAAAGAGAAGGGATCGAGACAGAAAAGAGAGATTAGGGACTCCCAGAGGTAAAATCTGTCTTCCCTCTTTCCACTACAGGCCCATCAAAAGACAGAAAGAAAGTGAACAAAGTTCAAAATTAATCCTGGAGGAGAGGGAAGTGACAGCTGGTCACCTCTCCCCCTCAATGTATCACTCTGTGGGGTATCTGATCTCAAGAAACCCTCTCTCGTCATGTACACCTCTGGAGGCCAAACACCACCTCACATCCACTGTAGTTAACACATCTATTCTCACTTCTTGATGGTAATCGCCAGGAGAGGATGACTAATGTGAAGCTGTGAAATAAATTGTAGCTCTGTGTTTTCAAACTGCTTCTCCATTTGAGTTATCCTTGTTGATTACACCGAGTGGTTATGTTAAATCTCTCTGAAACTGAATGCAGTACAGGCACCTTGATAGTGAGCCAGGGGGAAGATATATTTCCTTGTCTGGTTTTCAGGAAGGCGAATGTTTGGGAATTGGCCTGGGTCTCTATCGGAGCCGGCAGTAGCTATTTGTGCAGTCCCTTGAGGACTAGTTGGACATTAGATTGTGAAATTGGGTTGTATAGAATCACAGTTGGCTTTACAAAATGAGATATCAACAATGTGACCACTGCTCCTTCTCTTACAAATGTTTACTGGCAGGAAGATAAAAGCACATTCTGGGTGAGGGCTGAATGTGTAAACCGTCCTATGATCACTGTGTATATGATGGTGTTCGCAGAGTTTTTCAAATAGTTCCTGACTATTTATAATGTGTATACCACAGAGGAAGAAACCCTTTCATTTGATTTCTTGTCTCAAGCTTCGTGCATCAGCATGTACCACAACAAATGCCATTGATCAATATTGATTTCAATTTTGTTGTTGCATTTTTGCCAGGAAAATGAATCATGTATCACTGTGTATTATGGAATACACAGAATGACATTCAGTTTAAGGATAATAACATGCTCAACATGTTCATGTTGCTGGGTCTAAGTTATTTTAAGAGCTATTGTATTTGTATTTTCAAATGGCACGATCAAATGTAGAAACATAGATTGTTTTCTGTGCATGTTTTGGTCCAAAAGAACAGGTTTTATTGTGAAAAGTTAGTTCAGTCCAGTATTTATGAAGATACTAAAAAAAGGTCCCATGCTGATAAACATCATAAGAATGTCCTTTCTTCAAGAACAGATGACTTATAAAAGCAAATGCTTGTCTGCTTGCTTTTTCTCACTGTCAAACCTGGCTGTTACTAAAATTGTTTCCAGTTGGAATATGTTTTGCCAGGAAAACGGTGAACATAGCATTTACAAAAAAGCAAGGGAAAACTTCGAAAACACATCCAAATGTGCTCTGCTCACTTGATCTGGCTTGACTGAACTATTTGGCAGCAAGCACATTACACATATTTGATCAGAAATACTAGCCTGTGCAATCCCAGAATAAGAGCAGAAAAAGGAGAATCACTTTAGCTACTGGGCAACGTGTTGTAATCGAGACAGGTGTCTCCCAGAGGGGTGAGGGGCAAATTGTTGACAGAGACAGGATCAAACAAAGGGGCCTTATTGGGGCCTTATTTTCCACAGGGGGCCCAAACACGGAGTAAGTGAGTAAAAGGTTCACTGAGTTTGAAGCATCCCCCAGAGAGGGTTTTCTGTCATGGTGGCCAGAGACAGAACTGCAGGACATGTGATCCAAACACATTAAAACCAACAGGATCAGACCTTCTAAAATCACTAATTACAAACTACGAACAATTTGAACCATAAGGTCCATTGTTTGCTTTTTTAAAGACCACCGACAGCTTTATTGATGTATTGTTTTGGTGTCATTCACCTGGGCCAGCAGTTGGTCAGACTCCACAAGATATAGAAACGGGCATGCATGTGAAACGGGCTAATCAGGGAATAAGGTCAGCAGATGTCACTGGTATCATGCATTTTTAAACACATGTGGGTTTCAAAGGGATGCATTTCTTGGCTCTGATTGCCTTGAATTTGACTTTATAATGATGCAATAGTTTAAAGGGGACCTATCATGCAAAATGCACTTGTGTACGTCTTTTATACATGAATATGTGTCCCCGGTGTTCCAGGGAACTCACCAAGTGTCAGAAAACACAACCCTCTCTATTTTCCTCCATACCCAAATCTCTAAAAAAGGGGCTGCAACGGATCTGATAAAAACTGATCCAGATTTGAACACTGTCCTGACGTCAGGACGGTGGCGCTACGGCTATTGGGCCAACTCCACCAATCAGGAGGAGACAACCACGGCCATTGCCGTTCGAAAGCGCTGGAGACGCTGTAGTACATATGCCAGGCCAGTAGATGGTGCTGTTCTCACTGAATCTGCCCTTGCAGAGCAGAGCTAAAAAAAAGTGCAAATTGAGCGAAATGAGGCATGGCTAAAATGCATGATCTGTTTGGTATTTTGAAAACAGAAATGTATAAATATACCTTATATAGGTATGGCCCTACAATATATCATTTAAATATACCATGATAGGTCCACTTTAACATAGATTGCCTGATTTTCTCTTTATTTGGTTTGTCAAACATTTTCATGTGAATGTCATAATGGCCCATTATGAGCTCTGCTGAGGATCTCATGAACGCCAACAATGTTCTTTGTTCTCATTATGTGAGAAAAATGATAACATTTTTTATATAAAAACACCTGAGTGCCGACAATAACGCAATGATAAATGTTGGCTATTAGCGGACTCTACATAGGCTGCTGCATACAAAAAGGTAAACAATGTTAAAAACAAAACATTGGAAGAATGGAAGGTAGAAGCACATTTGTTACCCAAGGACACACACCTATACAGCTGGTTTATTTGACATGTCATCCATCTTCACACTCAGTATTATGGTCCTCCCTAACACCTGGTCCCAGAACAGATTGAAGCACGCCAAAAACAGAAACCTCCCAAAACCTCACTCAGTGATACTTTCCCACCAACATGAATGTGGACGTTTCCCTAATAAGCTTTATAATGAGGCACTTTCTGCAACACATGGTGTTGTATTGATAACATTTGACCCTTGGACTGTGTTCTCTGTGTGTTCACTCCTTTAAAAGGCAGACGTCATGAGTGTTTTCACTGCAGCTGTAAAATGTCACTCTGCATGATAGAGTATTCTGTTGAGATGATTGCTGTGAGAAAAAAAGTACTTGTTAATGACTTAATAGAAGTAGAACATATAACGTGTCAAAAAGGTCGAACTGCTGTATCCTGAGAAAGGGAAAGTTTCTCAAAGGCAGTGTAGACATTTTTTAATAATGTGTACTTTTTTAAACTGCAAACCAAACCATTATTCATCAAATACATGTTTTAAATTTAGACTTTTTAATAAATGCCTTGCAGTATTTTGGAAAGGGAACTCAATGGTCATAAAAATAAAATAAGTGGCTGTTTTGTGTTCAATCTGGGAATTCTCCTTTTAAAAAAAACTAGCATTGGACATTATTATATATTTAAAAAAAGCATCTAAATTCCATTAAGAGGTCAATCATTCCTTTAAACGCACCCAAATTGTGTCCCAGAGTAGCCTACTAACCGTGTACATTGCTCTGTTGTTACACCCAGGATTACAGAGTGAACATCTTCTTGCGGCAGCGCTGGAACGACCCCAGACTGCAGCTACCTGCGGACTACAAGTCTGATTCCCTCACCGTTGATCCCACGATGTTCAAATGTCTCTGGAAACCTGACCTGTTCTTCGCTAACGAGAAGAGCGCCAACTTTCACGACGTTACCCAGGAGAACCTCCTCCTCTTCATTTTCCGTAACGGAGACGTCCTCATCAGTATGAGGTAATGGATTTTGATTAGACTTTTAACTTGTCTTTACTGTTGAATGTGATGTAAATTGAAGGCAATACTTAAGGGACATGCCATCCAAAGACAACAGGAGTCCCCTCTCAGCTCATTATGTAATGTTTTGAATGTTTAATACTAAATATACTCCAATTCGTGTTAGAAGAAAATGTCACATGACCTATAGATCTTTAAATATCTTGCACAGAGTACCTTTATCTGTCATTGAATTAGAAAACTTAACAATCACTTATTCTCCACACCAGGAAAATAATGACGGAAAATGTCATTCTCTTGGTTCATTTAAGTGTGCATGTTTACTGGCTTCCTCTTAACATCACTTTGAATTGAACTTCCACTTTTTCACATATTCATTCAATTTGCAGTCATAGCGTTTCCAATATCTTTTTCGCAACCCACATCTCAGATGTTTGAATTATGTCTGGTATGTTCTATGGCCTGGTTATGTGGCCATTGATGAGCCATTTCCTAAGAACCAATCGTCTAAATCTGCTTAAATGGTGGGATCAAGAATGTCCTATCCCTACATACTGTAGCTATGAAAATGTAAAAAATGTGGATGAGATAAACACCGTCATAACAGCAGTGATAGTCCACTTAGAGAAATAACAAGAATGGATGTGCCACTCAAGACTTATTGGTTAGGGCAAAACTAAATAATACCCCACTCGAAGCAAAAACAATTAGCCATAAACACAATGTCAAGCTAAATTAATGCGCACTATAACTAAATGGCAATATGATGCTATAATCAAACTCAGTGAAAAGCATGCCAAATGCTTTAAAGTGGACCTATCATGCTATATTTGAATAATATAGTGTAGGACCATACCTATATAAGGCATATTTATACTTTTTTTTCTTTCAAAATACCAAACAGATCATGCATTTTAGCCATGCCTCATTTTGCTCAATTTGACATTTTTTAGCTCTGTTTTTGCAAGGGCTGATTCTGTGAGAACAGCACCACCTACAGGCCTGGCATATGTACTACAGCGTCTCCAGCGCTTTCGAACGGCAATGGCCGTGGCTGTCTCCTCCTGATTGGTGGAGTTGGCCCAATAGCCGTAGCGCCACCGTCCTGACGTCAGGACAGTGTTCAAATCTGGATCAGTTTTTATCAGATCCGTTGCAGCCCCTTTTTTAGAGATTTGGGTATGGAGGAAAATAGAGAGGGTTGTGTTTTCTGACACTTGGTGAGTTCCCTGGAACACCGGGGACACATATTCATGTATAAAAGACGTACAAAAGTGCATTTTGCATGATAGGTCCCCTTTAAATGCTGTACGTGTTCGCTAGACTCGCTTCAGATGACTCTTACTGTACCTTGAGACTTTAATGTGGTGATTTAAATCGATCATTTGATTCCTTAATGCCCTGCAAATTAACACTGATTATTTTAGTGTTGTAAGCGTCTGAATCAGTTAGGGAAGGTTTGTTTAGCATATTTGCTTGGATTCACTGTGTTGTTTTTTTTGTTTTCCTTCTGGGTAAACAATCATTGAGGCTTTGGGCTCGAAGAGTGAAATTATAAAAAGATAATGAGAGTGTTGAATATCATTTGGTAGAAAAACATTTTATATTCTGATGAGCTAAATGCTAACTAGTTCGGTAAACAGCTATTTTCTGTGTTTCAATCCTCAGATGATCCTTGTGAAGTTGCTGATACTTTTGAGCGTAACACATGTTGTTTAAGCACATGAGGGTGAACTTTTAAATCCTAGTAAACTTTAAGGTCATACTAGTGTCATGCAAAAAAAGGCTTGTCGTTTGAGTGTAAGAGGATAAAACAGAGCAACAAAAGCACAGCATAATGAAAAACATTATTACCTTTCTTTTTTCAGGTTGTCCGTCACCCTCTCCTGTCCGCTGGATCTGACTTTGTTCCCTATGGACACCCAGAGGTGTAAGATGCAACTTGAAAGCTGTGAGTTTTACTGAAATAGCACCAACTTAAATCATTAATCCCAAACCCCATGTGTGCTCTGTAAATATGATTGCTGCTTGTTGATTTTTGGAAAATGCAGTATTAATGAGTTGGGAATATATTTGGTGTTTTTATTTAAAAAAAAGTTCTTTTGGGGTAAATGAAAGCTTTTTGCTTGTGTTTAGAAGCCAATTTCCATGGCGAACACTGTGAGAAGTAGAATAAATCATCATATTTTAAGGCTGCTGTGAACGTCTCGCAGTTAATTGAGCTTGACTGTGGTTATAGCATCTTGTTTACAAAGCAGTTTAGACTTGAATGAGCAAAGTAACTTAAAGCGATTCCCCTCTAATGGCTACTGGCCTGCTGAGACAGTCTGTGCATTCAGCTTTTGTACTGTATATAACTGTTATCAGATATTGTGGTCATGCAGTATAGAGCACTGTATATGTGATGCATGTGTGTAACCAATGTGTGCCTTTGTGTATCTTCTATCCAGTTGGCTACACCACAGACGACCTGCAGTTTATGTGGCAGACAGAAGCCCCGGTGCAAATGGACCAAATCGCTCTGCCACAGTTTGATATGTCACAAGAAGACATTGACTATGGGAACTGCACTAAAGTCTACTCAACAGGTACTGCCCTACGGTTTTCTTACACATTTTTTAACAGGATGCTGCAAACATTGCTTATCAGTCAGAAAAGTGGGAGGGAGGCTGTGGCTCAGTGGATAGTGTGATGGACTTCGAATCAGGGGGTAGCAAGTTTGAGTCCCACTGCAGTCAGCATGTCGTTGTGTCCCTGGGCAAGACACTTCACCCCAAATTGCTCCTGTGGGGATTGTGCACAGCACTGAATGTATGTAAGTCGTTTTGGATAAAAGCGTCTAACAAAATGACATGTAATGTAAAAAAGTAGATTAAATAATTCAAAATACCACTAGTGCTGAACAAAAGTAGCTAGGTCTCTTTTAACATAACTGATTAAATTAACAGCAAAGTCAAATATTTAGAACCAGTAGGCTAAACTACAGCATTAGTTCAGTTTACCTTTTCGACAATCATACCATTATTTCTCCCAATATAATACTTTAAACCTCTTAAAACTGATATAGATTTTAGGATTTGACACCTGGGGACATACGTTTTCCTTTAAACAGACAAAAGCTAGTTTTACATTCAGCGGTACTACCGGAAAGGCACTGTGTGTATCCTTGAGGATTTACAAATATGATAACTGCATTGATTTTCTCATAAAACAAAAACATTGTCTTTGGTTACTACCACAAATGTCACTTAGTCAAATGGATTTAGCTGTCCGTCTCAACAGTGATTTCTGTACTATGTCTTGGATTGGCAGTATGCACAAGCAGTCTCAAACTACACTAAATGTTATGTACATTGATATTTCCAAGATGTTTGATGTAGCTACAATGAACATACCCAGACTACTACAACATTTAACTCCTTTTTCCCAGGATGCTGGCAGGGCAAGTATTCATATAATAAAATAGAAGAAAAACGACATAAAGGGTCCTGGTACTGTGCCACATTCAGACCGTTGTCAGTTAAAAAAAACGACATTTGCGATGAAATGGAAAATCTCTATCAGCCAACAGAGCGGGTATGACCTCAGTGCTCTTGCACTTGTGAGGCATGCTGCTGGCAATGATTCAGCCTTTTAACGTGTTTCCATAGCAACGTGGCTAGACACAAAGATCTCCTCTGTGTACGAGTGGTTCGAGCCTGCTCTGCGACACAGGCAGCCCTTATATGCTTTATAAGGCTCACACAGAGATCCCTGGGCTAGTTAAATATTACTCCAGCCCATCCACTCCATCGTCCCATTGGACCCACCGACCAGCCTCAAAGAGCAGAAACACAACGCTGCCTTAGGAGGGCTGAAGTGCACTGATGCTTATTCCATACTGCATTCAACCTGACTAATGACAACCACATTTCCAGAAGAGATGGATCGGTTAGAATTGATATTTTATAAATGGAAATGAATGCAGCGCTTTTAATCGCTATCCTCTTAAATTAAGGGACCATGTTTCTATCCATTGAAATATGAACTGGCTGAGGACAAATCTCCTACATAATAGACATTTTATGAATTGGAACAGTGTTTTTTTTCATGGGTGCTGCCCTGAGTGCTCAAACAGGTCTTAGCTTTAACACAGTTAGCTGAAATAATGTTAAAGTCCTTATGCCCATTGACCTTTTTCTTTCAATTCTCTTTGGTTTCCTCTATTACTAATGGTGCACACAGCTGTGCTTTGGTTTCTGCTGGGAGAAAATGAGTAAAATCAGATAAAGGACTTAACCTGGCTGCTACCTTTCCTCTAAATGCCGAATACAGGTTTAATAGACCAAGTCAGAATAGAGCCATTTCTCTCACCTGCTTGCCTCCTTCAATACAGGAGCAACGAGTTCCCATTTCTATCTCAAAATGATCCATTAAAGCCATCAAAAGAGATATTGAGAATGACAAAACAGCGAAATGCAAAATCCAAACAGTTAAACTAATAAAATGATTCCAGATTGTATTTTATAAAGGAGATTTAGGCTGAATGTTTGTGTCATTTTCTAACCCATTACCTATTGTGCCTGTGTCCTATCTGCTTGTTTTTACCTGAAGTTACCTAAATCATTTTTGACCATTATCTACTTCCTCATGCAGGGCAATACACTTGTGTGGAGGTTATCTTCACCCTACGGCGACAGGTTGGCTTCTACCTGATGGGTGTTTACGCCCCAACGCTGCTCATCGTAGTCCTCTCCTGGCTGTCCTTCTGGATCAACCCTGATGCGAGCGCTGCCAGGGTGCCTTTGGGTACGGATTATTTGATCAATTCCACCACCTTCCACTGACATTTACCAATACACACGATGTGTAAATATTCCTTGTGCTGCTCAACCAGGGCTGAGTGCACGTTGGATATTAGATCCAAAGAGGGGAGGGTATTATTCAGGTAAATGAGGCGTGAAAACCCCCATTGTAAAAATCCATAGATAAAAATGAACTCTCTGTAGAATATAAATGTTTAAGGGATCATTGACATTACGGCCTCAATCTTCTCCATTGTGACATCATCAATCACTTTGACATCATGATGGACTTTATCCATCAAGCATGGTGACATTGGCCAGTGTTGTTCGTTATGTCATAAATCACTGAATGTAAGTTTAATTGACAGATAGGACCCACCGCAAGCTTAGTTGTTATTGGCAGTGCAAGTCTAAATACATGGGAATTCGAGCCCTCTTTGATGCAATAACTGCACATTTTTACTGGTTTTTAGTCATGGAAAAGAACCCAAGGCTGATCGGTTTGATTCCCAGATCTAAGTGGTCACATCAGATTCCCTAAATGCATTCAATCTGAAATATCAACAGACTGGATTACATTTTCTATCCAGCCACTTTGCCAGTTAAATTCAAACACAGATCTAAACTGCCAACATGAAATAGCATTTAGTAAATAGTGGCCACTCAATTATTTAACTCAAGCTTAAACTATGCAGGCACATGCCTTTGAGAAGAGAACAAGTACAAGGACATGTGTGTTCCTGATAAAGCATTATATTAATCAGTAACAAGAGTTCTTCAGGAGAGAGAAAACCAGGAACCGCTCAGATGGCCAATGAGCCACACCTGATCCCTATTAACCCAAGATTAATGAAGGGGTGTGTTGAAGCTCAGGAGGACAAGCGCCAAATCTGCCCAGCCTGAAGAAGGTGCAGCTAGACCGTTAGCCTGAGACCCGAGAGGATACGGGAATGTTTTGGCACCGCTAGTGCTTGTTTATGCACAGAATAAATCAAGAGCTGGAAACAGATCAGCTGTCTCTGGTGTCCCTCTTGCTTAATGTGTTGTTGGCACAGCCATGGGGCAAGTCTTAGCTGCCACCTGCATGATGGGAAACTCTCAAACTAGGTTTAAACACTTTGTTTGGTCAGAAGGTTAGACGGAGATTAAAGAAACCCTATTACGATTGTTAGGGCATTCCCTATATTGTGTTACATAGGTTTTTGTTCATGTAAATACAAAGGCTGAAATCTTAAAGTCTGTAATATAATGACATCATAAAGTAAGACTCAGACTTCCATTGGCTAGCGCTTCAACACATTGTACGTGATAGGCTAAGGGGCAAGACATCTCTCAGCGGTTGACCAATCACAACAGAGACAGCCAGCAAAAATAAAGAGCTTTTTGAACATTAAAGCATGGAGATATGTCACAGTAGAGGCACACAATACAAATATGAACCTGACAGTTAGCATACTAGAGTATTGGGTAAAGGGTCAAATGGTAGAATTTAAAATAACATCATCATACACAGACAAAGCTTCAGTTTGTTGAAGAATGTACATTCCACTTCATGCTACTCCCTTTCATTTCACATGCGCCTAATATGTCAGTGTCACCAACAAACCGCATCACACGGGCACCTCTGTGTGTGCAGCGCTGCAAGGAAAAGATAATCATTGTTATCCCACTCCACTCCTCCACTCCTCCATTTCTCCACCCTTTCCTCCAGTTGTTTATCACCACTCTCATCCCATCATCACCTCACCTCCTCCTGGAAGCCTCCTCTGACTTCTCTCTAAATGGGATCAGACCAGGTCAGTCAACATTAAGGTGTGGGACTGCACTCATTCATTGCTCTTTTCTGTGTGTGTTAGCCTTTTTTGTGTTCCCTTTTGGATGTCTACTATATGTGTTCATTTAACTGAGTGTGTGTTTTTTACATTTTCATGTTTAGAGCGTATTTTCTTTCGACAAAGGTTGTCTTTCCATTGCATCAAAAATATGTTTTTCTGTCCGATACAAAGTGCAGGTTCATTTTGTACAGGCTGTGTATCATAGGGGGAGAAAGACAAACAAAGCTATTTTAGTACCGCCACCTTTCATGTTCCCTCTTCATAGATAATAGGTGGGCTACCGGGATGACAACACTCTCTTTAACAGTTTGTTCCAGTGAGGTTAGAGCAGTTTTATTAGAAATCTTGAACCCTGTATGCACTCGCTCTTGATGAGTGACCATAATGAAGCCTGCAGGCAAAACCAATCGGCCCTTCTATTGTATTTATCATTTCTCTATAGCTTCACTACAGGAACAGTGATTGCAGTCGTTGGTGGTTATAATACCATCCGAGGAGAGTGGTTGTAATTATTTCTGATGTTGCTTCTGTGCAGCGGGGATGTCTAACCTGTAATCCTGTTAGCTATCAGAGATAAAAACAATTTTGAATTACTGCTATTAGGGGCTGTCTGAGCTCCTGCAGATGTCCTAATAAAGGAGGTAAAAGAACGGTCATGGATTTCTAATTGCACTTATGCTCACAGAAACCCTGGGTGGATGTGAACATTTGATGACAGCTTTTTCGCATATTGGGAGATTAAATTGTTCAGTACTTAGTGCTTTGATAAGGACATGGATTTGTTTCTTTCTCCCAGTAGTAAGTAGATTTAATGCTTGTTGTGCTCAATGATACAAAATAATAAAAACAGCTAGAGGACACATTAAGGACTGTCCTATGTCGCTGTTGTATGTTGACAATTATGGTTACACCCTGTCATGATGAACAAGAGCTAGGAGTTGATCCCAAATATAATTTGGGAAAATATATCAAAAAGTTAAGTAGAATTTCGACTACCTAGTTAGATTATTGTCTTGTTTACTTACTAGTATCTGATCAGTAGATATGTAAAGTGCAGAAACGAGATGTATTACTAATAGAAAAGTTACAGATTCCACTTCACATCAAACTTCCTTTGACTTTGCTGACTGACAAGGTTAATTGCCTTCTTCTTCATTAAGGCATCCTCTCGGTGCTCTCTCTGTCCTCCGAGTGCACCTCCCTGGCTCAGGAGCTGCCCAAAGTGTCCTACGTCAAGGCCATCGACATCTGGCTCATCGCTTGCCTGCTGTTTGGGTTTGCCTCGCTGGTGGAGTACGCCGTGGTTCAAGTGATGCTTAACAGCCCGAAGCGCATCGAAGAGGAGAAGGCCAAGATGGCGGTGAAGGAGAAGGCACTGGGAAACATCCCCGATGCCAAGAACAACACGGTCAACGGGACCGGAGGGACGCCGCTGCATGTCAGCACCTTGCACGTCAGTACAACTGGTTTGATAACTTGAGTGTGTGTGTAGATGTTTGTACATGTGTGTAGGTGTGTGTGTATGTTTCACTCTTACAAAATACTGTGCACATGAAGTCAGCAGAATCAGCTTTCTCCATTCAAAACACTATTTCCTAATATTCCTTAAGTGTAAAAGGCCAGTTGATACTTGACCGTATGATCAACAAGTTGGAATTTTTCAATGGTTTTATGTTTGTCTGTTGATGGGCAGGCTTACTTTATTATTGCAACAATCCCTGGTTATATTTTGGGTGGCTACCTTTGTAGTTGTCTTACCCGTTTCTCACTTCCCCTTGTTTCCTGACGATATCTACACTGTCACTCACTTCAAATTAGGGGAAAAGGACACAGAAATCATCTTAGAAAAAGATAGCAAGTAAGTATTTGACCTCTTTATTGAAAGTCATCTTTCTCAGTTGTTGTCAACAGCTAATCCCCTGACTCCATTGCATCTCATGTGAACAGCATTCATAGTACGATGATGCTGTGTCTTCCAAACTATATACTAAATATCCCAAATAAAATAGTTTTACTGCTCATTATCGATATTTGTTGACACTATTAAGACACACATTCTACCAACATGGTAATTGTGATATTGACATTATCTTATATGCATTTAAATACAGTTCTTCAAAATGATGTATGACTGAAGCCAAAGGAAATGTCAAATTATTCCTATAGGTTTCCTACAGTACTTGCAATTCTGACTGCCCTTTATGTATAACGTTCAAATCCATAAGCATACAAGATTTGCCCTTGGGCATTGATGCTGTAGTTCAATCACCCCACATTTCAATATATATTTTTTGTTGCTTTGTGAAAGCGTGCAATGCGTATTTTCTTAGTCTGTGTTTAACCTTCAACCTACAGCAATAGTACAATGGTAAATAACATATTTCCGCTCAAACAGCCTCAGGCTTGTAACAGTGAAGCGTAGATATGTCATCTAAATGCAAAACATGGAATTCCACTCATTAATAATTGGCATTGTCTCTATCACACACAGCTCAGTCACGACTCAAGTCTGACACTCACGTGCACATCAGGCGTGCAGTATGTTGTATGGGTCTTCCAATTGTATGCCTAATTGAAATTAATTTACCTCCGAGTCTACGGACCGCATTCGGTTTGAGAGGATTACATTACTCCATTGAGGTTTAATGGATTTTCTTGTCAAAACCAAATCAAAATAATGAAGCTCTAATGAGCTTAATGACTTCAGTGAGTTAGCATCCATACTCTGATTAGATCCCGTTCACCCCGCAGGCCTTCTGGGAAGTTGATGAAAGGATTTTTGTTGGACGACATTAAACTGCATCCTTTTGCTGTTCGTTTTTTTCTTGTTGTCAGCTCTGATAGCATAGAGGGAGCAGAAGAGTTACAAGGCTCAAGATGAGAAAGCAACCATATTAGGCAGCATTGTAAAACATAAAGTACATCTAATTGTGGCTCCAAACATATTTCCTCCCTCTTAAAATAACAGTTCATTTATCAGATTTGAGTCCAAGCTTCAGGATCAAACAGCTACTTTACTGGGTTTTCAAAGTCTGTTTTCAATCGAGTCAAATAATCATAAACAGCCTCATTTCAATGTTCCTCACAGTTTAGATGAATCATATCTGCTGAGTGGATGTGATGTCCCAGATACATCACACATTCACACAACATTTTGTTTTGGTTTTAGAAAGGGCCCTTTTATGCTTTTTGTGGTTTTCCCTTTCCTGTAGTGTTATATAGGTTTTTGTGCATGTAAAGCAGGGGTGGGGAACCTTTTTCCTCTCAAGGGCCTATTTTTTCAACATCCTCCGAGGGCCGTACAAATGATTGACCTCTGCTTAAAAATACTAAAATCACAGCCCATTCATTTGGCCTTTCTTTCATGCTGTGCAAAGAAAAAGCAACCTCTCAATCCAGATATCTCACCATGACTCGCGCATGCATGCACGTGCACGGTTGTGGCATGACCCCCAACACAGAAAGATATGGACACAAGATGTGTGCAAATGTATTTAGTTTCCTATCCATGTGGACATGATTTAAGTGGGGGGGGGACCTAACCTCCTCTAGGGGGGTCCGGGGGGCATGCTCCCCCGGGAAGATTTTTTTTTAAATGTTGAAGTTAAAAGCATCAATCTGGTGCACTTTGAGAGCAACATTAAGAGATCTATGGATACATCTCTCAACACCAATATGAAACAGAACTGTAAGCAGATTTCTTTTTCTTTATGGATATTTTACAAATCACTCCCCTTTCAAACTGTATTCTTGTTTATTAATAACTACTTTTTTTTACTGTCATATAGTATTTTATACCTATTTACTTTATTCTCTTATTTTTGTATAACTATAATGATCATATAAAGATGTGCCTTTACCTCACTGGTTGGAGAAAAAGCTTCTTATATTCGTTAGCATAGCTAGCTAACCAGATGCTAATAACAACAAAGTTATTGACTGTATGATCAGTATGACAGATGAACAGATCGCCACTGGGCTTTCAATTAAAGACACAGCCACGCAAAAACTGCGGCATGTGTACGGCTCCTTATCTGAAGTGCCGGAGCGGCGTTCTGGTGCTCTCCGTCAAAACTGCACCCTTGGGTGTTTCTCAATCGCGAGTACGCTTGCTTGGTAACACATGTCTTCCGAGTCACTTCCTTCAGAAGCTAGGCAAGAATCCTTCCTGGCATTCGGAAAACGAAGAGTGGAACAGGCTAGCAAGTGTGCGTCATATGAGAGGCCCCGCCTTACATTTTCCGCCACAGATTTGGGGAAATTGGTCCGTGCGCAAAGCATTGTGGGGATTTTAAGGATGCGAAGTCTACCCATGTGCAGCCTCGAAATTTCCCCCAAACCAAGGACGCGGCCTCGGTGGAATTCCAAGTATGCTGGACATTGGAACGGTCCTGCTGCGCCACTTGATGACGTAGCATCCTTGAAATATTGGCTTGGAAGCCAATATCCTCGCGATTGAGAAACGGCCCATGTCAGACGAGACATATACCACGTGATGACACGTTAGGCTCGTGTTGTGTTCAAGGACCCTGACCTTGGCCAGGAAAAACAGGCACTCGCTTGTTTAATTATTTTGCGGTCTAGATTTCTTTAAGTTTTTTCTTTTTTGCGTGTGTTTATAAATTACCTCGAGGGCCGTACCAAATGGTCTCGCGGTCCGTATACGGCCCGGAGGCCGGATGTTCCCCACCCCTGATGTAAATCGTCTGCAAAGGCTAGAATCCCAAAGTTTCCTCCAGAGGGAGTTTCTCTCCCTCACACTGATATAGTCCAGTCTATCTTTTCAAATAAACTAATTAATAGTGTTGTTCACAAGGTCGTTTGTGGGTGGTTTTACAGTACATTTTAAGTAAGAATGTTGCCAACCCTCAAACACCTTTTCTCTTCACACAGAAAGATTGAAGATTGACTAGAAAATAAGCAGATAGACATTTGGCTCCAGCTCAAAAAGATCTCAGTCAGCAGTAACTGTCCATGCCATCTGTTGGGGTGGTATGTGTACATATTTATACATATATCTACATATCTCTGCACCCAGTGCACATTATAAGGATACAAATATCTCTGGTGTGGGGAGACAGGAAAAAAGAGAGGAAACAATTAAATCGATGAGGAGGACATTTCAGAAACACCCTGCCAACATTGCTGTTCCATTATCAGATGCAGGGTGGTGTTGTTTTACTAGTGAATAGAACTTCAGATGATTTAAAGATTATTTTTCTCGTGAAATATTTGTATACTAAGAGAAGAATTTAGGATGCATGGATTGAAATACATTTGCAAATCATAATGAAGCCACCTGGTTAATGCGTTTCATTACATGTTGATGGTGTTAGACTCAAAGTCAGACAGATGAGGTGAATTCAAAAATACATTTAGGCGTCAGGTTTTGTGGCAAAAATGAGGGGCAAGTGTGAAAATAAGTAAAATTGGTGTAACAGTTGCAATACAATACAAATAAAAGACTATGTATAAGAATATCTATAAACAGAATTGTAGGAAACACAAGTCAGAGTGCACGGCTCAATGTGCAGTAATCTCATTCTACTGCTCCCTCGGTCAGTAGTAAACCACTTTGGTCTGGTTCCACTGCCTCAGGGGCCGCCAGCAGCGCCCTGAGATTATTACTTTAATCTTATCTTGGTTTATATATTTTAGATGAAATGCTGCAGAATGTAATAATCATTTTTGGTTTTTCCTCATGTTGTTCTCCTGCACCCAGGTGGCAGAGACTCGCTGTAAGAAGGTGTGCACGTCCAAATCAGACCTGCGGACCAACGACTTCAGCATCGTGGGCTCGCTCCCGCGGGACTTTGAGCTGTCAAACTTCGACTGCTACGGGAAGTCCATCGATATAGCCGCTGCTCTCACCAAAAGCCAGGCTAAATCAAAGAAAAGACCTCCTCCCCCGAAACCAGTCATCCCCTCTGCTGCCAAGAGGGTGGACCTGTACGCCCGAGCCCTCTTCCCTTTCTCCTTCCTCTTCTTTAACGTGGTCTACTGGTCCGTATACTTGTGAATATTTTAAATCTATCTTGTATTATCCACCCCCACTTCACTCGAACACATTCAAAGAGTTTTATTCCAAAGTGAACATTGAGTGCGTTTACATGCGCACATTACCCGAGTTTTCTGTTTTTTTCTATTGTATTGAGGATATGCTATTTACAAGGACCATGAACAACCTGCCTATTCGTATCCCTGTGTACATCGTTACAGATCCTCTGCCAGCAGGTGTTCTCACCTTACCCACTATGGTCTGTACTACCAAACAATCTTTTACAACGTGGATACAGTGGTCAAAAGCTTAGGTATATTCGGTTTCTATTTGAGTAATCCAGCTAGCATATCCAGGTTTCTGAAACCGGGATATGACGTTTACATGCTCAACAGATAACAGGGACACTCCGCATCACAGCCAGGATGCGCATGATGTAAACGCACTCATAGACAAAATGTGAATCTTAACCATACAAAATATCTATCGACAAAAAAAGAAACTTTTCTGTATTATTAGTACATTTATATTTACATACAAATAGATGACTATAATTGTTTGTGTATAAAAAAAAAATCTTATTAATGAATCTTTCTCTACCTAAAATGATTATGGAGCATATTGTATTGGAAACTTTATTTATTGATGATGGTACTTGAAGGCTAATACAGGATTGTAGATATAACTGATGTGAAATCCAAAAAGATTGATTGCTTAACAACTAGGCAGAGAATGCGCGGATCTATAAAAGAGCATTTGTAAATAGCTATTTGATTTTTTTCACCTTTGCCAAGCGGGCGTCGGCCCCGCACGTTTATTAAGTTACTAGATTTTATTCAAACTTCAATTCAAAGTGTTACTCTGTAATTACATTGCATGTTTAAAAGAAATGCATGTATATGAAGAGAGAATCTAAATATATATAGATATATATAGATAAAGTATTTATTTAATTGTATTATTCCTGTTATGATTTGCTCTTGAGAAGATAAATGGATATGTAAAACACCGTTCCTGTTCAGATGGTTATGTGACACTGCCACTTTTCCAACAAATTTAATGTTTGACACCTCCACCTGTAGCGTTTGTAAATGGGTCACCAGGGAGCTGTGACCATGTGTTTGTGAAATTTACTACAAAGAAATAATAAGTTATCAAATGAATTTTCACCATTAAAAATGAACACAAATGTAATCCTTGTTGTGACTGTTATTACTCAAAGTAATTTCTTTCTGGGGATTAAGAAAATGGTCCTACTTCTAGCTGGGATCTGTATCTCCAGCATCTTTCCTTTGTTTTGCTACTTCTATCCTGCACAACAACACAGATGTTACTTCTACCGAGGCTTGACCTCTCCTAATTAACCATCACCAGCCATCTATTATTCATGCAAACCTGCGCAGAAAATGCCCCCCTGACTATCATTGTGAGACTTCTCATATGAAGTCTGTCTGCGGCTTAATGAAGCAAGATAGATGCTGACCTCATGTCATGACAACAGGGTCATATTAATCGAGTTTGAGGCAAATTGGACCAGGATTGCTCATGTTAAGGAAAGATGCATTCATATGGGTTCTTGTTTTTTTGTGAGTACAGAATCCGAACACACACTTTTTTTTTTGTTCTCTCTCTGGCTGCCATGGTTACAGACATAGGAAAGGATTTTTGTCTGTCATTACTAAAATCCGGCTACAGAAAGGGAGTCAGACTGCAACTCCGCTCAAGTATCTACAATCACAGACGCAACATGAATCATCAAGAGACACACATGATTTCACAGATTAGTGTAACTGTCTCCTCATCTGAAGACTGATTTATATCTAACTGAATCTCAGATGAGAAAGATTCTGCGTTGCAGTGCCCTCCGATGGCCACATCAATATCTCCTCAATGAAATAAGGAGATAGAATGCACTCCTGGTAGAAAAGCAGATATAGTGACAGCTGTGTGTGAAGCGGATTTCTATTTCAAGCTGAAATACAGGCAGTGTGTATATACAGGTATATGCACTGAAATGCTCTCAGTTTGCTTCATAAAACATAATTAAATAATATTTTCAGAGGTGAAACAGCTTTAAATTATCAACATCAGAATCCTTTAGAAGAGGTACAGTGTTGTAAAGCGTGTTAGCAGTTTATTTTTCTTTAAACTGCCTACATTTAAAGGTCCCATGTCATGGCCATTTCTACTGATCATAATTCCATTGTTGAGGTCTACTAGAATAGATTGGCTTCTCATACAGCATCTCTGTATAGTATGTGTATTCACTCTCTGTCCTACACGGCTTGTTGGAGCTCCTGCCCCCCCCCCCTCCCTGTGAGCCCACTGTGCTCTGATTGGTCAGCTCACCCACTCTGTTCTGATGAGTCCACCACAGTTACAGCGGAACATCAGTGATTATGTGTTACAATGGCGTTTGTTAGCAACCAGAAAATGACACCAGTAAGGACAAACAGATGAGAATGCTGCGTGGGGTCTGGGTGCCTTGTTGGCGGGACGTTGCGCGGCTCGCTGCTGTGAGGAGCGGACAGTGTGAGCTGGCCTACTGGTGTGGTTTCCTGGTTGCTGCGAGACAGCGAGACATCGAGAATGGACGTGGGAAGGGGGGGGGGGCGGGTGATGCGGGTGATGAGGGGGCTGCAGCACCCCCATCTGCAAGGCTCCACAACATTTTAAAAACAAAACATGTACACTTTACAAAACATGTACACTTATACTGGTTGTTTTATTTTATTTTATTTCATTTTTTTATAGTGCATGGTGGAAAGAAGCAGGGAGAAGTGAATCTTATTTTCCTGCCCCTTCTTAAAAAAAATATAACAACGACATTATACGGTTTAACGATTAAATCCAGTAGATGTATCAACTCCTTTCGCTGGAGTCAACTGGTGTGACTCATCCATGTCTTTGTGTGTGTGAGTGTGTGTGAGTGTGTGTGAGTGTGTGTGAACGCTCAACCCCCGCACCCAGCACCCTGCTAGCAGCACAGTGCAGTAACCTATATCACACAGGGTGCTTTCTAATCCAACATGACCTCTCACCACGACGCCACCCGGGCCACCAAGAAAAGCACCGTGACAGTCAGGCTGATGATTAGAGGAGGAGCGGGGGGGGGGGGGGGGTGGAGAGATGCCACGGGGGCCTATTGGGAGCTCATTTACTGTGAACAAGGCTTTCACACATCATGGTGGTGCTTTTACAACCTTATCCTAACAACACAAATACAAGGGGAGCATTTGAATTTCCTCTCAAAAGAAATGCATTTTTATAAACAACACAAAACATTATATTATCACATATTATGAAACAAAGGTCATTTAGTGAGTTACATTTATTTCCACAGTGTCATGAGTGAATTTGTAATGGTTTCCTCTGGAACCTGAGACACAATCGGCTGTTTCCCAAATGCCACGGTACATTTAATTTTAGCCACAATTCTCCCTCACAGGCAGAGTTTTGGCAGAGCTGGAAATGTGGACGTCAAGACAGTGAGGAGGATGCCGTTTCCTTTAGATGTCAAAGTGGCGAGGAGCTCATTTCTAGCCAATCTGTAAGAAAGCCATGACTCTGGGTCCCGATATCAGTTAGTCCTGCCCAAACTGCAGAGAAGACCGATTGCGCGAGACAGGGTGATGAAGGTAAGAGTACACCAGGTCTGAATGATAGTGGAGGAAATAGAGGAGATAAGATGGCTAAACAATGCGCTTCTTTCAACAATTTGTACTTTATTTATGCTTCTATCACTGTTTTGAAACATGTATTTGAAAAATGACTTAAAAAAACAAGAGCTGGGAACATGAAAACCATCAAAGAACAAGGCGATCAGGAGAATGCCTCATTAGCATAAGACTGAGTAAAGTAACAACAAAAAAAGAATATCAGCAAACACATTTCCACAATCACATGTTTTCATATCAAGGAGTCCAGTCTGTTTTACAATCTGTTACGAGAGAGAGAGTTTCAAAATTGCATCTCAATTTTCATAATGAAACTTCTGCAGTGTTCCTAAAATTCTATTCACATGAATATTTCTCCTTCATAACATCCTTTTAAAGGTAGGTTAGGTAAGTTTGAGAAACCGGCTCGAGATACACTTTTTGTTATATTCCATGGAATGCTCTTAACATCCCGATAGCAATGAATATCTTAAGTGCTTTGACAAAACATCCATAAAAAAAGGTCATCTGTGGAAGCCGTGATACTGTAAAAAGTATGACCAATCATTTTTTCCGGCTGTGTATTTTCAAATTCTAGCGCACTCGAGCCGGTTTCTCCAAAATGACCTACCCCACCTTTAAGTGTTTACTTTGATAATATGTATGCAAGGATTGACTGTGTTGCATGTTATTAGAAGACAGATGTCGAAGTGACTGTTATTTTGTATATATTGATTGTTGTGCTTTGATTTAGGTCTTAATGTGTGCATATGTATAAATAGGTATTTTGATTGTGTATATATAGGTATATACATCTTTTTATATATATTTGTTTTTGTATTCGGGATTGTGGGAAACGGTATTTCGATCTCTCTGTCTGTACACACAAACTGAAAGATTGACAATAAAGTTGACTTTGAACTTGAATTAGTTTTGAACCTGTCATATGAGCCGAGGCGGAATCAGTGTTTTGGAGGTCAAATTATTAAAAAGAGGAGGCGGAGCTCGTGCAGTATTGGTACAGATTGAATGCTATTGACGCTGATGCAGTCAGTGTCCAGTCTCAGCACTCTTTGCGACCTTGGGAGCGACCCCTGCAGCCGGTCTTACTCCCCAGAACGGTTCTAATGGCAGTAAATGCTTGGCTTAGCAACTTCTGCGTGTCCAAAGACCTTGTTATGTATTCACATCACCTCCTAACTTTGCTCTGAGGCACTGTCACGTCAGCAGGGACTGTACTATAAGTCAGAAAGCCACTTTTCAATATCCTGATCAATTGACACAACATCGAGAAGAACCAAAGCCTTGTCAAACTAAAGAAAAATGAAATGCTGTTTGGTCTACATTTCTTCCTCAAAAATGTAAGTAATGGAATTCAGTCGCAGTTACGTGATAATCTACAAATGATAATCAATCAATAAATGTCTACACAGAAAATAATGATTGACACAATTCATAAGTTAAACATACTAATTTAAACATACTATATATTCAAACTTTCCTCAATATGTTGTGTTTCTACTGATGTTTGGTTTAAGCTGTTTAATAGCATGTCATCAGTGGTTTGCCTGTATGGTGGCAGACATGTACAATTTAAAAAACAATGCAAATATAAAAACACAAATATGCGAATACACATGCAAATTAAGAAACCTCTTCACCAACTTGACAACACATGCTCAGGGTTTACTCAAAGGGCTGCGTAAACAAACTGCAAATACAAAGTGCCGCAAATAAAAAAACGCTGCAAAAAGCTCAAAACACAAGCTTCTTGCAGCGTCATGTGCATTATGAAACATTTCCTGCAAGATCGTTCACTTAATTTCCAATTTAGTTAGCAGTGTCTTTCACTTGGAGACTTGAATTGTGGAACTTATTACCACTAAACGATGCAGATCAAAAACAGTGTTTCCTTTGACTTGTGTGAGTCTAAAAGGGCAGCCCAGTGTCTTGCTGGAACTAAAACTGTCGCCTCATGATTTAATTTCCACGGTATGCAGTTCAGCAGGATGGGAAACATTAATATTTATGTACCCGAGTGCCCTTATAGCGGTGTGTGCACAGAAGTGTTTAAGTGCAGTCAGTCCCTTTTTTTTTTACTCAGGTCAGACCAGGACAGGCTCCAGCCTTGTGAGACTTCCAGACAATAATGAAGGCGGTAAAGAAAATTGAAGACGCAGCTAGATTTTCTTTATAATGTCTGATACATTGACGAGACAAAACCTGCAAATTCATACTTTATCCTGTAAAGTCTACTGGCTTTGCCTCCATTTTAGTTCATTTAAAAAAAGCATTGAATGATGAATAAAGCATTTTTGAAGGCCAGTCAAAACATAATTCAATACAACAATGTTGGGTAAAAGAAAGTCATTTGGAAAGCAGACTTCCTTTTAGAGTCCTAATGGACTTCTAGAGAATACTTGTAGAAACATTTATCCTTTGTTTCTCTGTACTGCCGCTAATGACGGTGAGGGAATCATTAAAATCATTAAATGGTGTCACAAAAAGGTCATGTAATCGATCCCAACAACAACATGGCCATCACAACCCAAGTGTCTTGTGGCAGAAACTCTCGAGTACAAATTGAAATGATTCCTATTGTAAGTTTGTCAAATGAGAGCACCAACTAAATGCCATGTAAATGCTCTCTAGGAGGCACTTTCACAGGATTTCTGGGACATAGAAAACTGGTTAAACCTTTCCCAAAATGTCACTGATTTCGTGTGAGCAGACAGAACATGCTGGACTCTCCATTTGCATGTGAACACTCCCTTTCACTCTTCAGGTTTATTAGCAGAAATGGACTCAAAGGTAAACATTCCCACACAGACGGCAGGTTCATGATTTGATTATGAGTTACTCTCATTTCACTCCTAAAAACTCATTAAAATGCTCTTCGGCGTGTCAACGCGTTAAATTATCTCGCGGGATGCAAATTCAGTAAATGGCAGAATGTGCTGTAAGATAATCAAAGTGAAATTACATTTCAATCTAGCAGCAGCAGAGTGAATCCATGCATGACAGACGCTCCAGACAAGGTCACACGGAATATTTGAGTGTGGGAAAAACACAAGCAGCTGAGCATGCTATGAAGGATGTACAATGAGAATGTGTTGGCGAGCAGTTAATGTGACATTCAACAGGTGGATGATGGCACTTATCCTAAGGAAGTCTGGAGTTAGAAGGCTGTCCTAGTCTCATACAACTTAAGTCTCATGTTTGTACTTTTGTCCATTGTCGCTTTTACAAAATAATATTGGACATCTTGTTGGATTCAGAGAACATACAGTAGTGACCTTTCTCAAACAAAGCATGACAGTATAAAATACGAGCCCCAAGAACAATTCAAAACAGATGACAACAAGTTCAGGTACATTTAAACATTGGCAGCACTGGATTTGACATTTCCATAATTTCTAAATAAGTTCAATTGATTTCCAAAACATTTCCTGGAAATAACTTTGCCATAACACACAGCCTCACAAACAGTTCAAAAAGCTTTTTCTGTTTGCAAAGGTATTTTTTCTAGTTCTCTTTTGTTAATTTACGGTTGAAAACATAATTTAACAAAGGCAGATGTATATACTAAGCATGTAAATGAAGTGAAGTTCTTAAAAACATATTAAAAAGACACACTGTCATGAAAGGCATTACCTGAGATTGAGTCCTTTGCATAGGCCATCTTGTGCCTGTGTTCACAGGGGGCACGCCTCCTCAGGACTCCTTACATGTGGTTTTGGAGTGGGCGTGTTCTAAGATGTGATTGGATAAATGAGGTGAGATGTAATGGCAGCTAATTAAGACAAATACTTAACGATTTACAATGATTGTGTTTATGTTGAAGTTGCAGTATTCATGTTAATATGTTTAAGAATGACTTGAGTTAATGTAGAGTTGATAATAACCAGATATATTTGACTCATTTCGAGAGAAGTGACCTGATTGGCCAGGTCAAACTTGGAAGGCGGGCACTTATGCTATAAATGTTTGTTGGAAGAAGGGAAATGCTTTTTTCTTTTTGCACCAGTACTGCTGTGAGACGGCAGAAGAACGGTTTGTTCCTCTGATTTATGTTTTGTTTTGAAGGCAGAACATAAAACAGCCTATTTTTCATGAAAACCTCCCTGTTTAACCAAACTACACTTCCTCGTCTTACTGCACTGAGAAAAGAGTCAGCAATCAGTTGCCACACTTTCTGGTAATTCACCCCAATGTGTTGCTTACAGTATGTGTGGGGGAAACTTCTGTGTAGCAATGCAGTGGGAGTCACCGACTCAGGAAGGAGACACGGTGAGAGTTGGAGCTTTTGATGTCAAACACTGATGGGTTTATTCAGAGTATCGGCCGGAGGATTCACATCACAAGTCAAAGAGTCAGAGGTTCTGACTTCACTGTAGAGTCGCCACGTCAATTCTGAAGAGCCTCTCTCTATGCTAGACCTTTTAACTGGTTCACAGAGAGTAATCAACATCTCTGAAGGAGTAGACTAAACAGCTGGGAACACTGAACCACTTGTGTCCGACGCTCATGGCCTCGAAGATTTCACATCTTAGAGTCCACAAACACCGATAAAGAAGTGCCTCAGCGTTCTCACAACAATTACCATTCGTGCCAGACAAGTTGACCGGTCACAAACTGGTGACAACAACACATATGGCCTTTCCTTAAAGGAGATAACAGACGTCAGAGTAGATCATAAAACGTCACAGAGCAAAAGGTTAGATATCTAGAATAATTATTCCTTAACAGTATGTAACCTTGAGAGTCTTTTAGTCTGTGGAAAGCATTTCATCTGAACATGCTTTGATTGATATTTGTCTCAAGACAAGCATACAATTCAACATAAAAAAGTATGTTTCAAATTATACCTATGTCTAAAAAGTTAATATCTATTTTGGTTTAAAGTGTTCTCCACATAAGTGAAGAAGACCAGCAAAACACATTATTCACTGCCCAAATTAGCACAAAGCTTACTGTTGTTTTATGTTTTTTGCTGGTTTTTCTCACTGGTGTTTTTTTATTAGTTTTTTCTGCAAATCAAAGTCAGTCAAATTCAACTTTTTCATGTCAACTTTATTTTTAATCTTCCAGTTTGTGTGTACAGACAGAGAGATCAAAATACTGTTTCCCACAAAAGTAGTTTAAAGATAATCTAACAAACCTGTTGACATGTTTGCAACCATAACATGACTGACTGCTTGTTTCTTATATCCAATACAAAAAATGCTATCCGGAACTGAGAAAATAAGACTCAATTTAAAAATATCCCTTATGTCTGCCCTACATGTAAAACGCTTAATGATTCCTAGCAAGGGAGTGTGTGTTACATGTGATGTGCTGTCCGTGGTGCTGAAAGCTGACACACACTGTTGCTCTAACTGCCTCCACCATGAGCTCCGACTCTCTCCCGCATCATTAGTTTGCTCCCATACTGCTATCTCACCCTGTCCAATGATTAATATACATCTGTCCGTGCAGCCTGAGATATGCGTATCATAAAACAAGGGGACAGGAGTGCCATTTATTTCCTGTTAGCTGTGAGGCAGCTCTCCTCCATTTAACCCAGTTACACTCAGTCCTATAGATTTGCATCAGATTTGTATGCAGAGGGTGGAAATAAGCACTAGATCAAAGTTAAGCAGGAGATTCATCTGATGGGTTCTCCTGGTGGGAATGAGTGATGGCCTCCAGCTGATGCTCTTGATTAGTTTTCCCAGCAGGATATGTTGGCCTTTCACGTAGACTTTGAAGTGACCGAAAACACATTTGAAGGTCTCAATTTTAATTATATGATCAGCCTATATTGATGCTGCTTTTTTGGAAATTGAACACAACTTGTTTCAAGGTGGCTGATCTTCAGTTATATTCCATTGTGAATTCACCAACAATAAGGGTAATGGGTTGCATCATCCAGATAGTTAATATGCAAAGGGAAAAGGCATTCAGCCCACTGAGTCATGTAAGCACATGCAGTATCAATGTAACTGTGGAAATGATATGTTCAAGGCCATAGTTTTGATTCCTGCAATAATAAAGTCATCTTAAGTCAGCTCATGCATTACAATTTAAATCTGCAACTCTGAATAGATGCATTGATTGGCAGAGAATACTTTTGATTATCTTCTTATTGTTTTTTTTCCATTCTCAAGCAAAAGTGCTAATACCTTTTCAGATCTCAGTTCTCATATTTTATTCAAGATTGAAGATATCCTAAGCAACCCATGAAAAACTAGGAATTGATTGGTCAATGGGAGAAAAGGAAAATCATTAACAAATATACCCTCGCTCTATTTTTCTTTTAAATCCAACCTGCTGAAAATTAAGATCTGGTTTAATTGTTTTACTTGCTGATGTTATCATCTTTATCATCTCAACCTTAAAAAAAAAACGATCTTTGAGTTACAGTAAAGGTATATTGTTAATAGACATATAATAGTGCTACTGTGTTGCTTTAGTGTTAATATAAATGCATTATACTACACATGCTTTTAACTCTAAATGGGATAGGAATGTTAAAACCAGTTTGGTGGGGGAAATGCCAAGACAATGATGAAATAAAAGCAGAATCACCTGCTGAAAATGTGTAATAAAGGAATGTTTACATGTCCTTTATGTACTTTATTAAGTCTACCAACTGATAGTGTGTTGTGAATCAACAATCATGTTCCATGTTTTCATGCCTTAATGCTGCTCAATAATCCAATTATCCATAAACCAGAATATAGGTTTAATTCCAGCTCAATGCTTTCTTATCACTAAGTGGTTGCCACTCGGCTATTTCCGTTTCTGTTCGCCTTCTCATTAAAATTCCTCACTTGTGGGTGTGATGCTGAAAGGATCTCCGGCGCGCCGAGCGGAGACGCGCAGTGTCCCTGTGCGTTCAGAGGAGGCATCAGCTGCGGGAAGAAGAGACAGCAGACCTAAATTGCAGGCGACCATTCCTTCACTGCTGGTGTCTTTTCTCAGCAAGCCACCTGCAGAAATAAAAAGAAGTCGGTCATTTGCTGCACATTTGAAGTGTTTCTCCCCAGGGCTGAAGCTCTCCAATATGTGTCGGATCTAACACCTCCGGAGAAATCGAGGAATATCAGACTCCCGTGGTGGATGTGGACATCTAAACTGTGGACATGGAAAAGATAGTGAATTTATCCCTTTCTGTTCTGCTGGTTTTATGGGGATGTGCGCTTGGAGGCTCGCCCAGTGTTCAAATTGGTAGGTATCCATTAGTTTAAACGTAAAAACCACTTGGATTGTGTGCATAAAATGCTGGGAAAATGTGCCTTGGAGATGTCTCTTACCAGAGATCTTTGTGCAAATGTGGCTGATATTTGCATTTCGGTTACAGGGGGACTCTTTCCAAGGGGCGCGGATCAAGAGTACAGCGCATTTCGGATAGGAATGGTTCAGTTTGGCACCTCGGAATTCAGATTGACGCCCCACATTGACAATCTGGAAGTGGCTAATAGTTTTGCTGTGACCAACTGCTGTAAGTAAAAACATATTTCTCCTCTTTTAAAAAAAGGTGCCCATGTCGTACATACCTTTTTTTGTATTCCCATGGTACGTAATAATGAGATGAGCTTGGATAAATGTGGACAATTAGTTGCTCTTCCGATATTCTGCCGGAAAACATGTCGAGACTCATTAGTAGCCTATTAGGGGGTGGACGAACATCGTGTAGGCAGGGAAAAGTTGGTTTCCACAGTAACAGTCAGTCACATCCATCCCATTTTAATTCCTTCAGATTCAGAGATCAAACAAAGCTGCGCTGCAAAAATATCGATCCTCCTCATTTCTTTCATCCAACTGCCTTTTAGACCAAATACCTTTGAGTGAGTGAAGAAACGACTGCGAATGTTCTTGATTTCAATCAACATCAACCTGTTTGTATCTAAGGAAAGAGATCAGACGTGTTTTTCTCCATGAAAACAGAAAATCAGCACCTGAAATAAATACATTTAATCTATTTCGACTTGCTGATGTGGACATTTGTTTGCAGCGTGCACCGATGTTTTTTCCCAAGGAGCGTCTATTGTTGCCTCCTATAAGTAAGCCCCCACACAGATTTGCATTAGGATGCGATTAATTATCCCAACCGAACCGAGGCTAAAGAATGATTGGCAGATCTCTGAAAAACAGGTAGGATATAACAAACCAAGCCTAATCACGACTCTTAATAAAACAATCTCAAATCCAACACCACTACTCCGTAGCCTACGCCGTTTTCCTATCAAAGTGCGGAGAGTTTTCAGTCACAATCAGTTTGAGTCATGCCTTTCTTTCATCAAAGAATCAAAATGCTCGCTGTTTTCTTTGAACTCGCGGATACAAAAGGCTGTAAATGGGTTCTGGGGTCGCTTTTTTTAATAGCCACAGCTCATACATTTCATTAGGCAGGCGGTTGCCAAGCGACTAGTCCTCTCAACAGTCCCTTAAACATAAATCAAACGGTTCTGATTGGTGCGCGCATTGGTCCAATCGATTTCATTACCATATAAAAGCTTCCTGCTTGGAGAGCCTCATTGCATCGAGAGACAAGTCGATGTTCAAGAAACAAATCATTTCCACCAGATTGAAGACGTGAAAAATTAAAATGGACGAGACTTTATAACTTGTTGGGGGATTTGGGGAAATAGTTTTCTTGTAAATGTACTGTTAACAGGAAGCTACAACAATGTGTTTCCAACATGTATCTAAAAGCATCTTTTACTCTTGTAAAACTGACTTTTTACAAGATGTGACTCACACATTGAAAGGTTTATATAACCCATGAATAGATTTGTAGTTTTCCCAAATGTGTTTCCTTCTATTACAAGTGTGGTGTTACATAAACACCATTCTGAATCAGCAACAGTTCCATATGAACATCTAACCTGGTGATCCTATTCAATGATGTTCAAAGTTAGGGTAATCCTACATTTAGACCAATTTAGACCACTTGGGGTTTTAAGTCAGTTTTTAAAATGACCGTGGCAGGTCATTCATTCCCACAACATGAATGCTCTGCACATGCTTGAGAAAGATCATGGAGTGAACATGATGCTACATTATTTTTAAAGTTAAACAAATTACAGCATATGTTGAAAAATATAAACTCCTGCGAAGTTGAGTTTTTTTCTCCTAGTATTTTGGTATTGAGAGTATTTACTCCTGTGTGATGTGTAATGCTAATCAGCCAACACATGTGTTTCATACTGGTGTGGATCACGTTCACTGCAACCAAAAAAAGCTTCATACAGTGACCCTGAGGAGAAATGAGGGGTTAAGGAAAAATAAACAAATTAATCGCTGGGATTTGTGATGACAAACTGAGTGAATGGCTATAGTACTAAATACCGAAAGGCTGAGACTGTGTGCATACTTTTAATTGTAGCCGTGGTTGCATGAACTCCTACCTCCTCAGATCTACTTCTTGAGCAGAGGTAAGGGTAGCTGGTGTGAGGGGAGGGGGGGGGGGGGCTGTGATTTATAAACCGGTAGATGGCAGTCTGCCTCAAAATCCACCTCCATGTTTAATTACAGAGCATTACCACTACCACTTTTCCTTTTGTCAAAAAGTACTCTGCGATGCACCCCACAGTGGAGAATAAAAGGATACATAATGAAGCTGGCATGGCATATTAAAAGCAAAAAGATCATAACTGCAGCTTCATAAAAAGCTTTCTGTTCGGCTCCAGGACTCACACACTCCCTCACAAAGGAGCTACTGCCTATGTGGCAGGTGTGATATTTCATTATGGATCTAACAAAAGCGCATGTGTCTTTGGTGAGTCAGGGACATTTGAAACAAATTTAAATTGTCCTGAAGTGGACACAACTGAGTAGTACATTTGCACTCATTGCTTATGTAGCGAAAGACCTGACCCTTAATATTGTATAGTCCCGACCAAACTTTAGTGGTCTGATGAAGAATTGTTGTCTGCTATCGTCTTGCCAGTCCAATATAATATGGTAAATACATAATTTAAGATTGTTAAATTAGTGTCGGAACATATGGCCCTGCAGCCTTCAGACATATCACACTCCGGTTGTTCTTGGCCTGCAGCAGCACACTTCATCAGTGCAGTGTCAGAGACAGTGGGAGGGAGGATGATGCATCCCTCCATCAATAACAGTTCATCTGGACAGGCCTGCATCTGCTGCCAAGATCAGGGGAGTCATTGGGACTGTGTGTGTGTGCAGTTTTATTGGTGTGTGCTTTCCACCAAGAGCAATGAAATAAAAAGATCTTGTTCGAACTTCCCAGAATAGAATCACCTCTGAGACTCAATAGGGATAAGTGACTAATGCACCCTCAAAGACTACACTGCAGTAAAAGAAAACTGTGTATATTTGTATTATGGATGTTGAATTTCTTGGGCCATGTTACTGTTTGGTGTTGCATTTTCCAACTTTGAAAGAGTATGCTTTACATAGGGTTTATCGACCCTAAGAGATAGTGTATCAATGCTAGGAACATCAGAAGCAATCTATCAATAGGGACATCCTTTTGGTTGCTGGATTTTGATCTGATATTTATCAAGAAATTATGTTCTCTTTAGAGTTATGTTCTCACTGATAAATCCACCAATTTCCATGTCAAACAAGCATGTACTTTTTATTTGCCTTGCTGCCTTTTAACAAAGCACGATACCATTTTGTTTGGCATAGCTGGAATAAATTAAATAAAAGATGGTGGGGGCTCTCACTAAAGACTACATTTTGCATGAATGTCCAATTATCAATCTCTAGAATCTGCACAGCCACAGCTTGCACTCTGATCCACCGGCTGTGCAAAATGACACATTTTCTGACAAGTTTTGTGTTACTTGAATGAATGATGGACCCATCACAGAATCACACTTTTTGCTAATTCGACCAACCACATTAAAAGGCAAACTGGGTAACATCGTACAATTATTTACAACAAAATGGGTATCACTGATTATTAAGTGGAATCATAAGCTTTGTCTACAGTCATATTTACATTTCCGTTTAAGGCAGTGAACACCATTCATATTATAATGTGCATCTGCCTGTTTGAACTGCGTTTGAGTACCCAATGACACTTAATTGTGCTAGTATGCTCCCATGCTTTTTGTTTGACTCCCACCTATTTCAAAGCAAACCACTTTTCCTCCTCTGAGAGCAGAGACCAGTATGAGGTCTCTGACAGCTGGCTGCCGATTTAACACTTCAAAGTTCTAGTTTGTCATGGTTGAATAACGTCATACTGTAATTTCATGCATTTACATGCACAGAGCATCTCAGATATGCATGCATTCACGGACCTTGCATATATGCACAGCAGAGCATTGGTTATAGTCCATTTATTGTCCACACTTAATTAAGTGCATTCTCCCCCATTTTAGAGGGCGCTTTGAAATATTAAATAGGCCTGGGAGCTGGCTGGTCAGAAAATGAGGCTAAAGAACCCTCTGCGGATCTGTTTCTGCCCTGAATACAGCCCTCAACCGAGCCCTTATCACTCTGTCCTCAAAACACACAAGACTGAGATAGCATCAGTTACAACATGATTCAAAGGCGGGAAGTCGCCTCCTGTCTCATATCCAATGGCTTACTTTGCTCCGAGGAAGGTGGCTCAAAAGCGTTTTCTGCTCTGAGCTAGGCAGGAAGAAAACTGTCCTCCAGCGACAGTGACTTTGAGTACATCTCAAAGTACAGACAGATAAGCTACATGTTTAAGCCAGAATAGAAACTTTACATTGTGAGTAGATGAACAGAAACAAAGCTTCACAGTATCTTGATTTCCTTCTCAAACCAGCGTTGTGAAAGACACCAGGGTTTGATAGATAACTTAAAAAAAATGATCACGGCAGAAATGCACCTAACTCACCGAAACTTTCAAAAACCCAATCGAAGAGATACCTATCCAGATGTGATTGAACATAAGGATATATACATGAAAAATAAATAGCACATTTTTCTTTTGAATGAATACTCTTCAATCAAGGTCCACTAACTGAGCTTTCACCGGCATCAGCCGATTTTCATCTTTTGTCGTCAAATATCTTTAGTATATGGAACTTAAAGTGATGAAAATGAGGACCATGAACTGCTTTTGAAAGCCCTTAGAAAAAGTGATCAATGGTCCTTGACTTAAGACAATTTAAAGAAAGCAATTTCACGATTAATTTCACAAATGTTTCTCTCTTGTTTGCATTTAGCATACATGCACATAATGATCCAGTTAGTATGCATCCCTTGCCTGAAGACTGACAATGGAACACAGCCAATTGATCATAAACATGATTTAACAGCAGCTGATTCAAATTCAGTACATGATGCAGAAATGATGCAATATGCTGTCACCTAATAGGCTTTCATTGCCAGATGGAGGGTCCCATCCTTTAGCTGAGCAAGCATGCGTCACAGACTTCAGTCACTAGAATCGGATGTCATTCATTCATTAAAGGTTTTGCAGTACTTGTGTTGACACACAGACTGTGTCTCGGCACCAGTGCCATAATATTTATATCTTTGAATGTCTTAGGTTGGCGAATAGAGATCCAGTGATAGTCTCCTCAGAACACAGATCCTTATCCTAAAAAAGATGTAACCGAGGCTTTGTACTTGGGGCTCTATCTAGATGCCCCCTCCCAAAGCTTTCAGTTTCAAGGGACTTGTTCAGACTTCTGCAGCCTTTTATCAAGCTCTAAACGCGTGTGGAGTGACAGGAGCATCAGGGACAACAACCATTTACTCGTACTGTTCCAGATTGTGAATAAGTCAGGTTACAGGGTGTGTGCTGTCAGGCACTGTGTCATGGAGGCAGGGCAGCAAGAATGATATAGATCCGCTGTCATCTAGAACTCATGATTGATATGATGGAGGGCTTCGTTTCACAACAGCATCCATATGTAGCAGCTTTAAAAAAAAAGAAAAATGCGTATAACGATAAGCAGATGGTCATATTTACAACATAGCAGTATTAAAGAACAAACCAAGGTTATTTGACAAAATCGTACGTGAATACAATTTCAATTATAAAATGAGTTTAGTCATTTTATTTCTTCGCCATTATTTTTGGAAGGAGACAAATACAACAATTTTGATTTAATTACTAAAATGCAACAAAAAAAATGCATGCAATGTCATTTTGCTGTACATTTGAAGAGAAACAAACCTGCGTCAGATTTGGCAAACAATACTTGAACAAGGACCATTTATTGTACATTTCCAAAAGGTTTTTGTTGCATCATATGGCCATCATCAGCAGTTTCATTTTCAATATTGTTTTTAAGACTTCTAAAATGTTGGTGAACTAAATGAATGTTGATCAGAAATATTAAATAGGTATATATATAAAATAATAGATGTTTTGGCGTGTTAACAGTTTACATAAGGGATGGCTTTTTAGAAGTGCAATTTAACAATGCATTCATGCAGGTTTTCAAATATATACCTAACAAAAATATGTTGTCATGTTAAATTAATAATGTAACCTTTCCTTCCCAACCTTTTGGTGATTAAGATTCCATCCCGCGCTCTTGTCTTGTGTTACAGGGTGTCCTTGTCAACTCTTTAGGACTTGTGTGTGTGTGTGTGTGTGTGTGTGTGTGTGTGTGTGTGTGTGTGTGTGTGTGTGTGTGTGTGTGTGTGTGTGTGTGTGTGTGTGTGTGTGGGTGTGTGTGTGTGTGTGTGTGTGTGTGTGTGTGTGTGTGTGTGTGTGTGTGTGTGTGTGTGTGTGCGCGCGTGTGTGTGCGTGTTGAGAAAGAAGGGTTCATGTATGGAAACCGATGATTAAGATTGAGAGAGACAAAGAGCCAGAGCACCTTAACCGTGTGATAAGCAGAGCGGTCCCTGTGCTCTCTGTTGTTTCTAATGTTATGTCTCAGTGAGTAAATGTAAATGTATTGTACACGTGTAAAAACAACTGTCTCTAGGCTGGCTGTGTCCTTTAAAAAGGGCACGATGGCTCAAGCTAATGATCAAGGGAAACATCCGCGACTGCCTGACTTAAACCATGTGTTTCTCCCCTGCTTAACATTCTGGTAAAGAATACGTATCCGTTAGACGTTCAGTGTAGTTCCTCCAAGAAGACCATAAATCATCATGCAGGGCTGATGAATAAGTTTCCTTGACGGTCTGTTCTCTTTTTTCAGACCTGTCTTTTAACTTTGTCGACTTAATTTATAGCTTTTATCCACTTAAAGCATTCCTTTACACTGTCAGCAGTGCTACTAAGCAAAGTCTGTTTTGCAGACATTGCTATTATTGTGCTGTTGTAAGGACTTGTCCCCTGATAGTCTGCCGGCTTAAGGTCTCGTCTGGACTCCTGCCAACACGTCTCAGCAGCTGTTGGCTTGTCAGTAGCTTTTTCTTCAATCGCATAGAAGCATATTTTTATTTCACTTAATAATCTTTCTGCATTGTTTAGACCTTTGTGGAAGAAATGATGGCAATTCCTAAAAATAAACTAAAATGTTGACAGGAAAAAGAAAAATGAATATGTCTCATATCTGCTTTGTATTCTGGTTTATTCCTTTTGCAATTGGAGTAAGTAAATGCTGCTTCAAATAAATCGTACTCTTGCATTGTTAAAGGTGGGGTATGTAATTCACTTCAGAAACACTTTTTGTTATATTCCATGGAATGCTCTTAACATCCCGATAGCAATGAATATCTTAAATGCTTTGACAATAAATACATAAAAAAATGTCATCTGTGGAAGCCGTGGCGCTGTAAAAAGCACGGCCAATCATCTGAGCCGGCCCGGCTAAAATAACTGGATGGCCTACCTGCCTGTCAGCCTTCCATCTGTGCACAAACTTATCTCGTGCCCTCATTGGTCATGTGCGCGTTCGTGTGTGTTGGAGGAGGGGCTCTGTAAGGAAGTCTGAAGGAAGGGGCAGATTTTTTCCGGTTTTGTACTTTCAAATTCTAGCGCACTCGAGCTGGTTTCTCCATTCTTACCTACCCTACCTTTAAGGGCCCCCTTCCAAATTTGTATCATGTTTATCCACTTAACTCTGTTACAAACATGGTAGATCTTCACTACTAGCTAAAGTGCATTGACTGTGTTCAGGGGCGCCGCCAGGGATTTTGGGCCCCATGAAAAGATATCACATTGGTTACATAAACATTTTTTTCTTAATGTTCTAAAATTGTTTGGGCCCCTGTCAGTCACGGGCCCTTAGAATCGTCCTAACTTTTCACCCCCCTTACGGCGCCCCTGACTGTGTTTAAGATTACACCCTCACAGGGAGAGTTGACTTGGTTTGCAGCCATGTCTCCGTCCTGCTCTGCTTCTGCCTGGCTCTGAGATAATGTTTGTCCCCATTAAAGGGACCTTGGGTGTTTCACCATGTGAAGGCCCCTAAGGCCGCAGTCTGTGGGGGTTTCTTCCTCCCACTCCCCCTCCCCCTCCCCCTCCCACGTCTTATGGGTCAGCCAGGGATGGATTCAGTGGGATGTGCAGGGAAATCATGGATTGTAAGCAGGACAGTTTTCTGTGTCTCGGGGTGAATATGCTGCAGTTTTTATTGTACCTTTGTGTCAGAAAGGTTTGTGCGTGGGTGTTTTTATGTTCTTAGGATTTTATTTCTGTAAGGTTTTGCTCTATTACCCTGCTGCTCTCAGAGATAAAAATAAAAGAGAACAATCAGTCCCCGACTTGCAAGGTTATTGTTAAATCCTTTCAAAGTCAGACAAAGTGAGCAATAATAGGAAGAGGTCCAAAAGATGTTTGAAAGGATACGATTTAAACAGCTGCAAAAATATGCTCTAAAATGCACAACTTGTTCTATAATTCACATCTGTTTTGGTTTGTAGCCTGTATACATATTTATTCATATTATTGATTTGATATTGGTAAATCCTCTTGGTGCATTAGCCAGAATAACTGAATCTGAATAACATTGATTCTCCTTCAGTAGACAGAGGACTTTTCTCCACAAGCAGTAGCGACACCATCCAATTATTGATTGACGGCGACAGTGACGCCAGCCTGAGTAAAACAAGGGACTTATTTGTTTTCTAAAATGGACAATACATTGATCACAAAACAGTGTGATATAGTGGTTTGTGTAAAAATGAACCGAAATGTTAATATAACACATTTGCATTTATTGAAAACCATTATGTCAAAGTGAATGTCCTCTTCAGTGTCACCCTCACATGAACAAATAAGGTCAAATTCCCAATAATTCAAAGATGGATCAACCACAAGGACAAGCAAGTGTGTTAATAGGCGTTAGGACAAATCCATTATACTGACAATGACACAGACAGTCAAAACAAATATGAGTGAAATGTGGCGACTTTGGCTAGTGGCGGGTCCACAAAAGCTATAGGTCAGCCCCCGTGTCCACTGAGATCACTGTGGGAAACAAGAGTGGGCAAACAAACAGACGCACTCTCAGAGACGATACGTCCAGCTGCGTACACACTGAGGCAGAAGACTGGCAGACAGTGTTGTGTCGCAGCTGGCAAGAGGCAACTCTGGACTCTTCCAAACTGTCATCTCCTATTTTATCAGATTGACACTCAAGTTAGTCAAGAGACTGATGGTCCAGAGATAAAATACCCCCTTTCATTTCTTAGCAGCTCCACATCAACCCCCTGCTGTGATAAAACAGCGGGAGAAACGCTGTGAAAGGGGGCAGCTGCATAAATTATCTGACATTTTCTTATTTCACCATTTTCTGGCCAAGAAGAAAACAGAGTAATAGCTTTCCATTCAATAAAATAAAATTATATTCTGACCTTTTATCTTCTCTTAGCAATGCCTGTAGGATTTCAGATGAGAGACACAGGGAATTTCAGATCTGGATCATATTATGTATGCTGGTTGATTGTATGGTGCTTCTACAAATGCAGTTTCTGATAATTGTAGGGAAGAGAAAATGATTCATATACATGTTTGACAACCTCAATGTAGTGCAAGAGGGGACATTCAGGAGATCACACACGATTAGCTTTTGGGTAATTCTGGCATTTAAACCAATGTTGATGAACGTGCACTGTCCCTGTTAAATTAACTTATAAGGAAAGTCATTAAGATTCACCATCTGCGAAATGTCAATGTCTGATCACAACGTAACATGTTGCAATAAGTGAAATCTTAAACCTTCCACCTGCTGGTTGTGATAGAGGAAAAACCAGATGATCACCAAAGTCAATGGGCTTCATCCTTTGGGGACCATGACAGATTTAGCACAGTTTTATAAAAATATATTCAATAGTTGTAGACATACTTCAGTCCCGAACAAAAGTGGGGAACGGTCTGAACAAGAATATGTTCCCATGTCTGATGACCAAATAGGTAAACCAAAACAATAACACAGTCCTAAAATAAATAAATGTTACACTTATCTAGGAGGCGTGTGGTGCAGTGGGTTGTGCGTTGGTGTTCGGATCAGCGGGTCACAGGTTCAAACCCCACTGCAGTCAGCATGTCGTTGTGTCCCTGGGCAAGACACTTCACCCCAAATTGCTCCTGTGGGGATTGCCCACGGTATTGAGTATGTAAGTCGCTTTGGATAAAAGCGTCAAACAAGTAACATGTAATGTAATGTAATCTAAGGAGTCGACATACAACCAAGCCAACGGCCCATAGCTAAGATCATCATCAACTCAACAATAAATTGCTGCACTTGCTCAATCAAACAAACTTTGACTGAAGAGTTTGGAATATATATATATTAATTTATTATATTGCTTTACTCTAAAGGCTATTTACTGTTCATCCATGCAAAAATGATGACTGTTAAGAAAATATCAGTTTGTCATTGTCGTTATGTCCGTTGTTCTCTTGACAAGTTGTTTTGAGTAGTGTTCACAAAACGCAGCCTTCTGTACAGCAGCGTTGTTTATCAAAAACACTTGATTTCTAAGAAATTCCGTCACACTGAGAAAGACATCAAATCCCATGAAAGGGTTTGCAGCTGCAACCAATCTGACTTTTGAATGCTCACTTTATTGTGAACACTGAGGCCTCGGAAAGGTCGCATTCCCGTTTGCTTCTTTTTCAAGTTGCAGTTTGATGTAATCTCCATCTTTTTTCCACGGGACTTTCACTGGCACTTATTCAAAGCTTTGACACCACACACAATGTCAAAAGTGTTTTAAGCATTACAGGGCAGCAGTGTATATTAAAAATCAAGTCATTTTTAGAGGTGGCTGTCGTTCTCGAGGATGTTTCATCCTCTTTTGCATTTTCACGTTCAGAAATGCTAAATTATTTTGTATACTCTGTAACCTGAGATAGTGTAGTACAGTATTATACCATACTTTATACTTTATCTACCTGTAGTGCTGACTTTGAAACCTGTCTAACAGACACGTCTCTTGCGTATATGTTTTCTGATTTGTTTCCATATGAGTTTGCAGTTGATATGCTGTTAATGTATACTTTTTAAATTGGAAAAGTACAAATGATTGGTGTTAATTAAAGCACTCATTCTGTAAAAGGAGAAACTCAATGATGAATTTTAAACCTTCCTCACTATTTCTTACCCCTTTATTTTATTTTATATTTTTTTACCGTGCACATTAATCAACATTTCTGTAAATGTGCCAGAGTTAGTCAAGAGGCTATTTTTCATCTGTAATCCCTGGATTTGTAAGTCAACCTAAAGACACATTTTATTTTTAAACAAGTAAATACAATCAAATAAAAACATGCAACATACAGTACAGGAATTTGATTGTGCTTGCCACTTCCCTGGCTGGTATTCATTTATAACTAACCAGCTTTTATGTGAGAATGATAGCAGAGCCTAATAGGATCTGAATCAATATGTGATCGTCAATGCTTTATTTCTTACATGTGAAAGCAGAACTATTCAAATTCAAAACCAGTGCTAATTTCACTACGCCACGTCACTTCCTATTAATTAAAGTATTGAAATGAGTGGATGATGGATAGATGGTTGTGTGGAGGTCAGGGAGAGAAGGAGGGGCTCAGAGCAGAGGAGGAGGGGATGAGGCTGGGGTCAAATGGAAATGTTGTGCTGATGAGTGAGCCTGAGGTCATTTTAAACGACCCAGGGATGTTTATGGGAAGTCTCATTTCTTCCCGCCTGCAGCCCCTCATAGATCCTCTAACAAGACATTAGAGGGTAGAAGGAACAATGGGTTCCTATGAAATATTAAGATTCAGCTTCCTGACGGTATACACAGGAGCCATTAAAGACAGGATCGTGTGTATTGTCTTTGCTTCGCCTCTCTGACTTGGTCCTTATTCATCTCAAGCGAACACTCGTTGTCTGGTTGCCATGGAAGCTGCTCTCGCTCAGATACTGGATGAAGCTGTTTTTCTTTATAGATGTAACTAATTCTGCTCGGGCAAATTTCAAGATCATTAGAACAGCGGATCTGAAGCCCGCTTTGGTATTTGCGCTAAAGGTCAGTGGACGTACGATGCGTTTTATTACAGGAGGCAGAGGGAATGCGAACAAAGTAGCTGTGTGTGATGTAAGGGCAGAGTTTTCAGAATCAATATGGCTGCAGAGTTCTCTATTGTGTTCAGTGGGATGGATTTGTGTACCGAGCAACACATAATAAGGCTCCTTATTAAGATCTAAGATGTGGGACTGAGAATAAGTGTGTGTTTTTAAGGTAGCTAATCATAAAAAAATCTAATCAAACCACTGCATCATCATTTTGGATACGCTACAAATTATCCTTTAGAAACGGCCGCTACTAGGGATTTTAATCAATCAGAATCTTAAGTAACTCCATTTTGGACAATAATATGAATATATTGTGTTTTTCTTTGAAATATGCAGTGTTTATAAGTGTGTATCTTTCCTCCATCAGTGTTCATAACTGATCTTGCATGGCTGTATAGGGAATTAAAACACAATAGTTTCGGTATGCATATTACTCTGATTGCAACACCCTCACATAACTTAAAGGTAGGGTAGGTAAGAATGGAGAAACCAGCTTGAGTGTGCTACAATTTGAAAGTACGCAGCTGAAAAAAATCTGCCCCTTCCTTCAGACTTCCTTACAGAGCCCCTCCTCCAACACACACCAACGCGCACATGACCAATGAGGGCACGAGATAAGTTTGTGCACAAGATGGAAGGCTGACAGGCAGGTAGGCCATCCAGTTATTTTAGCCGGGCCGGCTCAGATGATTGGTCGTGCTTTTTACAGCGCAACGGCTTCCACAGATGACATTTTTTTATGTATTTATTGTCAAAGCATTTCATGTATTCATTGCTATCGGGGCGTTAAGAGCATTCCATGGAATATAACAAAAAGTGTTTCTGAAGTGAATTACCTACCCCACCTTTAAGGTACTGAGTTAAAGTTGGGTTTTCTGTCACAAACTGTCATTGTTTCCTGTTTTAGAAAAATAGCTGTACTTTTTAACTCATATCATACACATATACAATAAACCTATGTTTCAGATCTAACAACAGTAAATCGCTCAGAAGATGCTTTCTTCACTTTTATCAAGCTTCAAAATCCTAAAACCAATTCAACCTAATGGCATATTTTTGTTAAAGTTCGCTGTATAGGAAGTTGTAGAAGGATTATTTACAAGCTCAGCTAACCCTGGTGACAATACTTGGGCTTGTTCCCTTAAAGAAGACATACAATTGTACACACTTTGTACATTCTGCTTTAATTTACCTCAATAGCTCCTTATCATGGCTAATAAACGGACTTCTTGTACAACATCAATGGGGCTGTTTGGAAGTTGTTCAAAGTATTGATTTAAAAAGCACAGGCGTAATGCTGGCACGTACAATACACTCCTAGTTAGTGCTTAATGATGCATATACTCTAGTCAGCAGTCGAAATTACGTCAATAATTGGCGTATCAGCTGTTCTGGAAGCTTCCATTTCTCCACACACCGCTGACCCCACCCCTTGAGCTACTGGGGGAACATTGCCTGGATAACAAAAGGCAGATCTGAAAGGGCGATTGGGACATTGGGGCCGCTTTACAAGAATCGCTAGTGGGCCATTAGACTGGGTTCTTGTGAAACCTACATCCTGCATCCACAGCCGTCAGAAAGCCTCCAGGAAACAGGTCAGCGAACAAAGCCAGAGAGGGAGAAAGAAGGAAGGAGATGGGAGGAGGGGGAGTCAGAAGTTGATAAGCTGTACTGTTCTTCTAGATACCAGCTGCTGCTCAATGGACGACACCAACACCTCCCGGTGAGCCTCGCTGCTCCACACTGACGCCTCCCAGAAGGCTTCCTGTCGGCCGCTAAGGAGACTGACTGAGAGCTGTCACCCAGGCAACAGTGCTGCAATGCATCTCTCCTTGTATCTTACCGAGAAAATAATTTCATAATGATGAGTTTTTCAGAAGAAAGTTTTGTCATGTAGAAAGTTTTTAAATCCCTCCCACATGTTTTATTTATGGTCATTTTGAAAAATGTCTTCAAACAAGTGGAGCTGTGGAGCAGGAATCTAATCCATGGGGCTCATTTCTTAAATTGCTTTCAGGGGGAAAAAATGACATTTAAAGCATCATCATCACTACATTTAGGATTTAGGATTTGATTAGGATCCCCATACTTACACTTCCTGGGTTCCACATTAAATGCAAACAAACACAAACGTATAATACATCACAGATTTATATTAAAATACATCATTATACATAAACATACATCTTATAATGTAGAACATGTGTTTACAGTCAAAACGGCTGGAGTTGTGCATGCTCTACATGAAATGACATGCCGAGCTGAATATTTCCTGCAGTGTAGAAAGAGCTGAACTATGTTACCCTGGCAACAGTCAGAGGGAATGAAACCACATCATGTTGTTATGGGCTGCAGACAAAGCTCTCAGAAGTTATGAAACACTGCCTACGCTCCATACATTTACAGGTTATATTGAATCTTACGTATTTCGCTTTCCTTAAGTGTTGCAGGTTCCAGCCTTGTGAATCACATCAGGTATTGTATAATACTTTTCACCAGTGAGGATCCAGTGGGATTGGTGTGAATAGGAATTTAGCTGAGGGCTAAACGGTGTATTAATTGAGACCAGAATAGAAGACAAAATATTATTATAATTATTAATTCCATTTTGAGTCAGAGGATCAAATTAGAGCCATCTCTGTTTTGGGTGTAAGCAGATATGGCATAAAGAAAGAGTCAGATATTACAGGAGAAAAATGGCAATTATCTTTGATTTAATAGTTGTGTTGCCCTTGCTTCAGTGTAGGACAGATTGCAGGACTTTGAAAGGACTTAAAAGTCAACAATTGTTTGTTGTAATGCTTCAAAGGTGTCTGCTGTCTAGGATTAGGAACAAACAAATACATTTATTTGATATGGAATATTTGGTCCACAATAGATTTGATGTGCAAAAACAAGAAGTTCTCATGCATTTACGTCAGCTTAGGAGGTTCCGAAGAGGTAGGCTGATTTGATTTGATTTGGACAGAACCAGGAACCAGACTTGATGCTAAGCTAAGCTATCAAGCTAATGGCAGCAGCCAACATACTTGGTGTACAGAGATGAGAGTTGTTGTATTTTGATCAGGCCTAAAAATAACTGTCCTTACCATTAGAGTCACAGGATTTGCATTTTACAACAAAACATGTCATATATGCTAATTTAGCATCAAAGACAGAAGAAGTATGGCAACGTTATTCTGCAAAAGCATTACAGCATGAAGAAGGCTGTCTTGTGTAATGCAAGTGTGATATTTTGACACTTGAGACGTTGATTCTCATAATCTCAAACACTCGTCAAATTGTTGTCTTGAATGCTAGAAGACATGATTTGTTCCTATAACCTTAACCAAGCAGTTTTAGTTGCATTAATTGTAGCTTAAACATCCAGTGGTCAGCTAGAAATCCTGCATAGATCAGTCATATGGCTCATTTCAGAAGGCACTCAAAAACCCCACACTTTGTCAGGTTCATTTGGAGTTATACAAGGTCAAAATCAGACCATGTAAATCAGTGACATATGTGCTCACGTTGCTCTGACAGAAGAGGTGGTAGCTTCAAGCCGCCTCGCCAACTGGTGACAAATCAGTTTTACATAAAAAGCCCAGAGGCATTTTTCTCTGTGGTGAGAACAGGAGTGTTGGAGAGGGTGAGATATCTAACAGTCACTTCTGTTAGCTGTGACTGGACTGCTGATGAACATCACCACAGTGACGCGGTGTGTGTGCATGTGTGTGTGTGTGTGTGTGTGTGTGTGTGTGTGTGTGTGTGTGTGTGTGTGTGTGTGTGTGTGTGTGTGTGTGTGTGTGTGTGTGTGTGTGTGTGTGTGTGTGTGTGTGTGTGTGTGTGTGTGTGTGTGTGTGTGTGTTTAACCGATTCATCTTTTTGGTAATGCACAGGTTCTTTGTTGGTCTTCAATTAAATATCAGATAGTGTTGTCCACTCTTGAAACACATATCTCTCTTACCCTAACCCTAACTACAAAAAACAAATCCTATTTGTCTTGACTTTATAATGGTTATTTTTAAAACAAGTTCTTAATTAAATAGCTAATGTATGACATCTTTAGATCTTCAGGCTTATTTGATGTCAGCAACATTTGGATGTCTTATTAGCAGATAATGTATTCACATTTTATCTTTGATCAGTCACAGAGCAGCAATGTAAACAGTGTTGGAGATGCCTTCAGTGGCACCGTGGTGAAAATGAGGTCAGTTAATTGGGACGTCTAAATATATATTACAGGGTGCCCTTTCTCCTCGGAAGGTGAAACACTGAACCAGAGTTACTGCTGCAACACATTTAACACACTGTGGTGATAACGAGGTGATCAAGACCACATGGTGCCTGACAAGCGCTTATACATCTGTGGAACAAAACATTTACATATGCTATAGGGACTAAATGATCCTATAAAACTTAAGACAGGACAAGACAAAAGACTTCTATTACTGCAAACATTTTACATTTGTGGATAAAAGATGTGCTGAGCATAACGTATATACCTTTATTTATTTCAGTAAAACAAATATTGCAGTGTTACTTCAGTTAGCATTTTTTCTAGGCTATCTTTGCTTAATTACTCTTCTCAACATGATGACTTGATTAAACATTGATTTAACTCAATTCATAAATAAACCAGGCTCATACATAAATAATCTGAAAAAAGTAATGAACCAATTAATAAATAAGTAAATTGCACAATCATGAGAGACATGTATTCTTCTAGTCTGATAATTCCATCTGGGCTTTAAACATATCTGTTTGAAATGTTGACTTTCTCTGTGTGTAAAAAGTACCTTTTTGCACATCTTCTGACACAATTTAAGCTAGTTGGATTTTGAAAGTTAAACGCTTGCCTTTTAAAGCTACCCCTAATCACACAATCAAGAGAGACCTTTTATTTTGAAAACCCAACAATCTGAAAGTCCCAAACTTTACAATGGCTAATTAATTGATTTCCTTTCAATCAGACAGTTTAACCTCAGACAATTCCTTCCATGTGGGCGCATATGCCTCCATTGGACTCCACATAAACCTATACAACACACAAAAGGAAAGGAATTGTTTGTTCAAATATAAAGAATTAAACATTTTCAAGGGAACATTTTAGACCAATGAGCTCACACACCAACAACCAAACATGCAAGTGTACATGCGTATATTGTGGGCAATGCCCTATTGTCTGTAACTACAATGTCAGGATTGCAAGTCCCCGAGTAGACAGTGTGTTTACAGTATCTTACGTTCCCAGATAAGTGAGAACTGAATTCCTTTTTTTATATTATCATTTTGAAAGAGGGAAAACTGGGTTTGTACAGATACAGCAGTGGGCAATAATAGGATTTGTTTTAACATTTTGGTCATGGTGAGAAATTAAGGTGACCTTATCAACAATAGAAGGTTTACTCAGTCAGTGTCATTTATTCTGTGTTTGGAGTTTTTATTTGTTGCGTATATGTTCCCTGGTTTCATTGAAACGCGGTCAAATGGGACGGAGGCTTAATGGATTTGTCCACTATAGTCTTTTTTTCTAAACGTTGGTGTTTATGGCTGGCATTTCTTCCTTAATTAAACATTCATACATTCTCTATTTTACAGGCACACATATGTCTTGCCAATTACAAAAAAAAGACTTGTTCTTCCTTATCCCGTCACATTGCAGATTCAGCAAAATCCCCTCTTAACGGCCACTGCATGGAGAAACGAGTGGTGCTTCTGGATGTGAATTACCATATTTGGTAATAAAGTAACATGTTGTCAAACTGTTCGCTTTGGCATAAGCTTCTGCACAGTCAGGGGGAAATCCAGTCTCTAAGCATGAGCTCAGAGAGTTTTAATCCTGGGCAAACTCAGCAAGCGCACCAGCGAGAGAGAGCCAACTAAGGAAGCTTTAGAAACATGACAATGGACGGATGTGACACATGGACAGGAGGAAACTTTACAGCTCTGTTAGCTTCAGGGGGCTGCAGTGAGGTGTGCTGGAATATATTACTTCTGTTCTGTGATGTCAAGACAAGAAAGGATGTTTTCCTTTGTAACGATGTGAGCTTCGCACGGCATACAAGTCCCATCACTGTCATGTAGTGCAACACAGAATATGACATGAACTCACGTGAACTCCTGTGTCATCTGTATGTAATGCTGGAGAACACAGGAGGGTTTAAAGTCTATTGTGAAATAAAGAATGTGCATATCAAATATTCTATTGGAGTGCACAGACTTTATACGTAGTCCATCAGCTTTGTGTAGACAGAGACACTTTTCATCGTCTGGAAATCCATGAAAGCAAACTGATTTGAACCGGGGAAAATCACTAATTGAAAATGGCTTCTTACAGAGTCAGTGGGGGAGGGAGTGTTCAAATATTTCTCTTAAATTAACATTATCAAATAAACATGGCAAAATAACGTAAATGGAAAGTACAGTATTATCAGCATATGTACCAAACCACAGTATTTATTAAGGGCATCTCTTTGTGTTATTAAATGTTTTTGGTTGATGATACATTCACATGTAAGCAGTATGTTATTGTTGTAGTTGGTTGAGTTCTAACTAAAAGCTAATTCTAACTAGTTTATACACTGGTTAGTCGTTTGAACTTCAACAATATATAATTATTAAAGTTTATTGGTGTTTAATAATTAACTGACATATGAAGCTATAGGATTATTTCTGTGGTCATAGAATAAATGTCTAGCTGTTTGTTTGATTATACATACTTGTGTATAGTTGCATAGTATACATTTGCATACTAAGAATGACCCTATGGATGACCATGGAAGCCCAATGAATAACTATCTCATCAATTAATTGTAAAAGATATCTTCTTATCTCTCCAAAGCATACTATGCAAAAGACAAACAAGTGTTTTGGTCGGTTGAAGTTACAAATTAAAAAAAAGAATGAAGATTGAATTGGGGTTAATGTCATATGTAATTCCTATTAGGTTGGCAGTATTCCAAGGAAAATATTTCCTAAAAACTACTGAAAAATGTATTTATGAAACTAAATTAAAGGCAAAAATGTTCATTGTGCCCCGACTTGTTCTACATGTATCCTCTGAGGAATGTTTCCTCCTCCTCACTGATCTGTACAAAATTATTTTCCAGTTAGATTAGGACGGTTAAACGAACGACACGCTTTGTGTTCTATTAGCTCCCGGTTAGACAAAAGTGAAATTAGATTAGTGAGCTCTGATCTCTCCGTGGTCTCATCCCCAGCCACGGTCTGCTGCTAAAAAGATTAGGAACGGTGCCACAGACTGATGGAGGTTATCGGACTGCCGTTAACGGTTTGTCCCCGACTGCTGTGATGAACATTTAATTGCTTGAGTTGATGGAACGGTAAAGATTTTGGCAGCACAAAGATACTGGCAGTGGATGAAAGCTGGCCTTGCCCCCATTTATTTTGACCAATTATAGATGAGCTCCGCATTTTCTTTGGACTCCGGGGGATGAAAGACAACGAGAGTTGAAGTATACTTAAGGAAAGAGAAGCTGCTTTTTGACAATGGGGTCAATGGCTTAGTCTATAAGAACAACATCTGATTTTGACGTGAATAAATAACGCTATCACTGAAGCACAAAATAGTTATTTGTGCACAAACAGCATACAACGTATACTCATTTGTATTTTGGCTCACTTGCCAATAATTGGTACATTTAGTATGGCTGCCAAGTACACATTAACAAGCAATAGTTAATAAATGTTTCATTATAACATTAAACTTAATTTATTTAATTAAAATTGATTGGTGAATATCATGTTTAAGCTGACATCTTGAGCTTCAACTTCTCCAATTCCAGTACCTCGGATGGGCAAATAGCTTCAAATACTACAATACCTATAAGCCTTAGCCCCCGTTGCGATGGAGATGTGAATCAGAGCTGTGGTGAAAATCAAAACACCTCGACATGGTGCTGGGAACCAAATTAATCTAATCTTAACTAATCTGAAAGTCAATTGATTTATAGTGCAGATATATTTATTTTATTTGTTAGTATTATGCTTTTTAATAAATAACCAGATATGTTGTAATCAGTTGCTTGTCTTTTGTACCAAGCCATTGACATATTGTCAATCACCTTAACTATGCAGAAAATACATTTGACTTTACTTAAGTCATGTTTGTCTGAAATAAATCCTCCAACTTCACCCCTCTATTGGAGACAGATGGAATTGGTGGTTTTAGTTTGATTTAAGTTCTTCATGGTCCAAGTGAGTCCGTCTTGTTTACTAGGAACACAGTTGGTTAAAAGACTAAGACAACATACTGCAGAGTCCTGGGTACATTTGTCAGAGATGCATTTTAATAAGCTGCTGTTCATGTTGCCCACAACTTCACTAACGAAGCAGATCGGTGCTTAACAGGACGGAAACATGGCTGTTAAGAGTATTCACTGTGTCCACAAATAAATAGTCCTTTTCAAAACCTACCATTTTAAAATAGAAATCTGTAGAGCAAAGCTTCCATGTGAATCTGTTGTTCACATTCTTTCATTTCCATGTTGCTAAGAACACAGCATTCCCTCTTTATACCCAGGATGTTCGATTGATCAATGATGGTCATAACACAAGAGGCAGAGTGCCTACAGTACTTACGCCAAGCTAGCTAATATATGATATATGGACTCCAGTTCCCTTTGTCAGCAAGTCATCCCAGTTATATTGGGCAAAAGGAAATGACTCATTAGATTAATTACATTGGAGGACACATATGTCCAAGTCAATAACCCTGATTAGCTCACATTTCATCAATACACATTTACAAGCAACATGCCAATCTGCTGACCCTGGTGCAATGTTTGAGAAACAACCTGCAACCTCAGGATTACTGAGACGTTCAGTATTCATGTTTATCTTGAGTGCACAGAGCCCTTTTCGGCCCTGTGCATAATGAATGTTTGAGGCCAGCAAATGTATTGTACTCTATGTACCTGAGAAGGGGTCATACATTATTGAACAAAGGTGCTTGTGCAGAGTCAACAAGATGTGGATGTAATGCAAAAAGTCTGATGCAAACACAAAGCGCCATCATAAATGCTGGTTGCATACCTTAAAAGGATCCTAACAAAAGTGCTCACTTACGTCTAATGGCCTCCAAAGAATGTGTATTAAATATGGTATATGAGCTGCCCTTGACACATACAGTATACTGCCTATAGGTGATGGTGCAGCTGTGCACTGTATCTGCCCTGTCATTTATTTCCATAGGAGAGGCCTGAAATGTTTTTTTGCCTGAGAAGCAATCAAACATAAGACAGCGCCATTACAGCGTCCATAACAGCGCATCATGGTACAGCATAGATGGAAATCCCATATAAAGAATTGATGTGCGGTTTAGGTGAATGCTTGACATACTCTCTATCGCTTATTCCCACTGTATCAAAAAGGTCATAGGGCAACTCATAAAAGTTGCACAGAGTGACAAGCGTACAGAGGATCTTTTACTGTTGAATACAAGCACTCCCTTGGCAGAGCTTATGGAAAGCTATCTATTAATCAGCCTGAAGAAAAGAAAGTGGCGACCCTTAACAGTTGTTAGCGGCGCTAATGTGCTATAAAGGTTTGTCATAAGTGTCTTTGATGAATGCATTATTGCAAAAAAGCGGTAAAAGCTTCACAAATAAATGTAGCAAGAGTTTGTTTCAGAATGGAAAATTGTGTTAGTTCTGACTAAATATCAAGCAACCCACCTTAACAATCCTGTTTCCTCTGCTTCAGTCTGTTCACAGTTCTCAAGAGGAGTGTACGCCATCTTCGGATTCTACGACAAGAAGTCTGTCAACACCATCACGTCATTTTGTGGGACGCTCCATGTGTCCTTCATTACGCCCAGCTTCCCTCTGGATGGGAATCAGCAGTTTATCATCCAGATGAGACCCGATATCAAAGGGCCCCTTCTCAGCCTTATCGAGTACTACAAGTGGGACAAGTTCGCCTACCTGTACGACAGCGATCGAGGTAAGTCAAGGACAACATTGTTTATCTTTTGAAAGCATCTTTCCATCTGAATGTTAGCGCTATGCGTCATGGCACCACCATTCTTTATATTAGAGCTGTTTTGATGTGTTTCCTTTTGAAGTTAGAGTGGGGAAGAATGACAGCGTGTAATGTACTGTAAAACAGGGGTTATAGCTCCTGATTATTTCTACGTTGATTGAAAATTGCATGTTTCTCGTATGAACATGACCTTTCCCTGAGCGATACAATTACGTCCCTTTCAAACGGATGCAATCATTTGACTATAAGCAATCCAGAAATTGTGTTCAAACTGCTTCTTTTATAGTAACCACTAGTTTTGTGTGACACCCTCTACGCATGCAACACAGGTAAAATCCAGGTTAAGGGCATTTTGGTTCCCGAAAAAGAGCTTGTCACATAGAATCAACTTTAACACCTCCTGTGTTTAAAGAGTCTTGTCTTACGTAATATTAAGGGGAGGTGAGAGAGTCATCTTTGACGTACAGTAGAGGTGATGTGCCCTGCAGATGTGAACTTCCACCCTCGTATCTACATTCAGGTGTGTTTTGTTGTGAACACATGGCTGTGTTCCCATTACAGTGGTTGACTGGTCTACCTTTCTATTTGCAATTTTGAAGACAGTTGGACGTTGAATATGAGGCAGCTAAAACAAATTAGACACTCACACAACACACAGCTGGATGGCTTCTGATTGAGAAAGCTTCAGCAACCAGTGTTTATGAAATCATTGGTTTCCTTGGATCATTTTTTAATTAAGTATATAAACAGGCATCTCTGATTTGTTTTCATAAAATAAAATAAAAACAACTGTAGCTTTAGATGTGGGAAGCAGTATTTGAAATATTGGAAAAGTGATAAATAACAAATGAGATTTGCGGTTGTGTTAACATGTTCCCGATTTAAATATTGAAAGGTATTAATCACCGCTGTACATATTTTTTTCTTTAGGTTTGGTTTCTTTTCCCTTGAGTTTTTTGCTCATTTTTCAGCTCTGCAAGGCTTCACATTTCTCGGTAAACACTGAGTCACAGCTGGGAGTTACCCATCTCTTATACTTTTGGCCTCAGGATTAATGACGCTTTTGAGTGAGGAGACATATCCCTAACATGCACACACATACCCAGCTGGTTGCCTCGATCTCAAGAATCGTCGTCTATCCATTTGTTAGCATCATTATTACACAAATTATTCATCATTCTTCACATTTAATTAAATAAAAATCATGAATTAGGCACTTTAAAAGTCTGTGCTTAGCCTCTGCACCAGGTATAGCCATAATGGATAAGATCATGGACTGATTTTATGCAAGATGAAAAATGATTCACCCCTAAACTGTAATATCCAGACTTACTTCATATTCAAATCTTTCCCGTCTGTATTCTTTGATGCCTTTCATCAGTTATGTTTTTCAATTCAACCCTGATACTGAAGTCTGGAGATTTTAATTTAGGAAACATTTTTCTTTGCTGTCTGAATGGTTCTTCACAGGCTCTATCTGCCTTAAGACTTGCGCATTTCTTTCATCTATTGTCTGAATTTTACACACTATGAAAAGTCGTGTTAAAAGAACACACTTTTGTCTCTTGTGGGTTATCTCTCTTTGCACCAGCTAATTGTGATTATGTGACTTGTACCCTTAAGGCACGGACACACCAGGACGATTATCGGCGTCGATGGGCGTCAGGCCGACCATGAGCGCCGACACGCCCTACTCAGATTGGTGTGTCCCGCACCGTCCGGTCTTTTCAGCCGTGCCGATTCAACATGTCGGGCAGTCGGCCAAAGGCAGTCGGCAAAATAAATCACTCTGATTGGCTGTTCAGCTAGCGAATCAGTGCATGAGAAGCGAAACGGAAGTGAGGGACCCAAACAAACTATTAAGAAGGCAAATCTGAGATTTCCTTTAACTCCAGCTCTCGACACAGGTTCGGGAAAGCCCCATGAGCTTCTTGCTGTAGAGTGAAAATGGAACACACACGCTATTTGTTGTTTGTTTATATCACGCAGTCTGTTCTTCTTCTCTCGGTTATCACGCAGTCTGTCTTCCGGTTGTTGCCTCTTTTGAATGACGAATACACACTACCGCCGCCTGCTGGTAAGGAGAGTTATTGCCACTCACGCATGCGCAGTTCGTACGTGCTTCTTGGCCGTCGGCTGAAGTCTTTGCGGTGTGTTCCAGTGCGACTGTTGGCCAAGACGCAGAGACGCGAGGCGACGCAACAGTCGGGGGTCCGTCTGTGTCAGTTCTTTGGTGTCAGCTTGGTGTGTCCGGGCCTTTAGAAAACAACTCATCCTCGTGCAGCACAGAGGAACCGTCCAGAAAATAGAGTTTCATTCTATTTAAACACTGTAGCTGCATTGGAAGAACATAAATATGGTGCATATGGATTACATATCCAGTATCAGGAATAATATTATCAAGTCTTTATTTTTTGTCTTTTGCATTTTCTCTTTGTTAAATGAAAATAATTCATGATTATTATTTCAAGCACACTAAAAGAAGGAGTTTTAGGTCCAAAATAACTTACCTTGAAGATGTTGAATTCTTAAAAATGGCTTACCAGGACATTTATGTTATACATTGAGTGGCTTAAAGTAAAAGGAAGTGGAATCATTACTTCCTGTTGAATACAGTGAAGTGTGGCTCAACAGGGATTTAGTGCATTTCTGCTCTGCTTTACCTTAAACCTATCACATCCAATTGCATAAACTCTCCCACTGCACATTTTTCCCTCCATATTCTCTTGATCTTTCTACAGTATTTCCTTCATGCTGTACCCTCCCTCTCATCTCTTTCCACACGCTTTCCTCCCAGAATCCATTGCTAATCTTCCCAGTGAGCCTCTCTGTGACTGACGGTTGAACCAAAAATCTTCCCTCTCCCAAATCAGAGGACCGGTTCCAACCTGCTGTTTTAGGTTGTCCTCATGCTAATGCTAGCTCTGACCTGCTGTCCCTACTGTATGGCACTAAAGGGCCTGTTGTGCATATTTCATCATTGCATGGCTTTCTAATTAGGTCAGTGTGATCCACTCATTCCCATGGCAACTGCTATGTGGAGAAAGACAGAGAGAGAGAGAGAGAAAGAGAGAGAGAGAGAGATTGTAAGTGACTGAGTGGGTCAAAGAGAGAGCCGGGAGACACAAGGCAGTAGAGTTGCCACTGGTTATGATGAATTATATTAACACATTGAGACTAATAGATGTACCAACACCATTGTCAGCTTTTGTCAGCAAGTCAGTTTAGATAATGACTATCTGTTTATATGTGGGCGGAAAGGCACTATGAGTGTTTTTGTATTCTGTTGGCTGAATGCAAATGATTTGAAACACATTTTCCGACTATATTTTTCACATTTTAGTACTGGACTAATAGGAAATGAACAAAGAAGAACATTATTATTACAGGTTTTTACAACCACCTTTCATCATCATTGCTATAAAAGAAGCCCATTATTCCTTGGAACTGTGTTCGATTCTGCATCTCAGAATTTATGTCCAGTGTCAATGTTTAATGGCAATGCAGGGGGTAGTGTGCCCTTTTATTATAGAGCAGGACTCCTCACCTAGCTTCAATTAAAACATATTTAATGTAACTATAGCCTAGATATTATACCTTAACCTTAACGTAGATTGTAGTTGTTCAATCCTTATTCCAGCTCTCATCTTAAACCTGCAATAATCAGTGTTATTTGTGTTAAACTCAGTGAAAGTGTAGTTGTAACTCTTACCCTCAATACTACGCAGCTTTGTTATTAAAGTAAAGATCATGGGTAAAGCGGTACGGCTTTTTCTGTGGCTATTGTCATTGCAATGTGGCTGTGGCTTTAGTTATTGCTGTCCCAGCTTAGTTTAGTTTCAACGTGTAACCTATGACTATCCCAAAACTTCATCTTCTGTGGCCCCACAAGAGCTTGCAAAGAATATTATATGTTAATTATACAGTTACATGATGATTTACAGAAGCACGTTGCCAATAAACTACATGTCCCACAATGCATCTGAAATTTGACTTTTTTTCTTCAAAATTTGACTTTTTTCTCAGAATTTGACTTTTTTTTCAAAATGTTACTTTTATTTCAAAATGTTACTTTTTTTAAATGTCACTTATTTAAAAAAAAATGCACTTATTTTTTCAAAATGTCCCTTCTTTTTGTTTGAATGTCACTTATTTTTTCCATAATTTTGCTTTTCTTTTTAAATCATTTTGTGACATTCTCACTGAAGAGACTTGCAATTATTTGCCCTAGACTTCTGCTTTCAGACGTAGTTAATTATGAAGTTATTACCCTACAGTATCTGATAATAATCCAATGCAGAGGTAATAATGTAATATAATACATTATTTTATATATATTTATATATGTATTTTTATATAGTCTTACAGTTACAACCGGCCCTTTGAGAGCAGCCATAATGCTGATGTGGCCCGCGATGAAATTGAGTTTGACACCCCTGCATTACATCCAGCATCTTGTCCTGCGTTTGCAGTCGATAGATTTGGCTATAACTAGGCGCATAACTTGTGAATACATTAAAGCATTTAGTAGCTAAATGGCAAGTATGAGAGTTAGTGGACAGTAAATTAAAAGATTGAATGGGTTTATGGTACATTAATCAGGTGGTCAGAAATACAACTCCAGATAAAAGCTGATGGTGTTGAATCTGTTTGATGAGTCAATAAGAAATTGCTTGCTAAAATGTAAAAAGCTAAAATATGTTACTGTTCATTACTGTTTTTGAATTGTTTGGTTGCCAAACGTTGTCAAAAGAAACATTTCACCTTATCTGTTGTTTTACCAAGGTTTTGGATATAAAAATGCAATGATACATTGCATTAACTTGTTGTTGAGGTCATAAGAAGGATATCATATTTGTGGCCGTCCATGAGATGATGCATATTCTTCTCCTTCTTTCTAAGGAAATAATCACTTACCAACTGATTTAAGTGGTGCTTTAATTGGCGTATTGCAGAGAGTGGAGATCCATACCTGGGAAAGCATCCTGCATAGAGCCTGAATGAGGAAACAATAGCTCGAAGCAAAGAGATTATATCTAACGTGAGGCTGCAATTGTTGGTATTAAACTGCTTTCCCTTATGCATTATTTATGAGCCATTTCTTGCCTCATTTAAATTGTTTTTCATCATATTATGCATATGATCAACTCATTAAGATGTTGTTGATGAATAAGCATGAAGTTAAGCTATTACGCATCCACTGTGCGTTCACTAGCAGAGCAGAAATAATCTCCTCACTGGGAAAAGAGACGTATGGTATGGCCAAATTGCTGAATAACAAAATCTTACTTTGCACGCTGGCTCGTGTCTCCTTAGTCTTTCCTGACCTTTTAAATCCAGGACAACCTAATTGTATGCAAGGTCACGTAATATCTTAACTCTCCAGAGCATTGAAGGCTCTGTGCCAATTTGAATGGATGGCATAATGTTGGCTCCAAGCCAAGACATAACATATGTCTCATTCTGAAGAGAAGTGATAAGGATAATAAGCATCACACAGCAGGCGTTCAACCGCAGAGGAAATCAGCGAAGCCAAGTCTCTGCTTGAGTTAGAGAAACAACAAATGTTTTTGATTATACCAGTGTTCTTTGTAAAAATATATAGATAATAGGGTAGATGGATGTGAAGCAGATTGGAGAAAAAAAATGCTTAATCGTGAGTGTTGTATAAGCACTGTGCTTTAACACAGTCATAAAGAAACCTACAAAACTGTTGCTGGATACTAGACTTGGTTGGAGTTTCAGTCAACAGTGGACAGCAATGCATTACTTATTGTTCACCTATTAATCCCATTTGATATTTAATATGTTAATAAGGCTCTCTTGATATTGGCTTACAAAATGGTATTATTTGTATGATACTGTATGTGTGTCCTAGCTGGCTAGCTAGCTACTAGTAAAATGACATTCATAATATACTGTACCAGCGTTGGAGTATGCGTAAACCAAGAAAGAATTGTCAGTGAATGCCTCCACATTTTTTGTTAGCCGCAAACGCCTCATAATATGTCTTAGAAAGTTAAATACAGCAAATGTGAGTGTGGGTCTTTAGAGTTGTCCTAAGGGCTATTTGATGGAGCTGGACTGAGTCATGGAATGTAATGTTAAAAACACTGTAGCCCATCTAATCCATTTTTGCCAATGAGTAATAAATTGCTTTTTTAGTGAGTTCTACAAAAGATAATATTATTTTTTAATCTTGACAGAAGGTCTCTCACCACAGTAACATTTCTTACTCTGTTCAAATCTTCATCAATTTTGTACCGTTAGCTTGGGGCTGTTTTTACTCGTGGTTAGGTCCATTTCACCAGTGGGGTTTTACTGAAGAGGAAAAAGTGTTGTGTTGCTACGGTTACCTTGTGCTCTAATTCAGAATCCTGGTTAAGCATTTAACAACGTTTTAAAATGTCAAGTCATTCAGTTTTAATGAAAACCTGCCAGGCTAACGGAAATTAACCTTTCTTTGACTATCGTATAAGTGCAGAAATGGAGCTCTGGGAATCGTTGCCTCTGCGTACTGCATTTAAATATTGTGTGAAACATTTTTTATTTAGTAGATTATGTCATGAAGATTAGTAAGAAATATACATAAAACCATGTGTTTAAATTAAAACAGCGATGCTACATGCGATCCCAATCTATATATGTGCAATATACCAAACAAGCTGCGACAAAATATAACTATCACCCAGAAAATAAGACATTTACAAACATATTTCTACTTACTGACCATTTAGAGCCACATTATGCAGTGGCATGCCCGGTTCAAAGGCACTAACACTTTCAAAGACATTTATAATGTAGGATATTCATTTAACTTTAATGTGGAATCAACTTTTATGCTAACATTTTGCTTTTGTCCTTGCTTTATCTTCCCTGTAAATCATTACAAGTTCTAATTATCTCATTTAATAAACATTGATGTAACAGACACATTTAGCCACAGCATAATGACCTTATTGTAATAATGATGTATAGTTCATTCAGATAATACTGCAAGCCTCCATTTTCCTCCCCATCATCATAAAACCTAGCCGTGTCGCATGAAATTGATTACATCTGTAATTCACCTCGCTGTAGCAAGGCAGAATGAAACACTCCACCTTTTTTATCCGAACCTCTGCCCACTGCAGAACAGGGATCAATATCAGCACAGATTCAGCTGCGAAACTCGATAGAGAAGGTGATAGGAATGTGAGTTGAAATGGAGACTGTATTCTTTAAATGCCTTTAAAAGATTGATGGAGAGGCGTGACATGTAATTGAATTACTCACACACGGCAGCATGTGTCTGTTCTTGACTGTACTATATAATTCAGTTTAATGTTTTGGGGGTTTATTGGTTTTTGGGAACAAATATATTCCTGTTAGCTATTCTGTTTCCAAAATTGTGAAATGGAGCTGTTTTAGCTTATTTGAAACTATTGCACCAACACTTACAAAGGTTTGGTGCAAATGTTAAGCAAATGTACCTGCATGGATAAAAGCCTTAGCTAAATGAAATGTCAACAATAACAGGTGAGCCCATACATTGATTTGTATGTAAAGATTATTAATTTCTATAGAGAACAGGGGTAAGTTGCGCTCCTTCTAGACATTCATATTTTCTTAAGCCATCGAGGGATGAGTTATCGCCGACTTCCCTAAAGGCCAAGGGAAGGGGGGGCAAAGGGAATCGTCTCTGACTAAACTGAGGGTTCATTCTTAATTTTGGAAACAATTATGTTTACTCGCTTGTTCTAAAGCTTTCAGTCATACTGTAGCATACCATCCGCTTTATAGTTGTCAATGAAGTGCACATTTTCAAACTGTCCGTTATTTTAGTATTTCTCCTCCATGTCTGACTATATATTGAGCTTGAGATCTCATTCTTGACTTTGCGCACAGAAAACATTCTCAGAATAACAATACATGGTGGAAATACTGGAAGGTTTGTATAAATACATGGCAACTGCAAGAAACCTGAGAGAAATTGAAGGCTGTGTGACGGTGAACAGTGACCTTGTGTACAGCTTGTTTTCTCACAAAATAAATTGTTTCAAAAGTTGAGAGGAAAAACACAAAAAAAACTGTTTTCCAACATAAAACAGCAATTTAAAACTTTCGCTATTCATGCAGTGAAGTGTATTGTTACAGCCACTTCCCTCCCACACGTTGGTCCGGTTCATTCCACAATACCTGTGACTCATCTAGGTGAGCGCTTTGGATCAAATGAGTCTCTGTAAAGCCTCCACAGGATTTGAAAGAGCAGACAGTGAATGGTCTGTAATGAAAGTTTATTTTCATATTATTGTGCTTCCAGCTTTGGTGTTTTTGTTCTGTTATCATGACTTCCCTGCTTTGTGTTCTTTACATTCTGTATGTGGCTGTGATTTTAAAGTATGCCCACCAAAAATGAAATACAAACAAACAATATAGGAGAGCTGGTTTCAGGGAAATCAGGAATTCAATGCATAACTTGAGCAGAAAAGGTAACAAAGATACTGTGCAGAAACACAAAGCATGATATCTTCTTCTCCCTATTCCCAACGTATTCTTTCCCAACATTCTTGCTCTTTTTCTCAACAAGGTATATCTAAAAACTTGAATGTTCTCCAAAATGTTTCAGGACCAAAGAATAATAACGAATCAGTCAGACGGAGAGAATGAATAATGTTTAAATCCTACTTAATTTCTACCCTCAGGACTTACGACGCTGCAGGTTGTTCTGGACACAGCGGCAGAGAGGAAGTGGCATGTGACAGCAATCAACGTGGGGAACCTGAAAGACGAGAGGAAGGATGAGGCCTACCGCTCTCTGTTCCAAGACTTGGAGAACAAAAAGGAGAGGAGGGTGATCCTGGACTGTGAACAGGACAAAGTCAAAGACATCATGGAGCAGGTAGTGTGTGTAGTTTTTTAACGGTATAGGCAATATACTGTATGTAGGCAGTATACTGCAACAAAGAAGAAATCCGTAACATCTGCTAAAAACATTGAGGACCTACAGTATACTGTTATCTTGACATGATTTGGAAAGGTTTGCCACACTGTAAGCACAGAGCTTCTGGTATTGGTGTATTGTCTTTCTTTGATCTGTCATTTGTGACTTTCAAGCGGGTTAGGTGAGCTGGGATTCAGGTAGAGGATGCTGCTGCTATGTTTTCAGTTGTTGGAACAAATAATGCACTTATGGGGGTGTACTGCTGTCAGCAGTCAGACCTCTGTGGTTTGTTCAGGTCCAGTTTTTCTCTTCCATATCACAGCCTGTAATTTGAAAGCATCTCAAGGAAGCTAGTATCCAAGGAAGCAAGTGTCTTATCTTTTCTTATGATTCTCTCTTTACTATCAACCATCAATGAGAGTTATACATATATTGAACAATAAGAGAATAGTTTACATATCTGCTTATTAAATCATCAAGATCTTCCTATAGCTTGCCCAATAAATGGTTAAGACAACACTTTTCATTTTGTTGTATCCATATATTGTAGGTACTTACAATGCTTACACAACACTGCTATATTAGATATAAGAATGTTAGTGAGTGTGATATGAGTTTTGCAACTTTTTTTGTATTTCCATCATTGATTTTGTGATTTGCTATGTTCAATTACCAGACTAATTCTGGGCAACACAGTTAATGGTTCAATTAAATTAGACTATGTAGCTAATACAGATTGAAATTGGCCAATGTGACTTAATTTAAATTCACAGGATGTTAGAAAACAGCAGGGAAGAGTCATAAAATCACCAAAATGACTCATCATGTACACAGCAATGTACCCACAGTTTGCTAACAGAAGCTATCATAAGCTGCTGGCCATACCAGACAAGGAACACTTAATAAATCACAATTCAGTTAAGCCAAAAATGCAACCGCAAACAAGACACTTTTACTAACGACAGTCTACTACAGTCCAACTGAACTGAAAAGGTAGCTTGCCTTTTAACAATTCAAGGACATAATTGCTACCTTCCTTTCTGTTTCACGACAGAAAACGGCCAAGAAGAAGGGCAAATATGAATATCTTATTGTGTGGGAATACAATTGGGAAGTGTAAATAACAATTACCGGCAGGGATTGCAGGCAATGCTAACAACCTCATTGTCCTTGAATTACTACTGTAGGACAAAAGTGATCTTCAGCCAAAATGGGTTCATTTGATACGGCACTTAGAAAAACAACATTGTCACAAGGACCCAGCAGCCCAGCAGATGTAGAAAGGCACCATAACAATTATACTAATTGTTCATTTAGGCGGTAAACAAAACTGCAATTAAAGGAAAAACAGATACACATAAACAGGTTATATTTACTCCACCCTTTACCCAGGAGAGAGGCTTATCGATTAGCATTTAAAGCATGCCAACTTCTGTTTAAATGAATGCTGAATGAAATCAATGCCTGCAGCCTCACTGCCTGTTTATCTAGGAAAAACAGAATCCGTTCAGGTGGAAGTTTCTTGCTTCATGTCAAAGACATTTACGTGCGAGATAAACAACGTTATTATTCAAATTCTTCAAGCCGCGGCGGCCCTGACAAACGGAGGTGCCACTCAGGCAACAGGATTAGTTTCAGGTGTCTCATTTATGTGAGGTACTGAAACGGTACATAACTGAGATATTCATGTTATTTTCTGCTTTTCTGCTCTCCAGATAAGGGTAATTTATTTGGAATTGGATCTCTCTGTCCAGCAGTATTTGACTGTAAACAGCATAGTCTTTTCCTTTGTGATAAGGGTTAGGAATGTCCGCCATGTTTGGGTTGGAAGTGACAAATTATAATGTCGGAATATCATTTCAAATTTGTACAGTTTTGATAGGTATTTGTTTTGCCATCTTGTTTACCCGAGACTTGCCACTCTTCATCCTATTTGAGCTTATTTTTGTATGTTTCTCATTACTCTGCAGATCATCACAATTGGCAGACATGTTAAAGGCTACCACTACATTATAGCCAATCTGGTAAGTGAACACATGTTCTACATTTGTCCAAGATTTTGGTACCACTTTAAATGTTTCTAAAATGCCTCAGATTGAGAGATTACATCTAGGTCTATAATCTTTTTGTTATCAGGGTTTCATTGATGGGGACCTAACCAAAATCCAGTATGGCGGTGCCAACGTGTCGGGCTTTCAGATTGTTGACTTTGAGGATCCTTTGGTGTCCAAGTTTGACCAGAGATGGGAAGCCCTAGAAGAAAAGGAGTATCCTGGTGCTGACAGTAAAATAAAGGTGAGTTTAAACATTCCCACACGTTGCTTTTTCTTTATTTGCAAGACAGGTTTGTTGGTGAAAGTGTCTTTGTAAGCACTTTAATGTGCCTCAGTTGCTCTAATGTAAGTAAACAATGCTGTCACCACAACCGATTTTATGACCACATTGCACTGTGTGTGCATTATTAAACACCTCTCTGAGTAAAGATTATTCTGCTCTGTAACCCAACGATACATACATTTTCCCATGAGTGCTAGCATGTCTTAAATTATGTTATTTAATATGCACGCAATGTCAATTGAATCAGGATTGTATGATATTAAATCAAGACGTTAGTTTTTTCCCCTATACCAGCCATTCGATGTAACTAATATAGTATAATCTTTCAGAATTGAACTCGCCTCCCACTCTGTGTCTTCAAGAGACACTGTAAACTACTCGCATTTGACATATCAGCCTCTGCCAAAAAATGTCCAGCACCTTCTGTCTGAACAATTGTCAAAGTTCAGGATCTTTTTTATTACCTCACAGCCAGGCTGCCGAAAGTGATTCAAGTCCGGGTGAAAAATCACTCTGACATTTACAACGCTGAACAAACTATCGCAGCACAGACCAAAAATACATCAGAAAAATTAAAAAGACTACCAAAATAAAATATGCACTCTAATTAAGACTAGTTGCCTTAATACTGAGCAGGACGTGTGGTTTGTGAGTGTTCAATACTTATTTTCAACATTATAATTTGTTTTAAACATGAAAGTGAGAATAGACCTTAGAGTTAAAGCCTCTTTTGTCATCTAATTATTCTGCTCATAAAACATTGTTGAGGCGAAGTTGTGTTCAAGATCCATAGTTTGACTTGAGGTAAAGACCTGACATTATCTATGTAGTTTGCCTCAAGTCATAAATCCATCTGCATTGGAGCAAATCATGTTATTGTAGCAAAATGTGACTCCACAGGTCTGCTCTTTTTCCAAGTGAATTTAGTGTTTGGCAATAACTTCTTCATTTATTCTCTCAGCAGTGATGTTCTCTGTTATAGAGCAATCTTTGACCAGCTGTGCTGGTAAACCAAGAGCGTGCTGTGCCTGTGTGTCTGCAGTTTAATGACACCACATTCAGTGATTTCTTGGTCTTATTTACCTTTGTCACTGCTATTCCAAGAAAGACGAAGCGTAAACCTAAAGGCTACGGGTGAAAACACCCTGGAGCTTTGTTATCGTCAAAAGACCAGAGCCAATAACACATTTTAGCCAAAGTAGTCAATCAGGAGTACATTTTGTGTTTTTGTTATGGACTTCTTTTATTTGTGGATTTTGAGCTTTGTGAGTATTTATGGTAGATTAAAACTAACTAAAGTATACATAAAAAAATTTAAAAAAACATGTATCAGAATCAGAATTGCTGATTAATTGCTTTTAACATTCTTGACCAACAACTAAAATCAATCACCAAGGATTAATCAATATCAGCATATGGCGAGAGTAAATATTATGGTAGAAGCAAGGGTTAAGCTGACATATACCTCTCTGTCAACCCCAATCTCAATATCTGTTGTCTTTGTCCTGCTCTAGTACACATCAGCGTTGACCTACGACGCCGTGCAGGTGATGACGGAGGCCTTCCGCTACCTGCACAAGCAACGCATCGACTTCACCAGGAGGGCCAACACTGGGGACTGCCTGGCCAACCCCGCTGTCCCCTGGGCTCAGGGAGGGGAGATAGAGCGAGCACTAAAACAGGTAACACATCTTACTTATACACATCCTTTGATATGGGGAAGATCTCTCTTGAGAAATGCAGCAAATGTCCACACTGTTTTTACCATGTGGGAACATGCAGCTATATGGACAGCTGTTCTTCAGAAGAGAAACAGAGCTGAGCTTTGAATCAAGACAGATTAGCATCACTGAGAAATGGAGCCTTACAGCAAACGCATTTTTTATAGCTACAGGTTCTGTAGTTGGAATACAAATCAAATTGTTAAGAACAAAAGATAAGAACAATCGATATTAACAGAGAATCTTGACTTAAGGTAATCATATTCAGACAACGTACACCTATTCTGAAACAACATCATGGGTAAAACGTACATCTGAGCAGATAAAAATAAAGAAAAAGTACGTGAAACACATTTTATGAAGAGAAATCCTTATGATGTTACACCAAGAGTTTGGGTTTATCATCCATGCTGAGATTTTTGTAATCGTTTGAGCATTGGTAAGGAATGTCGACGTAAGCTTTTCCAGAATTGATAAGCACTTGGCTTTGATGCCCTCGTCTTGTACACAGGAAGTCTGGTTATGCATATTCAAGATGGGGAATAGTTGCTTTAAACCAGCCCATCGGGACAAGACAGGGAGCTCGTGGGTCGTGATCAAACATGTCAGATGATGAGCTCATGTTTTATGCACACGTTTTATGAAAAAATAAATGCATTCAACATGTTTTTTTTCACCCGAAAATACATACTGTACACTGTGTTTTGTTTCGAAGCAACACATAATAATGTTTGCAGGATAACTCCACAGGATACCATTAAGCCTCCTTCTGGTCCTTTTTGCCGTGGCACTTTTGTTATTTAAGTTGGCTACCGAAAAGAAGAGGAGATGGAAATTAATTTCCAAGTTTCTCATCACAGGCTGCCCTCTCCTCTCCAATCTAAAGAGTGTCCTCATGTCTTTTCCTCGCTTTGAAGCACGGCATGAAACCTCATTTCAATCAATTTAGGATCACAGCACTTACTTAGTACTGTAAAAAAGGAGGAGAATACCAGGACACCACTCTCAACTATTCTTCATGGATAATTAGAGACTTCTTCCAAGCTGTAATGTCTTCCTCCAGATTAGCTCAGTCTTTGAATGCAGTATGATGAATAATACAACAGACATCAAAAAGCTGTTTGCATGTGACAGAGCAGTCATAATGTCACTCTGCAGATGCATTTTTCTAACAGTTTGATTTCATGTCTCTAAGGTGCGTGTGGAAGGCCTGACAGGAAACATCCAGTTTGATCAACATGGCAAGAGAGTCAACTACTCAGTCAACATAATGGAGTTAAAGACTAACGGCCCTGTAAAGGTAAGCATCCATTCCACTCCTCTAGAAATGAAGGGATTTACAAATGTTATTGGATATTTCTTTATCATATGGATGGTTTAAATTTGAGGATCAGATTATGTAAAATAGCACTTTTACAGTAGTACTCAAGTACATGCACATGTTTCATGATATTTTTTTCCCAACAGATTGGCTACTGGAATGAAGTTGACAAAATGGCCGTCACCAAATCTGATGTCTTTGCAAATGAATCGACAGGAATGGAAAACAAAACAGTGATTGTCACCACAATCTTGGTAAATATTAAAATATATGATTGCTTGTATAAACGGCTTTCATTGTCTTTCAGGGTCTCCCTTTCTGGTGTCGAGTAGCTTGAGATACAGCTCTTACTGTCGCACATTTTTCAATGCCTTGGACAAAACAAAAGATACATTTAAACGTTATTTACATTCAATGAGAGTGAATTTGCCTAGCCAACATGATTTAGGTATTTTCAATCTCACATTTTCCATTATGGAGAGGTTTCTTCTGTTTTGTTGTAGCACATAATTTCTGTATAAATCATGTTATCAGATTGACAACCAGTTTACCACCAGGCCACTTATTTACAAGTATGCTTTGTTTTAGACCCTCGCTTTCTTCTAGTCACAATGACCTGTCAGCCTGAAGTGAATAATTTGCTTTTAAAGCTGCTTTTACCATTGTTATTTGTGCTGAGCAGTGTTTTCTGTTTTCGTCTTTGTCCTTCAGGAAGCTCCATATGTAATGCTGAAAAAGAACTCTGAACAGTTTACTGACAATGAGCGCTACGAGGGTTACTGTGTAGATCTGGCTGCGGAGATAGCGAAGCACTGCGGCTTCAAATATCAACTGAAAATAGTGAGTGATGGGAAATACGGAGCCAGAGATGCGGAGACCAAAATCTGGAACGGGATGGTTGGAGAGCTGGTGTACGGGGTGAGTGGTCTTTAACAAAAGGTAACATAAGTCATTGATCAACACCACATGGCACCTATTCTAAATATTCCGTTTTGGTTTTATAGAAAGCTGACATTGCAGTGGCTCCTCTGACCATCACTTTGGTACGAGAGGAAGTGATTGACTTCTCCAAACCCTTCATGTCTCTGGGAATCTCCATCATGATAAAAAAGCCTCAGAAATCCAAACCTGGTGTCTTTTCTTTCCTGGACCCGCTGGCCTACGAGATCTGGATGTGTATCGTGTTTGCCTACATAGGCGTAAGCGTGGTGCTGTTCCTTGTCAGCCGCTTCAGCCCGTACGAGTGGCACACTGAGGAGTATGAGGACGGGCAGATCCAGACCAATGAGTCAACGAATGAGTTTGGCATATTCAACAGCCTGTGGTTCTCCCTTGGAGCCTTCATGCGCCAAGGCTGTGACATCTCACCTAGGTAGGTCAGACAATTCAACAGCTGCAGTGTTTTTCTCAGTTTAATCAACCACAAATAACTTGTGACTTGAATGTAAGTGTGCTTTATTGCATTTCTCACAGAGGTTATTGACAGCTGTGATTTTGCAAATGTGACTTACTGTAAGCCAAAGTGTATGTTTAGCTATGCTGGCAGTATTTTGTCCAACACCTTAGTCCAGTATTGGGATCAGTTGATGGACTAGAATCAATGCAAAAGAACAATGATTAACTTTGGAATGTCTTTCTACACATTTTCATTAGACTACACTTCATTTACCTTTTGTCCAAAGCAACTGACAATACAACAGTAGAATAAACCATGAAGATAGCTTTCAATAAGACCAATTATAGCAGTGGCGAGCCGTCAGGGCCCTCTAGGCCCTCTGTGAGGGCCTAAGATATTCCAAAAAATAATATTTAAAAACATTAAAAAAATATATATTTTTTAAAAATATATTTTTTTTTTATATTATTTTTGTTATATTTTTCATTAGTTTTACCGAAAAAAAACTTGATTTAATAAAATAACATTTCCAAAGAAATAAATCCTTCGAATCTGCCTGTTCGGTCTCTGTTTGAATGTGAAGGGTTACATGAAAGAAGGTCTGGCCCTCTCTGCGATTCACAGAGGGCCCGCTATAGTAACTGAACGAGAGAGTAATGTCAAATGACAGTACAATTGACCAATCATATCTTCCCTCTAAATGGGTGGGTTTCATTTTCGCGGACTTTATGACAAGTTCCGCCCGCTGTGAAACTTTTCTTGTTTCCATAGCAACAACAACTTCCTGTCAACAGCGTGAACTCACCTTCAAAATAAAAGCATGCCAAATTACACTTAAGACATACAACTGTAACGAAAGTAACAAACACAATGCAATATCATTTTCAATGTCAAAGAACACAAATTGGGTTCACAGGTGTTGTTTTGTGTGGTAGAGGGTCGCTGTCATTGATGCGTTTTGCACCCTGGGCCGTTGTTTTGATATTCCGCTGAAGTATACGCTGTGACGTAATAACTCTTTTTTTTCCTTTTTTTCGAGGGAAGGGGTGGGGGTCAGAGGGCCTAGGTATAAAGCTCACGGCTCGCCACTGAATTATAGTGCTACTGGATTGGCATCAAATAAGCCAACATTTTCTATGAGCTAGCTACAGCAATAAACGTTTTTTGTTTTGCTTTAAGCCTACCCCTAACATGTTGCTACTCAGGGTTACTTTGCCACTTGAAATCAAACAAACAATCTAGTTTAGCTAATAATTTTTCCAAGCTGCCCAAAGGAGACTCACTTTTTATAAATTCCTGGCAGGAATCTTCCAAACTACAACAAAACATCTAGTTTTTCGGTAGTGAGGTTAACCTCGAGGTCCACAAGAAGGACTGTTCATATCTCAATGTACTGTATGCCAGCCAGAGGCATTCCTGCTGTGCTATACTTTATTCAAAAGTGCCTAAAAGGTGATTTTTGTACGTTATAGATACAAGTTATGTATGTCCTGCAGTGCTAAATAAGGGAGTTACGTAAATGGTTCTCCTTCATTAATTTAGTGTCAGATACACTTTTGCATATAAAGATTTAATATCTTGTGAGAGCAGGCACTTGTAAGTAATGTAAGAGTCTTGTTTTCCCCGGAGATGATTCAACACGTCTTCTACATCTCATCCCGGTGATGTGAGGAGTGTCAACATGCCTTCCGATCAGGAGACTGTGTTGTTTATTATTATATAATGCTTGGTTATTTCTCCAACTGAAGCAAGACGTTTCTACCTATAATTCAAAGGCTATCACTTTAATTGCTTATCAAAATCCATTAATAAATCCTTTTAACAAAAATAAAACTTTAATGAAATCACGTCCATCCACTCACTACAGTTGCAGAATCTTTCGTTGATACTGAATAATATTTAAAATACCGGTACATGTAATGTACTATGGAATCATAACAAACACAAATCAAAATATATTGATTTGTTTTTCCAATAGATCTCTGTCTGGGCGTATTGTTGGGGGCGTTTGGTGGTTCTTCACTTTAATCATCATCTCCTCCTACACCGCCAACCTGGCTGCTTTCCTGACTGTTGAGAGGATGGTCTCCCCCATTGAAAGTGCAGAGGACCTTGCCAAACAGAGTGAGATAGCCTATGGGACTCTGGACTCTGGCTCTACCAAAGAGTTTTTTAGGGTAAGAGATACTCTCTTATTCTATTACTGTAGAAACAAGGCTTTAGGTTTAAGACTTAAAACTTTAACACAGCATACTTTACTTCTTGCTGAACCATGTTCTTGAGCTGAAAATACTACCTTGTTCTGGAAATGAAATCTTAGGGGTATCATGAATTTCCTGTACGCAGTAAGGTTTTACCCCGAAATATATAGTCAATTGATGCCTTACTCAACCTAAAGTAACATCAGCATACCATTCAATTTTGTTTGGAGCAAATCCTAATGTGTCTAAAAGCTGGTATAACTTGACTTTATTAAGAAAAGGTGTTTTTTTCCTTTTTATTTTTTTCAAAACAGCGCTCAAAAATTGCCCTCTTTGACAAAATGTGGACATACATGCGCAGTGCGGAGCCCTCTGTGTTTGTGAAAACCACAGCCGAGGGGGTTGTGAGAGTCCGCAAGTCCAAGGGGAAGTACGCCTACCTGCTGGAGTCCACCATGAACGAGTACATCGAGCAGCGGAAACCCTGCGACACCATGAAGGTTGGAGGAAACCTCGACTCCAAAGGATACGGGATCGCTACGCCGAAAGGATCCTCATTAAGGTGGGTGGAATAGTATAACAATGTGTCCAATGTTGTTATAGTATCCCACCTACCCTGATGTAGCTTTGCTTATTTGTCTCTGGTTTGTATAAGGAGATGAGGTAAAGCCAATTCCCCTTCAAATTCTTTAAAACCCATTGCAATTTATTGTAAGTCGATAAATTGCAAAAAAATGTTTAGTCATTTTTTTTGATATTTGATTATTGACAAATTTGCTGCAATATTTTCCCAAATTATTACTATTAACAAATTACAGAGTATATTGAGACTCATTCCTCTAATCCAGGCTGGTTTTCAGCTGGGTTTTTGAGACTTATCATATTGTATCACTCCTATATACTCTTATTAATCCGGATTTGAACCTTTTATAATGCTCCCATAATCTAAATTTAGATTGCTCTCCTATAGTCTTTATGTGTAGTACTGTCCAAGCTTGTCTTTTTATATGTTTCTATATGCTTAACAACTTGCCTTACTGTTCTGCTCTTTCTCTCATTTGAATAATGTTGAATTGTTGCATAGTTTGTATATATATGATAAGATATTTTAGGAATGTATAGATAAATGTCTATTTTCTTACTGTGATTTGCTAAACCCTTGCAGTACACTCATTTTATTTAATGACATAATGACTTTTTCCTTTGTGGAAAACAATTGGACGAAACTCAAAATATATACCGCCTTTTATTTGTGGCACTGCTTGGGTTTCAATATGTATGCATTGTTGAATTCTGATTATTGAAGCCATTTAGATATCTATTATAGCTTTTTTCTCAGTGTGCCCCTCAATTGGATCAGCTGCACCAAAAACTCCCTCACCAAACTATTATTTAATGGGTAGTTGGGTTAGATGGTAATTTATTTGGGAAATGTTGCATGTTTCTGACATATTTCCATGAGGTCTAACCATGTTTCCCCCATTACTGCTGTTTTGCTGTCTCTCTTTTAGTGGAGTCACTTGCCAGACACTGTTATATGTATGTTGTGGATGTGAGTACGTTGCTGTAGCCACTAGTCCCCCTAGTCTTAGCACTCTGTCCTCTCTGTTGTGTTACAGCTATGCTCTGCCACCTTTGACAAACATTCATGTTACACTTGATCTTGATTATAGGATAGCTATTTTGTGATAGAACTACCCAAATACTATGAGAGGGGAGGGGGGATAATATACATAAATCTACTATTTTATCTCTAAAATGAGGGAGTGATAGACAGACGATTGATAAGTGGCTCACCCTGTCTTACAAGTATGTTTTATCGTTTCAAGAAATGCGGTTAACCTCGCAGTACTAAAACTGAATGAGCAAGGCCTGTTGGACAAATTGAAAAACAAATGGTGGTACGACAAAGGAGAGTGCGGCAGCGGGGGAGGTGATTCCAAGGTCAGCCCCAGTGAGCAAAGTGATGGGTAACTCATTGCAACTCCCAAAAGTAAGCAGCAAACCAGCACAGATCCCGATCCACACTGACAGCAGGCCAGTCACCTGCTGACTCAGCGCCACAGAAAGCAACCCTCAGCCACGTGAATCATCAGCACGTACTGACAATCAGGTCTCCAAAGAAAGTACAAGACATCTACCTTGAACTCATTAGCTTAGCCTCTTCCCATTGGCCCACTGAACTTGGATATACGGTATATCTGTTGCCTTTGCTGCTTACTTCAGGCGATACGTTAATGCACATTTGGCTCTGCAAAACTCGTATTTGCTTAGGCCAAATGGCGCATCAACGTTTATCGCCACTGCAACGGAAAGAAGAGAAAGAAATGTAAGAAAGAGAATCAAAGACAGAAAAAAAAAAGTTTAATCAGTGTTAATGTAATAATAACATAAAATAACATTGATAATGTTATTTATGTTATTTTCCACGTGAAGAACGCCAGTAAACCTTGCGGTATTGAAACTCAGTGAGCAAGGAGTCTTAGACAAGCTGAAAAACAAATGGTGGTACGATAAGGGTGAATGTGGAGCCAAGGACTCTGGAAGTAAGGTTAGTCACTGCAGGTTCTATGTGATTCAAGCACACTCATAATTATTAGTGGGAATGACCCCATTTAAAGTAATGATAAATCATTTCAAGCAAATGCACAATCAAAGCATGAGATGCCTTGGTAAGATGTAATTTACTAATGCCTGCAGACTTACTAATGATTAATACCATTTATATTATTTTATAATACAGTAATGCATGCAATGTCATTCTTGAAATGTGCACTTTTTATCAAAATGACCCGTTAAATCCTCTTTTTCCAGCTCCCCAATATTCAAAGACAAATGAAATGGAATGCTTTTTTCTTACAAAAAAGCATTCATGAGATATTAATCAATTAAAACATTTGGACACAGCTACACAAAGGAAACGCTCACAGCAATACTGAATACTGAAATCTGACAGTGATTGGCTAATCTCTGGACCATCTATAAAGGGTGTCCAATGGTGTTAACTGTCCTCTGTTGTATTCGTACCACTGTCTTTCACTGTGTAGTACCGTGTGTGAGTCTTGTTTTTGGTTTTTTATGTTTGCGTGGCCTCGTGTTGATCTAAGTGTGTTATTAATGGAGTTCACACTGATTTCACAGTTACCTCTCACTCTTATCACTTAAAATATATCACAAGTTATGAAAAAACCCACCATAAAAAAAAACAATTAGCAAACCGCTCCTTCACCTACCTTTTTTCCCAATGTTAAGCTTCATGAAATCAATTATTAATGAAATGATCCGTGTGAAAAAATGAAGTACTTAGTTCTGAGTGATTCTCTTTCCTCAGTTGGCACTTGTTTCTTTTCCTTGATAATTGATACTCACCTCTGTCTTGTCACTAGTCCCAATTTTTAAACCGTGTAATTGTAACTGTGTTGTCTATGGCTGTTCTGTTGTCACTTTTCCAAACACACATATATTGTGCACCACTTTGAAAAGGTAGAGCCCTATGTATCCATTTGGCATCCACCTTAAATGAATACATGGGTGTTTAACGCGCTAAAAGAACTCACTGTACTGTATGTGTCAGACCCCAATTGGTTTATTACTAAGCTGTCTTCCTCCTTGTCTCTGTCTTTAAGTAAAGGTCTTTGAGCACGTTTGTAACAGCTTAGCCCTTTGTTATGGGCAACCCATGTAAATGGTCCTTGTACAGTACAAATTTCGGATGTAGATCCACAACACATAGACTGTATATGCACTGCATACAAACTGTTGCTGCATTTCATTATGATTACAGTACTAACCAACCTACACTGCTTTAAATTTACCCCAAATGAAAAAGCACCTGTGTGTTATGTCTTGTTAATTTCTGTGCTTTTTAGATATTATTGGCTGTCAAACAAATGTATTATCATTATTAGATGTAGTGGTGCATTTTTGTGCATTTATAGTATTTGTTGTGATTGTTTTATTCATGTGCATTTTTAAAACATTTCCAACTTTCACTTTTGCCCGTCCGCTAACCTCTGTCTCGTGTGCATTTCACAGGAGAAGACCAGCGCTCTCAGCCTGAGCAACGTGGCTGGGGTGTTCTACATTCTGGTCGGAGGACTCGGCTTGGCCATGCTGGTGGCCTTGATTGAGTTCTGTTACAAGTCCCGAGCCGAGGCCAAGCGAATGAAGGTGGCAAAGAATGCACAGAATATTAACCCACCTTCCTCGCAGAATTCCCAGAATTTTGCAACTTATAAGGAAGGTTACAACGTATATGGGATCGAAAGTGTAAAAATTTAGGGGGTAGGGAACGAGGTTTTCATAAATTCCCCCAAATGCACGCTTTTTTGGCTCCATCCGTTCCATCCTTCAGTGTTAGTGAATGAAGAGGTTGGCCACAGGATCGTATGTACTGGTGACTTATGATTTAATGAGAGAGAGAGAAAGCTATTACCCTTTTTAAAGACTAAAACTGTGTTCGTCCATTTAAGTTTCCTTACTATTTTGAACCATTTTCATGTATGACTGTTGATGGCCATGCTTGTTAATACCTCTGTCCTAGTAACGCATTTCAACAATAATGCTTGTAATGACCATGCATAAGCCTTTACATGATCATTTTAATCTTGCATTGTGTTACCCATCGAGATCATATTTGGTTCTCATCTACATTGTCAAGTTTTCAACATTTTATAATCTTTTAAGCTTACATATGTTGAGATACCCTAACCTAACATGTTGCCTCCTTGTTTGTTTATGGATCCTTGTGGGTGTGAATGTGTTAATGTTTGTGCTGGATTGTGTGTGCGCGTACACGTGACATTTGTGTATTTAGATGACCTTTGGGGATGCCATGAGGAACAAAGCAAGACTTTCCGTCACTGGGAGTACCGGGGAGAATGGTCGGGTGATGACTCCAGAGTTTCCTAAATCTGTCCACGCTGTCCCGTACGCGAGACCTGACATGGGACTAAACGTCAGCCTGACAGATCTGTCCTGATCAATGAGAAACTTCTGAGTGCCTTACAATGGTTTCAATAGAGCGTTTTTTTTGTCTTTTCCGTCCTGCCCTCCCTCCTTCTGTTCTGCGGCTTTTTCTGTCTGTCTGGTGAAAAAGGAAAAAGATGGAGGCTTCATTTTGTGGCTCACAAAGACTTGTATTGTTGCTCTCTGTCTCTATTTCTCGCCGTATAAAACCCCTCTTTCTCTCTGGGTGGAATTATATCTCGGAATATAAAAGGGAGACTCTTTTTTTCTAAACTGATGACACCACACTTTCCTATCTTACTGTCTGGACTGGACTGAAACAGAGACGAGGGCTTGATTGACGGCAACGGCTGCTTCTGGGAGTCCGAGTTTCAGCCATCTCAACTGTGTGTGTGTGTGTGTGTGTGTGTGTGTGTGTGTGTGTGTGTGTGTGTGTGTGTGTGTGTGTGTGTGTGTGTGTGTGTGTGTGTGTGTGTGTGTGTGTGTGTGTGTGTGTGTGTGTGTGTGTGTGTGTGTGTGTGTGTGTGTGTGTGTGTGTGTGTGTGTGTGTGTGTGTCTCAGAGGAAGATTTCGTCAAAATCACACTGTTTCTGTAGCCCCCTCCGCCGAACAGGATTTTCAAGCACACTTGATATCATCTGCATTAAGATGTGAAAATGTCCTTTTTTTTCTAAGAAAATCTAAAAAAAAGTTTATTGAAAAAAAGTATTTTTATGTATTTTCACAAAATAGCTTTTAAATAAACTTGCTTACTGGTTGGATATAACATCTTAATGTGTGAGTATTCAAAAGGAATAAAATACTAAACAGCTTATAGTTCCATATTTTTAAAGCCAAATACATTGCATATGGGGCTGAGATGTTGAAATCATGTAATTAATTCTTATTCTAAACTTTTCCTGTATATTTTATTCTTTAACATTTGGTGTTGATATGAAATATATGTCAATGCTTGAAATTTGGAATCAATCCTTCTACGTTTTACTTGTTAGAGTTGGTACAGCAATTTTGCTTTATACTTTTGTCTTTTTGTTTTGCTTCCGCGCTTTTGTTGTTCGTATTTTTTCTGCCGAGAACCAGGGTTGTTCTACTTTGAAAAAGGAAATTGAACTGTTTACATGCCATCAATGCAAAACAAAAAGTATTATCGCATCACATTTTAAAGTGACATCAAAAAGAGGCATTGACATCTACACAGTGGTTTTAAATGCCAAATAAGTGACAGTGCCAAAATCTAGTGCCAGTAGATATGAATATAGTCGTAATATAATCAATCACTGTCATCTCAGTGAATGTAAATTATACATTCTGTAATTTTTGTAACTAGATGTACAGTTGGTGGCAATGACAGTGCTAATACAATAGCCTTTACGCTTTGTTTCTCCATGTATTTTGCATTGATCTGACAATAAAGTAGCACCAGTTGCATGTTGTTGCAGAAAATATTACATAAGTTTATTTCATTACTGCCAAACATGCATTTTCATTTAAATGTTGAAGTTGTGAGGTTAATTGTTTGAAATTGGAAATATAATGTTAGACATATATACAATATATACATATATACATATATTTTATACAAAAAGTTTGAATATGAAAAATGATAGCCCCTTTTCATCAAAGCTACTCTGCTTCCTTTAAATACTAAATTTGGTTACTTATTAAACTAATGTTTTTTTTTTAGCTATTTAGTCCCAACATAAGTTATTTAGAAAACTTATGCAGACAAGCACTTTTAATTATAAGGCACACTTTGTTTTATTTTTTCTAAAATTGACTTATGACGAGTCCTCAACTGCAACACACAGGAAGGTAAACTGTATTAATATTATTACTGTTGTTTTTTTAAATGAACAATATAAACATGTAGTTGCTTATCAAATTTCATCGCATATTCAAGCTATTCTCACTGACATTTTGTATATGGAATGTGTGCTGACTTGTTTATTTTTTGGGACTCTTTCTAAATAAAAGTGGCTGATCTCTTGTTATCTCAAAGTGTTTGTCATTTATTTTTGCTTGAGCAGCCCTTATCCTGAATAAAGCATCACTGAACAAGTTTTTTATTAAATTAAAACTACTTTATTAAATGTCTTAAATGGGACATTTAAAGGAGCCCTTTTTATGCTTTTGGGGTTTTTCCTCTCATGTAAATGGTCTGCAAATGCTAAAATGCCAGAGTTCACGTCAGAGGGAGTGCAATGTCCCTCTAAAATGAGGGGCATTTTAGAGGGACAAGAATGCCCTACCCCCCCCCCAACAAAGTGACATCACTATGTAACACTCGCGCTTCTATTGGCTAGCGCTCCAACACATTGTGTGTGATAGGCTAAGGGGTGGGACATCTCTAAGCGGTTCACCAATCACACATTTCTGGGTTCTGGTTTCAGACAGAGGGTGAAAAGAGATGAGAAAAGTATGAGAAAAATAAAGATCTCTTTGAACATTAAAGCATGTAAACATTTTAACACGGAAAAAAGTCAATGATGCAATTATATTTGATTGAATTCTACATATACCAATATCATTATTGGTTACACGTTTTAAGTTTCCCACTTGCTGTGTAGTTTATCATAAAACGGATCATTATAATGCCAAGGTCAATTGGTCAAGTTACAGGCCCTGTACACGTACATTTTCCAATCACAAATATGTAAGTTATTAGTACGTTATTTTCCCTGATTAGACCTCTCCTTGAGTGCAGACTGTAAAAGGCTCTGCACACTGCACATGTGTTTTCAATTACTCTGGCTGATTAGTCTTCTTCTCAGGTTGAGCCTGGGGCTGCATCTCAGGTTGGTTATTTTCATTTCCTCGCTCCTCGGTCCTCAGTATTACCGGAAGTTGATTTGTCTGCGCCATCTTGAGTAGCGTCCCATGGCGCTTATTTCTGCCGGAGGACCGAGGATCGAGGATCGAGGAGCGATAATGGAGGAGCGATAATGGAGGAACTACTAGACCATCCTCCGGTGAAATCCTCAGATACTCGCCCCGTCCCCTTACTGTGTATCGCTCACTGATTGGACGATGCAGCGCATGCACTGATCTGATGCTTCTTGACATGAGAGCAGTTTACCAGCGGAGTGAAGAAAATACATGAAACTCACGGGAGTCACTCCTCAGTTTATACTGTGTTTTGTTTCAATGAATGTATCATTTAGTTACAAATATGTGATATATCTGAACAACAAAGTGGTCAAAAATCACTTTATTCATTTATTGGAAACATTTTCATGATCGTTTTTTTCGTTTATACATTTTAAGAACGGCGTTTATCTTTTTTGAGAATGAGTTCTTATTTGATTTTATTTATTTGGGTCTACAACAGATGATACAAATGTTTGTGTCAGTAAATGTGTACTAACAGAGGTGGGGGTGTTTGTGAAAACAACGGGGACAGAGCTGGCTGCTGTCAGGCGATCAGCTGTGCGGCGTCATCACAAACGGACGTCGCTTCACGTGACGCTCCGGAGGAAAGGACGTCCCACTGCTCTTAAAACTCATTTCCCTGCTTCTCGTGGTTTCCTTGCGTCTCTCCATGCTTCCCTGGTGGGAGGGACTAAACGCAGGGAAACGACGCAAGTGAGGGACGCAAGGATTCCATTTAACCGACCTGAGATGCAGCCTATGTGTAGCTGTGCTGGAGTTCGTGATGCCCCTGAACTTAATGACCAGGTCAGGACACAGACTTATGGCGCATTTCCACTGCAGGGCCTCGCTCGGCTTAGTACGGTATGGCTAGGCCTCGTTAGGCCTTGTTAGGCCAGGCTCACTTTATGCTGCGTTTCCATTACAGTTTAGGAACTGGGGTAGTATATAGTAACGCAGTGTAGGCGGAGCTGTGACGTCATCTTCAATGCGAAACACAAAACCAACATCAGCCGTTAGCTGTTAGCCCTCAGAGCTCACAGCTCCTCATATCTGTTCAGAAACTAGACAAAAGTTAAACAAGTACAAACCACAGACCGTCTGTGTCATGGCGAATACAGTCGCTGGTTTATTTATGTCTGTAGGCCGTTGTTGTGAGTGTGGACGGTCGGAGCATATACTGCGTTAGCTTAGCCAATCTCCATTCAGAAAACACGCATTTTAAAAGGTTTTTCGCCTGCCGTCTTGTCTGCAGACTTGTCAAAGCATTAATTCATGGTTTTTACTAACCGGTATCAGTATGTTGTTACTTCGGCATCATTTTGTAACGTGTATTACAATTAAATCACGGTAAAATATGTTCATTTTGTTGTAGTTGCCAGCGATTCTCTCACTAGTTTAGCATACTCAGCCCGGTTGTTGGCCCGGAAAGAACCTCGATTTTGGAGAGCCAGAAAAACTGTGAAAAAGTACCCGCTAGCCGAAACTTACGCCTAGTGGAAACGCAACCAAAAACGGGCCGGGCACGGCACGCTTAAACTGCGCTCCGCGCTGTAGTGGAAATGCGCCATTAGTGATGCAGTCTAGTGACTACTTGTCTGTGAACTGCTTAATACAAGGTCCAAAACGCCTACATCATTGCACAGAGGAAAGTTTGCTTGTGTATTGAAATTAAACAGGTCAGAAAAGGTGCAGTTTAACATAACACAGCTTTGAGTCCCCAGCAATACAGCTGCTGAGTAAAGTAGATCAAATGAATGGTTCTTGAGATGTGCCACACACACACACACACACACACACACACACACACACACACACACACACACACACACACACACACACACACACACACACACACACACACACACACACACACACTCACACACACACACACACACACACACACACACACATTAAAACACATCAAAAGAGACTTTTTAGATATAATCTATTTTTGGTCACATCTTCAAACGTATCATTTCTGCTTTTCAGGTAAAGCAGCATTACCTGCTAGTGTTGTCACACACAGGAGGAAACATGTTTTTTCAGTGAAATATAAAGGAAGCCATGCGGTCCTATGATTCCAGAGGGACTTCCCTTTGGGAACATGAATAGTTCACTGTCACTGTTTTAGTCTCATCTCAGATCTCTAAACCTGTGTTGTTACCTCCATGCATTACACTGTAGAATGTACATGATGTGTAAAGCTCATGGGATGGATGGTGGTACCTTGAAGTGACAGGGAACACTTCCTTAAAAAAAAGCTCTTTGCTCGAGGCAAAAATCCCACTCTGCTCCCGTCGTACTCCACCTACACTCCACCCACACACACTGGTCTAAACAGTATCATAGAGGAGAGGGGTGGCTCACCATCTGCTGTAAAGGTGCATCAGATGGCTCATGGTTAGTTGACACATCTGTTCTTCGTGAAAAGACTCTTTAGCCAGTTGGACCACTCTTAGAGTTCATGTCTCACCTCCAGCAGTCCTTGTGTGTTTGCTACTGTTGATATATATCTGTGATCATTTCTATTTTGGTTTGAAAGACAAGAAGAAATATCAGTCTTCGGCATGATGGCAACCAAAGAATAAAGATACTAAAGGCCTTCCTAACAAGATTACTATTGGGGGGGAGGGGGGACTATTATTCTTTGTCTCACATGCATGCATGCGTGTATGATTAATGGACAGTTTACAGCTAGGGTTATGATATGCAAGAATATTTAAGATAATAGCTTGCTATCAGCCCAAGTGCACATTGCCAGCAGTCATCATATTTGACAACATGTGAGCATGAGAACAGATACAGTACATAGATACATAACACTGCATTTGTCGAGATTAAAGCTATACAGATTGATCTTGAAGCTATTTAAAGAGCAAAATTGCCTCAGAATGATTCGATTGAATATGAAACTATCTAATAGGATGAAATTAAATGAGAAAAGCAGTTAAAATTCCTGGAATTTGGGAGATAGGAGTGTGTGAGTTACTGTCCCTCTACAGCTTAAAGGTGTTCAAAAATTAAGCCATCTTATTTTACGTCTCCTTGATCCTCTTTCCTTCAATGACAGAAGGATTTAGTTATTAAATTAGATATCTACAATTTGAAAGCGAGATATTCTGATACAAATATTATTTTGCCTATGAAACAGAATGCATGCACTTTTAGGCACTGCTCGTTGAAATCAAATATAAACACATTTCCCTATTTTAGTTTTACATATATTTCCCTGTATATCTGCGGAATAATTTACACGTTTCTTTCATATAACAGCACCCTTTTGCTGTTTGACTTTCACCCACAATAAAAAGATTTTCATAACCTTAATGACTTTTTGTAGTTTTACCCTTTAATTTAAGACCAATGACTTATTAAAGGTTAGGATTATCCCATGGCTACATGGCAAACCTTTCACTTGTGAGAGTAGCTGCAGCCTGAGGTTGGTTGCCATTTATTGCGTTTGAACTTTTTATACCTGCATGATATAAGAGTATTATTAATACGTGTGTAACTAGGTTGAAAAAATACGAAACATGTATTTAGATTCTGACTTTAGAAAGCAACCCACCTTTGATTTTGATGTGTGGAAATGACTTATTGAAGTAACATTCCCCAGGAGCTATTCCGTATTTCCACCAATCAGTCTCACCACCGTTGTGTAATCAAGTGTGCTTATGGGCCATTAGTTCAGCCGATCACGCCACGAAGGGATGGTTAACCAAAATGAATTTTCACCCATGTGAGCAATCAGCCTGAGAGGTGCAATTTTTCTCTCTCTCTCTCTCTCTCTCTCTCTCTCTCTCTCTCTCTCTCTCTCTCTCTCTCTCTCTCTCTCTCTCTCTCTCTCTCTCTCTCTCCAGCATTTCACATTGCCGGGTGTCATAGGACGTTTGGAGAGAATCCTCCATTGGCTGAATCTAACGATGACAGAAGGGACACTGAGAACGGCCTGAATATGTCGCCTCATATGGTAGACGTCAATAGCACAGCCTGGGCAATGCTTCATCTTCAGATTTATTAACTAAGGCCTTACCTTTCGTTCATTAAAATGCAGCAATCTTAAAGAAATGCTCACACAGAAATGGTTCTGCATATTTGAAATACAAGAGCCTTATGCAACCAAGTGTCACAAACTTCCATCAACTTATTGCCGTAGTCATATTTTTATTAGACACTGAAACACGGCTTTCATCTTACTGTTTCAGTCAAACAATGTCATATTTTGTTCATCAATCAAATATGAGTAATAGATTTGGTGACATTTAGTTTCTTATTGATCCATTTTATCTCTACTTTTACACAGCTGACATTTGTGGTTTGCCTATAGCAGCTTAGTCAGTCTGCCAGCTAAACTTAATGGAGGTGACGCCAAACTTAAATGTCACCAGACTGCAATCAAGGAGACAATTTATTTCAGAATTATTATTGACTTATTTACCCATTTAAGAGACAATGGGACATACAGTATTATGTATATGACATGTATTGCAAGGTATTTCCAGACATTTGCCAATAAAAGAATAACAATCATGGCATCTAAAACAGCAGCTCAGTTTCCTGTCAGTCCAGACAAAGGGCAGAGGATGGCAATGTCCAGTCCTTTTAGCACCTGAGCTACAGCGATGCAAACACAGGATCAGATGAATTTACATCACAGTGATTCAGATGGCCATGGACAGGGATTAGTTTGTGCCTATCAAACCCCTTCAGCAAAGAGATGTTTACTGCAACAGAGCAAGATTACACCATGTAATGCACAATGTTTCCGTTGGTGAAACACTTGATAAAATAGGTCACACATAATTGTTTAACCTAATTAATTGCAGTCTCTTAGGGATGAATATAATTCATAAGAAAAAGTCTGGAGATGTGAAACTATTCCTTTTATCTCAAATTAAGAACTGTTTTCATTGTCATGGCATTAAATAACATGACCTGTTGTCTTTGAATCAGGAACAAGCATGAGTATTGTTGCTGCTGCATTCTACGGGTGCATTACTCAAAAACAATTCACAATTGTGATGTTATATGCTGTGAATTTATTTAGATGAGTACATAACACTGGTTGAGATAAATTATAATTGATTAGCATATGGATTCAATTAACCCAAAATGGGTAGCCAATAAATGTTGTTGTTGTTGGGAGAAATGTCAATACTCATTAGTGTTGTAACGTGAAAAATGACGGTGCAAAGACCATGTTATCTAGTTAAATATATATAAAAAAAACAGATTTGAACTTCATTTATGCCGTACATAATATTTATACTATTTTGACTTAATAAAAAAAACAAAAAAGGGAGAATTTATTAAGAATAAAAGATTTATAAAATGTTGCAAAGGCAAAATATGAACTATAAAAGCAAGTAACACTACTGACACCTTTAGACCCCCCCAAAAGAAGCATGAGGAGGTAACTTGGGGGGCTCTTCACTTCTTTGAAACCAAATGTTGCGTGTCTTGTGAGGAAGGGTATAGACTTATCGTGGGGTACACATCTTAAAGGCAACGACATTTCCAATGCAGATGTGACATTTCTGAATCATTTCTGCTTGTATTATGCACAGCCCCTAATAGAATGGTTCATAAGTGTTTACTCTTCTCATTAGTCCATATACCTCAAATTGGGGAGGGGGGGATGAGATGACTCTCTTACTGGAGGTAATCTAATCACCACAGAGCGATTAGAAACCCAGAGTGCCTACATCTCAGCACTGCCACGCAGAGCAAGGATGAGCAACATATTTCTGAAGCAGCCAAGGTGGGTGGGTGGTGTTGTGCGCTGTAAAACAGTTATCCTCTGGCTGGGTTGTCATGGCAACTGTGTTTGCTGGGTTTCTCATGTTCCAGTACAGCATGTCATCCCTGTACTGTTGCACGTTGGCGCGCAAATAGGTTGGGGGGGGGGGGGATGGGTTTGCTCCTTCATGCATACCACCATTTTAAGTGAACCATGAGAATAAAACAAACAGCTGATGTGATGTATCTGTGGAGAAGGTATATAATCATGTGTGTGCTGGATAGATTGACAGTGAGGAGGGGGATTCAAGTTGAACTGAGAGCTTTCCTCTTGAACGATGTTGAATACATTTCCATGGTAACAGACCATGGCAAGCTGTTGTTCTGTGTTTTTTTTTTTATATCGCTTCAAGCACATCGAAAGGTGTGCGAGCAGCTTTGAGGTGGCATTTCTTCGGCAAATGTCACGGATGCGACTCAGCACACGCAGCAGCTGTGTTTAATAGCAGTGACATTCAAAATAAAGCAATGCTAAGATTTGCACTTTGATCACAATTTATCTATATTTATGACTTCCCTCAGCGGTGTGACAGGTTAAGTAATATATGTGCTGCAATCAATCAAGCATCTGAGTGTGTTTCCAGAGATCCATCTTAATTTCCGTTTTTCCTAGACTGAGAGTAATTTCTAACATTCAAGCAAGCAACACGAACAACAAAAACTGCCCTCACGAACAAACAATTCTATAATTTCCTGCATATTATCGGCAGAGAATGTTTCCCTGTCCCCTTTCAATGTTTCGCATTGTTCATGCTTACTTGCTTCCAATGCTGGCTGAGCAATAAACTAATGTACTGTCTCCTAATATTGTGGGATATACAGTATGACCGTGTACAGAGGGAGGCCATCGTTAGATGCTGCTGTGAGCTCTCAAGAAAATGGATCCTTACAACAGATACAATTCTAAGAGAAATGTACGTCATGAATATGCACCGCCGTGGATCTACCATTTCTTCCCATTTTACACAACCCCGGAGACGACCTTGTATGAATCAATAAATGATTTATACTTTTAGCAGCAAGCATCAACTTCTAATCCAAATAATTGCACGAGTCAAAAGCAGTTCCTAATTCAGTTGAATGCCACCATGAATTAATGCACATTTAATGATATTTGAAAGAAGATTAAAAATAATGATGACTGATAAAGAATTGGTAAACAACATTGCAGCTCATCTGACGACAGAATATGCAGCAGCTGTTTGGGGCGTGTCACAGTCAGGTGCCATCTGTGCAAAGAAGCTGTACAAGTCAGATCCTTGCTATTTCCAGTCTACTTTTATACAAAAACATGAATTTCTTCTGATTATGCAATTTGAACATTTGTTTATCAAACTTAATCCAAACTGTTAATGTCAAGGTTTCACCTAACAATGTTTTAAAGTATAGGTTAGAAAGAAATGTAATGCTATCAAGAGATCAAGGGTTTAGAAATTGGATTCATTTGGTTTTCAAAGGAGTGTGAGCCGATGGAGCTGGCATTGTCAGGGGTGTTGGGGGAAATGGACAACTCATCTGTGAAGACGGATCTTTCATGTCCACCGAAGACCTCCAGATTAAATCTTTCATCACACTGTCCTGCCCTGATTTATGTCGCCTATGTAGATTGCAAAGCTATATTCACATGAGCAAACTGCCTTTCAGCTATGCATGAGCAGAGGCTCACTGCTGCTGATCAGCAACTGTAAGTGTGTGTGTGTGTGTGTGTGTGTGTGTGTGTGTGTGTGTGTGTGTGTGTGTGTGTGTGTGTGTGTGTGTGTGTGTGTGTGTGTGTGTGTGTGTGTGTATGTGTGTGTGTGTGTGTGTGTGTGTGTGTGTGTGTGTGTGTGTGTGTGTGTGTGTGTGTGTGTGTGTGTGTTAGAGTAAGAATTATTGGTAGAGATTGGGTTTATCTGTACTTGTATCTTTGTGAAAACCATTTTGAGCAACTTTCTCCATCAGTGACTACCTCAAAAGGCTGTTTCCAGGTCAAGGTCTCGTTATTATGTTTACATCACTTTCAAGATAAGGTCCAAGCATGGTGGTGGAGGTAAGAGTTATGACTCTGTGGCACAGGGATGTAGGGATTCTGAAACTAAGCCGGGGACTTTGAGATGGAGAGGCCTTTTTATGCGTTTCCCCGAAGGGCAGTAATTTACACACTAATACCTTTTTGTGGTATTAACATAATCTGATAATGCCGAAGACCTTTAAGACACGTTACAATGCATGCTGACACCTGCCTCAGTTGATATAAACATGTCAACACTGAAGGCAAGCCTACAGAAGATGAACCTGGACACTTTCTAACAGTATACTGAAGATATCAGACTTGAACAAAAAATGTATATGATTGTAAATTGGAAGTGGGAGTCTTGTATACTGCTTAAATATTAAAACTTTTAAGATTGGAGGGCAGTGTTCTGCTCTGTGCCGTCAAATGCCATACATTAACTACTGACATCAGAAATGAAAAATATAAGGTAAGAATGAACATAACTTCAATAAAAAAACACGACAAATATCCATGCATCTTTTGTGGAGCAGTTTATAGTGACGCGTCCTAAAACCCTTTTATAATTTTCTAATCATAAATCTATCGATTCGATTTATGATTCGAATATGATAAAAGTAGGGTAGACATGTGGATATTATCCTGCTGAACAAAACGTGCATTTATCTAACAGGTTCGTTTTCCACAGACCTTATTTCGAGCTATTTTCCAAAATCCTATGGAGAAATCCCATTGGCTTTTTTTCTCGAGGGAACCCAAGCGCAGCTTACTTTCGGGTTTTAGGACGCGTCACTGCACCACTCTATACTCTAACAGAGGAAGGTTACATAAAAGGTGTGTACAGTACAAGACATCTTAATAGGTAGCACTAGCTTCTACCACTTTTCTTTACATGCTGGCTCTCTGCCCCCCAAAAACCATCACTTTGAAGTCATCTTGCATTGGTCAACAGATACAATTTGAACGTCAAAGATCATCAATTTAACCAAAGTACAATTCATACACTCAAGTTCAGCCGTTTCCTGTATTTTTTACTTCATTTTTTCCTATTTCTGTGAGCCCAGGTGGAAGCGTTTGGTGGACCCAGGAGAGCTGCTGACATATGGGCTGGTTGGGCTATAAGAGCCAAGATAGAACAGAAGGCCAACACTTGGCAGGGGAGGTGCGGGTGGATTGACACTGTTTCCATGGATGGATGACCAGTTATACAGTACAGTCTCCTCACCAGAATACCATCTCTGTTTTCACCCCCATAAACACTTCCTCGGGAGGAGGCATATTGATTTTCCTTCAGGGGGATTTAATTCATTCCAGGGGTAAGCCCGCATGCACCACTAAACTATTTGCAGCGAATACCACCGTTTAGATCATCTCTGATGAGGTGGTGTGATATAATTCCTTTTTTCTTTTTTTGCTCTGTTAAGCGACTGGGAGGACTTCTTTACAGCACTTGTATTGTACTTGTTCAATAAATGAGCCCATACTAGGATTCAAGAAGAACATTTTAAAGACAACCTGGGAATTAGGTATAACATTTAACAAAGCGTTCTTGCAAAGAAAAAATATTTATTTAGTATTGATTTACATTATTTTCCAATGGGAATATGTGTTGATCTGAATATTATGACGCTTTAAACCCTAATTTCACTGCTTTAACTATATATAAACTGCAGCAGAAATGAAAATAAAAACGGTGCCACAGATAAGAAACAAATCTACAAATGTTTGTTAAATCAATATAAAAAAATGAAAAGAAAAAAGATTTAAACAGATCCACCCATTACATCACAGATCCATCCTAAGCTTTGACACCGACCACAATCCCTAAAGACCACCAGCTGGCTACAAGATAGGAGACAGGAAAAACAGCATACATTAAAAGACTGGGGATGGGTTTTCAAAGCCCTGAAGAATAGAAACTCGTAAATTGCTTGTCATAGGATGAGAAACAGCCTCTCTGGGGCTGCCCCTCCTGCAACATAATGGCACTAACCACCTGAAGGTTCCCAGCTGGATTAACGGTTCCTACTGTACCAGAACTCAGCAGGACATCTGTGTAACATGGTATTCAAGATTCAAAGGTATTCATGATGTATGAAAAACTTAGATCGCAGGTTTCCGAACAATGCAATTTACAAGACATAACAACAACATAATAAAGTAGCATTGGTGCTAGCATTCAGTGTGGGGTAAAATGTGGGCTTGATGAGAAAGAATATGGAAAAGATGATGTGAACGCAGAACAGTTAAATTCAACATTGTTTGCTAAGGACACAAAGAGATTTCTGAAAATGTGTTTTGATTGTCCAAATGAATTACAGGACTAAAAGGGGTTATTTACTTGTTAAAACATGTCAAAACACTGTGAATCAGACACCTCAGGGGATTCGTTGGATAGTGTAATTGCTGGAAAAGATGTTTAATTACATCTTGACCTTTTTATTTTCTCCAAATATCGATTTGGACTGCAAACATAATGTAGATGTAAGGCATTAAGCAACTTGGTAATTTTTATAAGTTCAGTTTTCAGTTCCTATATTATTTGGTCAGAGCAAGTTACAATGAATTCACCTGCTTGTTGTTGGGCAGTGGGAACCCTTCCTTCTCACCAGTCAGCATGGATTTGTGAAGGTTGTGTTGCAGGGCGATACTCATGTTATCCCCAAAACCACAGGAAGTGAAAAGGACATGCTCTCTGGGTTGGGTGGAAAATACCATCGGGACAGGATGTGGTCTGACCCGTTCAACAGAATGAGTCCAATCCGCGAGGGACAAGTCATACCACCATGGTTCTTGGCTTGGCTTCACCCACTCCTTTCCCAGTTTATTTGGCCGTGAGAGTTACTGCTGAAGACAAAGTCTGGCCCATTCTCTCCTATTAACAGTGGCTACAAACCCTCTTTCCTAGTACCAACATACAGGCACTCTGAATGGTTAAGATTGACAGTTTCCGTTTCTTTCAATGGAGGACAAACTTTTCCAACCAAACATGTTTTCAAAAACAGCTTTGTTCATGAAGCCTTAACATTTACTATGGTGCTAGGTGTTATCTTGTTGAAGTTATTTTTCTCCGCATATGTTGGACAAGGTGCCACCCGACAGCTGAGGATGCTGCGAGGTCTGTCAGCACCACCAGTTTGTTGGCACCATCACTGATGGGAAGCCAGGGGGAATATCCTGCTAAGGTGTTATATTGTTTTATTGCCTCTGTCAGCAGGGTGACCTACTAGCTTTTGCAATTGTTGTGACCACCAACAGTTGAACTACAGAAAAGGATAGCGCAGTTAGCATTGCTGTGTCCCTAAAGGACAGGACACGTGGTAGAGGTAGATATAATGTCTTACTTTCCTGATTGAAATCACTTTGTTATGTTAGGTTTAAAGATGTGCAGTCTCATGTTTGGTCACAATGAGTAGATTTATAGAGCATAATAAGTATAGTAATTGGCATTGTTGGCAGAGCCTGGGACATTTCATTGCCAAAATGAAGCTGTAGCTATTGTGCATTTTACCTTTGAATCTTTGAATCCATTGAATCTTTTAGTTTTTTATATGCAAGTAATTTTTGGCATCAGACGTATAGTGCTTTCACATCTGATTTGTTTTGGTTCTAATAAAATAAACTCTGGTGGTTTTGCTTCATTTAAGGCTGTCCAGTTAACTGTGGTGGCGCCTAAACAACCACTAACGAAAAAGGTTTCAGGGGTGCTTAATTTGTGGTGTATTATGCATAATAATGTGAGGCTGTAAAGCGCTCTTAATGGTATGAGATCTACTGATCTGATGCGAGCTCTATAGGTAATCTAAATAATTATGCAAGATCATTTGGTAACCATAGAAACACATACGAGCATCAGCAAGTAGGTGCAGGGATTTGGTCACATAAGACAGTGAAAAGGGGTATTAACAAAAGCGTGTTGCATGAGTGCTTTGGTCTTGCTCTGTGTGTTTTGCTAATTGGCCATTGATAAATATTACCATATTACAACTGTACAAGATACCTCTTTTTATTCTATTTCTAAACGTGTGTTGTTTTTCATGACATAGGGGGTATAGCTGTAATGTCAGCTAAAAAGGCGTATTCAAAATCAGTATTTATTTTTACATTTTTACTTCTTTTTACTTTTAAAAAATAAAGGCAAAACACATTTTGGTTCAATGTCTGATGCATAATTCAACCGTGTCAATATGGGTTGTTTCTGTGAAAAATAAAAAAGTGCTAGTGTGAAAGTAACTGAATTATTGATTGTTTACTTATTATAGTAAGATTTATAACCAGGTTATATCCACTGAGCTTGATGTAAAATACTGTTAATGTTTCCACATAATTTCCCCTGCTCATTTGCCACATCGATCCTACTTTAGTCAATACAGATAGCCTTTAAATACCGATGAGCTGCATCTCTAAGGGTTCAGCTTTGAAAAATATTGGTGATAGGCATACAAACGCCCACATTGCATATTAAAGGCAGTCCAGCAGGAAAATGGTCTCACCTTGTGTGAAACCTAGAACTCAGTAGATTTCCGTTTGCCAGTGATGTCCCCCTCAAACACACCACCCTCTCTAAATCTACAAACACACACATGCACACAGTTCCCCGGAGGGTGATGGATCTCAGCCGCTACTCTCCTCTGTCAGCCTGTAATAAGGCTTTCCATGCCTGCAGCCTTCATCTATTTGGCTCCTGATCTATCAAGCCCATGCCAAGGTGTCACAACCTATTAACCAGGAGAGCCAGAGGCCACGCCCATCAATATTATGCTTACGCTCATTGCTCCAGATAAACGTCATCCATCAACATCTTTTATAGACAATGCGGAAGACACACATGCACAGGAAAACACATGTTTTAGAAAAAAAAGACAGATGGATAACCAAGCCTGTCCTTGAAAGCCACACAAGAGTAAATGTCCTTTGTTGGAGTGTCACTGATTATTAAGACAGAGTGAGACATAGGCAAAACCATGCTGTGCTATACGAAAAAAGACTATGGGTGCTTCAGAGAGAAAGATAAAAAGCAAGATCCACAGTTGTTATGAGACAATGATAAACATAGAGAGCGACATCAGACTTTAAAAAAGGATACAACAGCCTATGATTTGAAGCAGCCTCTGTCAGTGCAGACACACAGAGATACACTGTGGAGGTGGACAGATTGTGACGACAGGTGCTCCTCAGCAGTTATCTGCTTCTAAATGGAAACCCATGCCAACCCCCACCCACAGCTTCATTCCCTGCTTTAGCCCAGCACATCTATTTATCTCAGCATTACACTTCTCTGTCCTCTCTGTCTCCATCCATATCTCTATATACTCTGCAACCAAACCAACATGCAGACATAAAGTGATTATTCCGAAGATGTTGACCGATTCATTCATCAACAAGGCAAGGCAAGGCAAGGCAAGTTTATTTATATAGCACCTTTCAACACAAGGCAATTCAAAGTGCTTTACAAAAATGGAAGACATTAAGAAAAGTGGCATTTAAAATAAACAAACAAAACATCCACTGCTTTTTCATCAACCATATATGTGCAAATAATAACCAATTATCATCTACCAGGGAAGTGTGTGGGAGAGAAACTCCCTCAGGTGGGAACTTTGGGGTTTTAGCCTTTGCAGACAATTTACATGGAAAACCTCAATAAGCATGATTGTGCCTCTTTAGGACAGCTACTGTATGGTGTGACTTGGCATGTATCCAATGTGTAGTATTGCGACTTTAAGAAAGCTGCCATTACCAAAAGGACTTCTATAAAATGGCTGACACTACAATTACTCTTGGGGTATGAATTTTTAAACCATGAAGGCTTAAAACTTTTCCAGAGTCCTCAAAAGTGATATTAATGCACATGAGGTCATATGGGCACAGCTAGGGGCGGACTGGCCATTTGAAATACCGGCCAATTTTCCCGGTGGGCCGGTACCGAAGTGGGCCAGTCGGACAATTCACTAGCACCCCCCCTTCCACCCCCCTCCCCGTTGACAATTGACTAGCGGTACCGAGTTGGGCCGGTCGGACGGTCGAGTTTCCCGGGCTGATTTTTAGTCCCAGTCCGCCCCTGGGCACAGCGAGACCAAACAAGCATGGCCTTGAAAAGAGACCGAAATACACATCCATGGTAGAAACCTGCCACTTACTGGAACTACAGCCAACAAAACCAATGTTAAGCAAGTTGCAGTAACCATAAACTATAGTAGCATCTATAACAACTAACACATTAATCTCAAGCAATCTAATGTCTGACGTGTGGCAGCAAAAAACTCTGGCCTGTAGGAAAGTTAAGACATTTGCATCATTGCATCATTGAATTACTGTGTTATTTTTGCCTCTGTCGTAGATCACTGCAAGTCATTGCAATCACTTCTGTCATTATACAGTTGAATGAACAAAGATTGCCCACAGCCTTTTGGAAAAAGACACCCTCACATAGAACTTCAAGTGAACTCAGTGTGGTTCAGAGAAAAAAGAGAGACAGAGAGATACACAAGTCCAGGACATGCCCTCCTCACACTTAAGATGGGAATCACTTGTATGCATTATTTAACCAGTGCAATTTAAAAAGGGCAAGAAAGGTTTTTCCTTCTACTTTTGGCTATGTAGCAGAGAGAATATCACAAGGTATCAAGAAAAACTGTTTTGGAGAAATTATTTCTCTTCTGTTGAATTAATTAGTAAGATAACAAAGTAAAATCTTCAGAAACATTTAATTACACAAAAATGAATTATGCTTTCATAATGAAATAATTACAATACTTATTTATCAATTCCAACTCACATCCTCCCTAGGATAATTATCTCTGTCACTGACATCAAAGAATACATTTTTGCAAATTTGAACATCTTTGAGGACAAAATACTTCTATTTTTTCACACTTTCTGCAGTATGCCATGCTCAGGCATAGCGATGTAAGATTCCAGATTCATACTCATAACAACCTTTGTCATCCTCATAGCACAGAGGGAGTAGCTGTGTTGGCAGATGTGCTTAATGCTGCAATGTTTCCGTTGTCCATTAATGGTCCACAGTTTAGGGGATGATGGGCAGGTCTGGTTAATTGTATTAATATTGTAAACTGTGGGCACACTAAAAATACCCATTGTACTTGCTTGTTAATAATTTAGCCAAAGAGAACAGAACCATTCCCCCTGCAGCGAATATGCTTTGCACAATGTTGGCAATAAAACACTAAGTCCCTTGCAATATGTGTACTTAAAGGTGGGGTATGTAATTTATTTCAGAAACACTTTTTGTTATATTCCATGGAATGCTCTTAACATCCCGATAGCAATGAATATATTAAATGCTTTGACAATAAATACATTAAAAAATGTCATCTGTGGAAGCCGTGGCGCTGTAAAAAGCACGACCAATCATTTTAGCCGGCCCGGCTAAAGTAACTGGATGGCCTACCTGCCTGTCAGCCTTCCATCTCGTGCACAAACTTATCTCGTGCCCTCATTGGTCATGTGCGCGTTCGTGTGTGTTGGAGGAGGGGCTCTGTAAGGAAGTGGCAGATTTTTTCCGGTTGTGTATTTTCAAATTCTAGCGCACTCGAGCTGGTTTCTCCAAAATTACCAACCACACCTTTAAGTGTCTCGAAATGCTGACTTGATTATGCTCAAATAGTAAGCTCTTAAACAAACATTTGGTCAAGCTGCACACATGATTTTGATTTGAATAATGTTAATACTGCCTCGGAACTCATAAAGGCTTGAGCTAAAACACCTTATGTTTCCCGATCAATAATTAAAACATTTTTTCATGTAAGAAAAACAGCTGAGTATAGAGCGTTCCTGTTTGTTTTGTGCAATTTGCAATATATTATAGCATTATTCATTCATTCAACATAATAGTTAGCGTTTATATATATATAAATATAGAGCACATCTTATGTGCAATTTCCATTAGGCAGTGTAAGGTCCTTTAGGGCATGTGTACTTGTTTTTTGTAATTTTGTATCCCCTGTTTTAATTGGTTATTTACCTCTACTCTCTTTTCCGGGTCACCATTTCCTGCCAATTAATGTTCCCCGTCATTGTACAATTACTCCCTTTTCCTTAGTAATTCCACCTGTGCCCAATCACTGTTGGTGTGTGTGTGTGTGTGTGTGTGTGTGTGTGTGTGTGTGTGTGTGTGTGTGTGTGTGTGTGTGTGTGGGGGGTGGTGTTTTTTTTATCATAATTTAATATAATAACGAGTGTATCCATCACACACAGATATTAATTGTGTCACTAAGAAATGTAATAACACAAATGTGTATGTATACATAAATACAGTATAATATGTACATATATAAGATTTACTACATTACAAGGAAAATAAAATAAAAGATGAATAACTCATTGTAATCTATATTTTCCATTTAGATCGACAGCAAATGAACACATGAAAACATTTTAATGGACAGAAATTGTATCAAATAAGAAAATTATTGCTACTAATCTTTTCCATATTTGCTTTCAGAGCACATGCCAATATGAGCAACACACATTTTTTATATAGCATTTTGTTTCCTTGTATGACGTCAATCTCGGCAAGTAGCAGCCTCTCTCGGGACAATTTGAATAATTGCATTCATATTGCATCATCTGATGATTATTCCAGAGGGGAACTTCCCAACCGTCCTTGATATGTCTGTGCATGTGCTCTCAAATAAATGCCTCTTGACTTATGCCCCATATTACTGTTATAATAAGAAAAGTTATATCAGTGACCCTGGTATCGTTGTTGACCTTGGTATCATAATTAGTGAGAGTCAATTATAGATAATTGACAGTTTTCACAGTGTTTTGTTACAGAATAAAGAATGAATTACAATATTCCCTGTTCTTAGTATCATTGAGAGTGCTGTGTACAGTAGGCTCCTGTATCATTTTGCAATCATATGAATACATATTAAGATGATCTCAGTGGCAGAGTTGAATATTTAATTGTATTCCCAAGCCGTGCTTGAATGGTCTCCTTTGTCAATCTGTCAATTGAATATTTTTTCATTTCCCTTGGGAAGGCATCAGAGCCGCTTCGGTGGGGGAAGCAAGTCTCGACACCTCTAATTTAGTAATACGTTTCTTGTTAATGGCCCTTATGAAACTCTTACCTCCATCCTTAAGAGCGGAAATATAATGAAAATGTGTTAGGAGACAGTGACTCCAGGTGCCAATCAAAGCCATACTTAAATGAGGCATGAGTCCCGTGTGATGCTAAAAACAGAAAAGTGTAGATGAAGAAAAAGTGTGTTTACTCAATTACATTTTAACGAATACAATGGGAGTGCTTTGTCAAGCTCATCAACGATGCACTAGAGAGAGAGCAGCACCCTTCTCCTTCTGCACAACTCATATACATGTATGGATGTGGGCATTTCTTTGTATTTTCTCCTTCATACCTTTAATATAGGAGCGACAGTATGTCCCCCGCTGGACTCAAAGCCAGGATGATGACATGGGATCCATCTTAAACCCCGAGGCCACCAAGATACTCCTGAGCTTTGTCGCTGATGTAATGTGATGTAATGTGATGTAATCTGCGAGAGACTTTGCAGTATATGTGCAGCTTCCACTACTCAATGCAGTCGTAACATGTGACAAAAGAATGACCAAAAGCAGAAACTGTCACGCTTTATCAAAAATAAGTATGTTTCTCTTCTAGTTATATATGTATGTGGAATCCAGTTGTTATTCTTTGCATGAACAAAGCCATATATCACAAGATCAGAATTATGTATTTAACCCGAGGGAAATTGGGTTTTTCACAATTGCTCCATTTTAAAATGAAAAATGAGTCCTAGTGCCAGTCTATTGTCTCAGAGTGCCTGATGCTATAAGGGAAGTTAAACACATATGTTAACTATAGTGCTATTATTGGAAAATGTAAATGGCTATCAATTATTATAAAGGAACAGGTGGCACTTTCCTTTTCAATTTTTCAAATATTTACGATGAATCAAAGCCCCAGCTGACTTGTCCTTCACCTTCAGAGTTATAGGCCAGTATACAGTCCCAGTTCCCTCCCTCCCTCTGGACGGACAGAGAGGTGTTGTCATTAAAAAAGCATGAGCAACGAAACACCCACAGGGGCCACAATATGGAACTGAATCACTCTGATTTCCAGCCGGCGGATTAAAAATAAATTGTGTCTAAAATATTCAGGGGGACGTTATTAGTGCAGCTTTCCTTCCTCCGTCGAAGCAGCTCCACGGTAGAGCTGCTTTGCCTGCCTGGGGTTTCAGGTTCATTCAGGCATCCACAAACTCTTCAGAGAGAAGCTCGGGCCAAACAGGATAATGTAAAAAAAAGTAACAAGCAGAGAGAAAGAAGAAGACAGAGGGGACTGAGTGGCGAAAAGAGAAATAGTTGAGAGACTTGAAAGTGACTTTGAGGACATGGCATGTGGCTAAAAGCAGATTCTTTAGAAGCAAGGTCTTCAAATCACAATTTGTTTTGTCATCACAACACTAAGGGCACATCTGAAATGATGGAAGTGTATGCTCTTGGTGTGGAACTATTACTCACATTTACTTATATTGATAATTCATGAGTGAGATGTGAGATGATGAAGAGGCAGACAAAGACAAAAAGGCAACACAGAAAGCAACAGTCTTAGGGAACGAGAAGGAAACATATGTCTCTGTTGTTAGCAATTATTGTGCTGTTAGCTCTGATATGCTTCAAAACATGACGGTATGTTTACAGACGCTTCCAGCTGTCTGGGATTCCTTCGCCTACTGTACTCTACATGTCACGGTGCATACAGTTATTCGGCTAATTGGACAAAAGTAAGTACGAGGGGTTTATCTGTAGCATGCCAATTGCATTGTTACAACAGCACTTGTTTGTGGGTCAGCATGGCATTGTCCATTCTGAGAAATAATATTTTATAAAAGTCTACGCAATCCTGATAGAGAATGCCCAAGGGCACTATTTATATAATACCTTTGACAATGTGTGGGGTAAAAATAAAAAAACCTATTATAGTAACGTTATAGTTACTAAAGGCTTGATTTAAGTGTTCCTGAATGACCAGAGTACTTTATTAAGAAGAGTGTTAAAGGGGCCCTATTGTGCTTTTTGGAGTTTTCCATTTTCTTATTGTTTTTTATGGACTGAAAACCCCAAAGGAAACTGCATTAATGGAACAACTGTATTAACCCTCCTATTGTCTCCGTGTTCCCCCCCTTACTTTGGTGTTCGCGATCAAATTTGACCGGTCCTGTTTTAACTGCTATTACATTAACACAAAAACCATTAATCATCACCAAATGTCATTTAACACCCTTTCAAACTGTACATATTGTATCAGACTACTGGTATACATGAAACACTGCAGTACATATACAAAGAATAGACACTGAACATGTATTGCGTGTGCCAGGTTTGATCCATGTGGGGGGATGGGCACATAAGGGGGGGAACACATAGAGTATGTGTGTGTGCGTGTGCGTGTGGTGTGTGTGTGTGTGTGTGTGTGTGTGTGTGTGTGTGTGTGTGTGTGTGTGTGTGTGTGTGTGTGTGGGTGTGTGTGTGTGTGTTTTATCTGATCCGGATGGTTGCTAATTACTAACTAAAAGAAATGTCTGATAAGTAAATCTGAAGATTGCTACATTATAAACACCTGCAGGTAGTACAAATATGACACACAGCTATAAAACACGCACGCACGCACGCGCACACACACACACACACACACACACACACACACACACACACACACACACACACACACACACACACACACACACACACACACACACACACACTAAATGCAAGGCTATGATGCTAAGATGTATTTTTTATCATCTACTGTATCTCTCCACTCAGCATGAATGCATTACTTTAGTAAAGCTGCGCACCTGCTCCTGTAGCAGTGAAGTTGAACATCTGCTCTTCCTGTGACAGACCCCTTTTTCACCATCCCACCCACTCCTACGCTTCACAATAAATCACTCTCCACCCACTCTCCCTCTGCATGCACCGCCACCAGCGGCCCCATTCAGTCACTTAACTCTTCGGCCACGAAGGAGCCTCATTGTGTTGCATATGTTTCGGCATTAAGTGTCCACTCGAACAATACTTCTGTATAAGTGTGTGTGTGCAGTGTCTCTATTGTTGTGGACCACCCACTAGCTGTAGTGCTCTGACAACTATTTTTGAAAGATTTCTATCAGAATAAGAAATCCTTTACTCGTCCCACAGCAGGTACATTTACATTGTTACAGCAATTAAATCAAGTACATATTATACACAACATGTACTGTGGGTGAGGTAGCATCCTGTCATTACAATAATAAACTCTAGAAAAAAAAGTGTTTATTGCACATGAGCAGTGGTCTTGCACCACAGTTATTTATAGATATATTATATGAGTGTGTTGTTTTCTTTTTGATTCAACTAAAGTCAGTGACATGTTATTATGTCCTGGTAAATGTACACGTTGTGTCAATATTAAAATATGTCCGAGGCAACCGTGAGTGTAAATGTCGACAAGCTTTTAGTTTGTAATGCTTGATTTTACAGAGGATATGTAGGTATCAACAAATATGTTTGTTCCTATTAGGGTCATTGGTCAAGGAGATTTAAGTCCAGAAGGCACTCCCATTTTGAGTTTGGTTGTAAACATGTTATTTTCTTTTGCTTCTACAAAGTTTATCTAGTCAGGGCAACAATCTGTAGATGTCATTATTACAGTACTTCAACAGGGGCTTATTTTTTTAATACCTCTTGCGAACACATTTCCAAATAACCCTCGAGCACCACATTTAGCGATAGATAGTATTAAACTACAGCTGTTGACATGTTTTTCTTGCATTCGTTTTTCAGATCAAGACCATCAAATAAAGTCAGGTCATTTAAGTTTTTTTTAGAAAGCTGTGTATCATTTGTTTGTTATGTAAAGATTTTGACTATAATGCAACTAAGTTGGCAGCCAACATCCACCAACAGGAAGTGATCTTGATGTTGTATCCCATTCAAATCATAGCTGCAGAGCTGACAAGCCTCTATGATGCACCTTTGCTTGGTCATCACCTGACTGCAACACTCACACAGACTAATCCACCCTTCTCTAAAGTTTCCTGTATTGCAAAGGTTGCATTTTCCATTGTCCTTGAACTGTTGTGCTAAGCCTCACCTCTAATGGAACAGGACGGCCAAGCGAAGCCATCACTCTACACATCAAACCTAATCAGGCATTCAAAATGGCCTCATCCCCCTGCGTAACGTGCGGCCTAACACTGTGTACTGATTAATCTCACTCTGCAACACCATTTGTCCAGTTCACCATCCGCCAGCTCCATCTCAGCTGATTTCCACCCCTTTATAAGAGGAAAACACACAAGTGGCCCTGTGTGCATTAGTTACGTCCATCAGCACCCATGTCTCTGTGTAGGTGTGTGTGTGTGTGAGTGTATACACGCCATCTGCTCTAACATCAGCGGTGGATATTACAGGGTGAGACGAGTGGTCCTGGAGCAGATGTGCCAAAGGAGGGGGTTGACATTGACTTAAATAGGAGCAGAGGTAAAGTACCCAGGGGACTTCATCTGTATTTCACTGAACACGTAATAACAAGCATCATTTGTATAACTTAACATTTTCTCTTATCCCTTAAATATAACAACACAACACATCCAAAATGATGGTTTGACCCCCAGCCTTAGGTTGTAAACAACACATGTGGGATGGCATTAGCACTGGTGAAGTGCACGCTATAAAACCCTAACCCTAACTGAACCCAAACTTGTTGCTTTGTAAAAGTAGCTGTGTGCTAGATTGTATCATGTTCTGGTAAAGGATTCATCCATTGAAGTTGTAAGGCATTATTCCATTCTTTGCTAACCCTCATTGCATAGTTGCACCCATTCAAACCCATTCATACAGAGGCAGAGTTTGCCATACAAGGTCCCACCTGCTTACCACTCACACACACACTCACACAGCATTGGCCATACCATAGGAGCAATTGAGGTTAAGGACCTTACCCAAGAACACACATGTTGGCTGCACACGCTACGGATCCAACCACAGACCTTAAGGGATGCCCATCTATCCCCTGATGCATTATTATTCTGACATTTCCAATGATATTACCAGTTTTCTTTAACAAATCTCTATTCAAGGGCATTCATTTGTATATCAATGTTTGGATCTTTCCTTCTCCATATCTCCATGACAACTGTGCAAACTCCATGCACTTAGAAAGACCTTTGAATGTGAAGAAAAAGCTAGTTAGTGGACCTTGCACATAAATCATTATTCAGAGGTTTTTCTTTGAGAAACTACAGGAATATTTCCAATGTTGAGAATGTATTGTTCCTTCGAAATAGTAACACAGTGTAGCTCAGAGTCTTGGTAAAAGACCCTGAGCAGAAAAATACATGAGTAGGGTGGATTTGGTTGGTTCAAAGTCTTGTGTGCACAACATTTAAATGATAATCCTACAGATTTCAGTCCTGGTGGATATATTGACATTGTAGGCTGTATATATGACACCCGTGGTTTCCAGTGGGTTTAAACATTACTTTGTCACACAGAGCGGAGCAAGGCAACAAAACTTAAGATGAGAAGCAGCATTTTACGGCGCGCTATGCATGGGGCCGCCTTGAGGGGGTTTCCCGGCATGTCGTTGCAGTAAATTAAAGGGTGTTTCATGTTGTCGTTGCTGTGGACCTTCTTAATCTACCTTCTTTGGAGGCCCCCTTCTGGTCCGGGGCCCCAAGCAGTTGCCTGCCTTGCCTGTTCGCAAGGAGCGCCCCTGCTGTTTACAATACAGCCAAGAACGTTTTTTTCAACACAGCAGCAGGGTAACTTAAACTAAGTTTGTTATCTTATTAAGAAGTTGGATGTGTGCAGGCTTCAGACCATTTCACAGCTCACTGAGACTCTGTAACCCCTATATAATTTAAATATGATTAAAATGACAGTTGTCACACAATGTAGATGCTGTTTGATGACCTTGGTGATTGGGTTGAATCCTTTAAATGGGCAGATGTTTCTTTTGCATAACAGCTGAGAATAAACAGTCAACAGTGAGGCTGAGATTAATCAGATCACATTTAAAAACAGGACAGCAACGTTACATGCATGGTTCATTACATTCAAATCACTTATGCTTGTGAAGGCAATTTGAATGCAGTGCTGGAATAGTGCCACTAACATCAACTGTTGGGAGAGGTAACATGGGGTTACATTTGTAATATAAGTTTTAAACCTGTGAAAAAAGGCTTCAAATTAATATTTATGACTAAGTAAGAGGTAAAGGTTTGGAGAAGAAAACCCCATTTTAAGTTAAAACTCAAAAGAACACACTCCGCTTGATCAAGGTGGTTTGACAGTTGCAGTTTTGAGCAAACAATCCCACTAATGTCTTCATATTTGGACTTCAATTTTGCTCAGCTGTGGTTGCATGGAAATGTATGATACACATTTTTTTTTCTCACACATCAAACCGGTGATTAAGGCCCGAAATGAACGCACAGATACAGAAATATCTCATTTGAAGTAAGAACATCTCCTGGAAATGTTTTGCAGCCCACTGCTCAGAGTTAATCTGAACAAGAATAACATTTCATAGCCTTAAAGATATCTTAGATACTGTAGGTGTGCATATCGGTCTGACTGACCTCTCAAACAGAAGAGATCACCTGCTGGAATAACTAATGTGTCATACAAGCCAATACTGGCGGATAAATGAGGAGGCTAAGGATTAGTTCTGCCTTTGCAGGGTCACAATGTGCATCAACATACAGACCAGCATTGTTTTAGTCCAATCAGCATTCCCAACACATTCACCATCACCTGCACCTCAGTGTGAAACACAGCCTTACAAATGCCAATACAATTAGAACAATCTGCTGATCGGTTTTTTGACAAGTTCATTATTGTTTTTTCTAAAAAGAAGCCCTATAATTATGGCATCATGAGAGAAAACCAATATATTTTTCAAAGTATTTTCTAATAATACCAAGGTAGGCAGATCATGGGAGCTCTTCAGAGTTATTTTAGCATTATGCATGTGTATTGCTTTGTATTGCTTAGCCCCCATAGTCAAATTACTGCCTGCTTCTAAAAACACTTTTGCACAGATAGTAATGGAATATTTTGTTGGTGTAGTCAGAGAGGAGAAGGTTGTTCAGCAGGAAGGACACAGGTTCAAATCTTTAACCCCCTGTCTGTCTCATTAAAACGTGTGAAGAACCTCTGAAGGGAAAGCTTTCACAATCTAACAAGACTTGTCCTCCGAGGACTCGAACAAAGCAACACATCATAATCTTGATCACTTCATCATTTCTCTCATCAGGAAATAAAAGTGGAAATGCAAGCAGACAAAGACAGTGACCTTCAATCTCCAGTATATTACTCTCTGAAACACCGCTATGGAAGGAGCTAAGGTGAAACTTCAATTACCCTCCGTCGGCTGAGAGGAGTGACTCCATTTTTTTTAGGGGAAGAGGGCTGAGCTGCAGGTGAAAATGTTTAATCAGCTTTGGCACTCACTAGGAGATAAAGTCTTTGTCGAGCACGGCCGACTCCGTGGCTGCTAATACAAATCAATGCAGTCTTTCTGTTGGAGCCGAAAGTGAGGCTTTTCTGCAGGACGGCGTTAAGCCTCATCTAACTCATTGTGGAGTTTTAGCAGCAACTGCACAACTGGAGTCTCCTTTCCCTAATCTTGTATGTGAAATTGTTATGATATACTGATATGCTTCTGTCATGACAATTATTTTATTAAAGGTGGGGTAGGTAAGTTTGAGAAACCGGCTCGAGATACACTTTTTGTTATATTCCATGGAATGCTCTTAACATCCCGATAGCAATGAATATTTTAAGTGCTTTGACAAAAAATCCATAAATAAATGTCATCTGTGGAAGCCGTAGTACTGTAAAAAGTACGACCAATCATTTTAGCCGGGCCGGCTAAAATAACTGGATGGCCTACCTGCCTGTCAGCCTTCCATCTGTGCACAAACTTATCTCGTGCCCTCATTGGTCATGTGCACGTTCGTGTGTGTTGGAGGAGGGGCTCTGTAAGGAAGTGGTAGATTTTCTCCGGTTGTGTATTTTCAAATTCTACGCACTCGAGCTGGTTTCTCCGAAATTACCTACCCCACCTTTAAACTGTGCATTTGTTACATTAATTTGCATCTTGAATTCAACAAAGCAAAACCCAAGAATAATATTAAAGCATATTTATTTAAAAAAAACTCCTTTGGATCATCTACTGCAGTTTAACAGATGATGTGAAAAGGGCTTATTTTACAATATTTAGGAAAACAAAATGGATAAGATACTGTTCTGCCCCTTAAAAACTAAAAAAGATGCTGCTGCTTAATCAAACAATGGAGAACTATTATAAAGAAAAATATGATATATGTATTTCTTTAAATGTACTGAAATTGAGGCTTATTCTCTTTGAGTCTTGTCAGAAAACAGAGTTTTTATTAACAAGATGTAATGCATTTTATTAAAAAGAACACGCCATCAGTTACGTACAGTACCTAGATGCAAGTAGACCATATGTATGTGCTGTGATATGTCAACTCTCAGATCATCACAGCCACATGGATTGTGTCTTTATGTTCATCTTTTGAGAAACTGGGCGCCTTTTGAAGAGAAAACGTCTGGCAAAGATTCAGCAGATGAACCCATTTGTAGAAAAAGTTAAATATAGGCAGATGTCCCAGTTACTGAAAAAATATAGTGAGGCATCAAGACCAAATTATAAAAGCCTGTTAGTATCGAACATTTGACAATTACAGCATTACAGAAATACGACGGTTGTTACGCAGACATAATGATGAATCACCAGCAGAGAAATTGTCTTTCTGCCATCTAAATTGGCTCAGTTAGACTGAGAAACAGATGCCTGCTTCAAGCTAAACCACAACATTCAGCTGCCACCTGTGGTGCCTGGAATACAGAGGAAACTGGAAAAACACAATTTAAAAAAAAACATGATTTGATCATAATTGTACTCCTTATTAGGACTGATGTGTCCTCGTCACGACACAGACTGCTGCTGCTGTGACTTTCCTAACAGTATACCTTTATTCCATTATATATGTGAGTTTCACATTCACATTGCTCATGTTTTGTATGAATTTTTTTATAAGCTTATTTATCCTCCATGTGTGAAGTTCTTAATATGTTTGAAGCCGTTAACACAATGCACTGTCGTTTTTGTTTTGTTTTGTACAAATGTAATACTTAATATATTTTTGAGTTGAGCCCTGCTACTTACAAAAAAGACAATTATTTTTTTACTTCTTTTGGAGACTCTTTTTTTTCTGAGACTATTTAAGGTGGCCAACAAACGGCCCAAAACACATGCAAATAAAGAAACATCTTCACCAACTTAACACATGCGCAGCATTTACAAAACATTTACCGACTTGACGAAACATGTGCAGCGTTTACTAAAAGCAAGAAGCTCAAAACACAAAGGAAATGGGAACACTAACACGCAATTACATGATTGAGACATGTTGATGTCCCGTTTGATCTATGTTTACTCAAGAACAGATGTACTGCCTTGGTTGTTGATTTGCATGAATTCATTTCTTTGGAGACCAAAATCTTAAGGAATAGAGATCAAAAACCCTTATTTCATATCTGAGCAAGAAATAGCATTTTCTCTTAATATTTCAACCTTTCCAGGTTTTATATTATTCAAAATACCTTTGAGAAAATTAAGCTGACATTATGCTTCCATGCATTACTTTTCATGTTCATCTTAAACTCATCACAAATCTGTTCCTAAATGTGTATGGCTGAATACATTCAGAATTTAGATATTAAGACAGACTGCTTCTTCATTTCATGGAGGTGTCAAACTGTTTCACTCGTGAATTATTTCCCTCCTTACATCCAGCTTAAATCTTCCTTACCCTTTGCCTCTTTTAATATGCACCAATAACTTCCTGTCCCCACATGACATCAGGCTGTGAACAATCTGTGAGGCATAATTCCTCCTCAATAGCAGTGAGGGGTTGGATTCACCTGTGCTGCACCAGGAAGGGTTATGGTTAATGGAGTTGTCCAATACAGGCAGCATTAGCCCTTGCTGTTCTTTCTGTGTGGTTTCAGCTCAGGGTTATTGTGTGCTCGCAGTTGGAAGCAATATAAAATAAATTAGATTTAGGAAAAAGGGAGGATTATTCTAGCCTGGTACCTGAAGGAAATGCCTGCTTTATGTGTTAGCTATTTGTGCTAACAGTGTTTGTCTAGATTGTGATGTGTGCAGAAAGAAACTCAAATTTGAGAGCATTTTTTATTCTAATGGTTTAATCATGTACCGGTTCAAAGCTGTTTAGGTGTCTCTATTAAATATTTATCCAATATATAAGAATAAGAGGAAAATAAAAGAGTTGTAATTAGCTGCCAATCCAACAGAAATAAGTTACTTTTTTGAAATGTTTTTATTTTGAAAAGGCTACATCAATATTCATTGTGTCATATCTTTTGATCTTTATATTTTCAGATTTCGGATTCTCTCAGTCTTCTGGCAAGCGATGTTTGTTGTTGTTGTTGTTGTTGTTATTCCCTTGAACTTGCCCTGACAGCCTCTACCTATCAGATGGTTTATAGTTATAGTCGGTTAAGGTTAAGGTTAATACTGTTGTTGAGGTTAAAGTCTGTCGTTTCACAGCCGGAGGATTGTTGCACAGCCTGACACGAAGGTCTGCCTTTGATGCCCGGGGCAATAACATCTCCTAAGCACTGAATCCACACAGGACTACATCATAACCCTGTGTGGACAGTGGGCTCTGTCTTCTCCTAGGGAAAGACGCATGTATGAATATGTCAGTAAACACAATGGTGAATTGGAAAAAATGTAGAAAAGACAATTAGGGTTAGGGTCAGGGTTAGGGTTAGCCATTATTATCAAATGGTAATGGTCGAACATACACTTTGTCACTGCTTCTAAACAGTAGTGTGCATTTCCTTTCTTAGGATTTCTCATTTATTTATATCTGTTTGTCCATATGCACATCAGCATTTTCCTTGAGACACCCAAGCTTAACAACAATGACACTCATTAGCCCATTAACATTAAACTGATGCATTTTTACATTAAATATTTTCTTGTGAAGATTTACAAAATCTAAATTGGTCATGTGATCACAAAGTGCCACAATTGGGTCTGCAAGTATGTTGTTTTTTTTCCTGACAGTTATGTGGTTTTCTGTTAACCTCAATTTTACCCCAACGAAGTAACCAACATGAAAACTCTTGTTTTGATTATTTTAGAGAGAAACAACAAGCTATATAATTTGTCACTGAAAGGCTATTTTCTCCCTTTTTACTTGAGGCTATTATTTTTACATAAAAAGGTTTTTTCTATGTGTGTGCGTGCATGCATGTGTGTGTGTTTTAAAGCATTCTTTTTGGAAAACTGTTCCAGTAATTGTGGTCATTTATCAGTCTAGCTTTACAGAAATTGAAATGATCTCACTTGTTATGTGGTTTTATTTGTGTTATGGTCTGTTTAAAGAGGTCAGTCTCACCAGTGATGTATGATGTTGTGTTGTTTGTAATGTAGGTGTGTATCATCAGCTCAATCAGTGATATTGAAACCAGGTATGCATCATTAGTTCCTCTAAGTTGTAAATGATGGGGTGCTGTCAAGTTGTGGAAGGAGGGATAAAATAGTTCTGCAGTAAATGTAATTGTGGTAACGCTGGTGCTCTCATGGGTGTGCATGCAGGCCCAAAGGAAAATTGTGATTGGATTCCAGCAGTTACTGAGACATTTTGAACATATTTTGTTTTGTTATTTTGTATTCTTACTGGCATTACTTTTCCTTAGGTGAACCTGATGGAGCTCGTATTTTTAGCTCTGACTTTTATTAGAGGTGATACATATCATATTCATAACTGTACTATGGAAAAGCAAGCCGGTCCTCACTAGCAACAAGAGAAACACGACATTTAGAAAGGTCTCGTGCAAATACTACCTCATTATATCAATGTGTGATCACAAAACCAAATCCTTTAGCTCTATTCACCCCTCAGGTAAAACCATAACTTCCATGTCTCTGCTTTGCACCTTATATAAAAAAAACTGAGGAATTTAAATGTGTAATGACTCATTCCTCAGCTCGATTTTAAACGTTCAACTTCACTTTTCTCTTGGTTTGCTTTTTCTTATGTCTGCTCTGCTCAGGTTTCTCTTTGAAAAAAGTAAATCTTAATGTCTTTGAGGTTACCTGATTAAAAGCAGGTTTTAGATTTGAGTAGGTGGAAGCTTAATGTGCTGCTGCAGGTTTTATCCGTGGTCTTACCTTCAGTTTGAAGCATTTTCACTAAACTTTCTTTGCAATCTTTATTTGTTTAATGCTACTTCTTTAGCAGCCCATTTTATAAAGATCCTCGCTAACATCAAAAAACGACATGATCTGAACATCTATGATCTAACAGACACTGTCAACCCACTTGATGATAACATTTTGACATGTATTTTACATGTGTCAACAACTGGCTTAGAAATACAAATGATGTAACATTTAGTGAAGGAGAAAGTGTTTTACGAAAGCAAGTGATGATCCCAAAACAATCTGAGCTACAAAAGATAATCTGATCACTTTATTAGCTGTCCTTCAGATTCAATGGTATTTTGAGGCAAATCTTTGGTCGGTCAGAACACAAAATCAGTATCTTTGTATACAACACATTGACCTGCGCTGTGTCTTGTTGCCATTCAACAAAAAGGGCATCAAGGTGCTGATCCAAACTGACATTTAAAATGGTCTCATCGGGGCAGAATATGCAGCCATGCGTTCACTCATAAATCTGTCACTGTCTCCTTTTGTTTCTTCAGGAACATCAACATCTTTGTGAAAAGGAAAAACTCCCAGGAACAGTTAACTGTCAGCAGCAGTGTGTAACTTTGTCTACAACTGGCTTTTGTTCAAGAGCTACCCTAAGAGCCTTGATGATCTCTTAGCGAGCATGTTTTTCCTTTTTTTTCATCACAGCAGATGGTGAATTTCAGAAGCCATTTACTCTGCATAAACAAACTTGAAATGCATAACTTTACATTCAAACTTAGACACAGAGAATGACCCTGTGTGTGTGTGTGTGTGTGTGTGTGTGTGTGTGTGTGTGTGTGTGTGTGTGTGGGGGGGAGGGGTGTGTGTGTGTGTGTGTGTGTGTGTGTGTGTGTGTGTGTGTGTGTGTGTGTGTGTGTGTGTGTGTGTGTGTGTGTGTGTGTGGGGGTGGGTGATACATGACAAGTACTCATCTGTCTTGTACACCTGCTAGGAGGTCCTCAGTGGGCGATATTTGGCTATAAATTGAATCTCATCCTCTCTTGGAAGTTTCGGGGCGCCGTGGAAATCTGATCTCTGACTTGGCGTCACTCCATAGCAGGTGGGATGCAACGGGACCCTTGGCACACCAGCTGTCATAAAGTTAAGACTTTAATATGTTGGCTTTTAGCTTATCCTAAAACTCCCGCCATGATTAATATAAATGTTTTACTCATTTATCGGGTGTCTGTTCTCTCCAATGAAGAGTCTGCTTCTTAAAACTTTCCAACGGCAACTTAGTCGAAAATTAAAGGGAAAATTAAAGTGTTGCACACAACACATTAGAGAAATGTGGTTTCAAGGCCCCAGGAATCCAAAGGAAAGCATAAGAAGTGAGGATACAGTGTGAAAGCTGTCGGACAGAAAACATATTTTCTGAAGGATGATGACACCGTGGCTCACAAAAGAGAAGCAAGGACATTCAGTATTTACAATGTGCAGAGTGGGTGGTGGAGCCTAATGGCAATGCATTAAAGACCTCCTGTAAAAAGGGCTGTGTTAAATGTACTGGCTCACTTTTAATTACAGAGGATTCACTCAGAAAGCCTTGGCAGAGCTCTAGCTTCTCTACCACTGAGATAAGAAAAGGATCTCCACAAAGCCACAGTTGGAATTTGTTGCTGTCGACTGCTTTTCACATTCTTTTGGTTGTCAAAGAGAAAATACATCAGAAGCAAGGCTTTTTCATAGCCCCATATGTTCAAATCCATTCTGGTAGAAATGACACACTTAATGATTGAACCTCTTATACAGTGCAATGGAAGATTGTACGATCAAGACAGAAACCCACAGATGGATACTTTACTTTGAAACTGGAGAAAATACTGGTGAAAAATAGTGTTGCTCGCCATTTTGATCTCATTTCCCGGCTGCAAAAGAGTTTCTCCCTGCTGCTGCTGTCAGAACAGAGTGGGCTGGGAGACAGAAATCCCAGCATATAATTAGAACTTTAACTGAATTTGCTGGCACCTACTCCATAGAGCATTTGAATCATGTTCATAGCAGACAATGAATCAAGTATTTATGTATTTGGCTTTCTTTAAGCAAATAGTCGCCCCAGAAACTGGCCTAGGTTATGAAAGTCGAAGGAAGCTGCTCTTATATAACTGTGATGGGATCATTTGTAATGCTTTGGCACAATGTGGCATGGATTCACAGGGTAATCCCAGTAAAAACACTCATTTTGGGTTATGACACACATTTTACCCTCAAAACAGCTAAGTTGTTGGCCGAAAAAGCAAAATAATAAGCTGAAAGGCACTTTTGAGATAAGAAAGCTGAAGGGATCTACAGAGTGGATAACTCTCTCATAGGTTCATCACTACAGGTGACACCTTTTAATAAAGTATCTGATCCACTAATATTGAAGGATTTATTAAAGGCTGCTTTAAGTAATAGGTCCCCTTAAATACAGATTCACTAGCAAGAACCACGCCACAACAGTGTGATGTTTGTACGTTTATTGAAGTAACATGTGAAGGATATGAGGGGGGTGAAGAGGTGATCTGGGAGGACGAGCTATGGTCCGTGCAGTGGGAGACTCAGAGTGGGGGTTCCGTCTCCGGCATGAACTGCGTGGGCTGATTACGGTCCCCCAGACGATACCTGGAGTTTAATGTTAGTATACGCAGTATATAGATATGCACCGTTTAGATATAAATGGTGATGGGCAGAGGATGTTTATGGGTAGAAGGGTGAGGGAGGGTGGGTTGAAAGATGAGACAAGCGGTTGCCGGAAGCTTTTGCCGGATATAAATAGGGGTGGCCGTGGTTTGAGGCGGAGTTTTAGGCGTGGCCATGCTCCTGAACCTATGTTAACATTTTAACCTCATATATAAATATATTTAATTTAAATAAAAATGTGACTTGTTGTATACAACATGTCACGTGGAAAAACAATAAAAGATTATGCATTTATATAATTTAATTTCATCAATTAATCAATTTTACAGTTTTCTCCTCTGAGTAAAGACATAGAAAGACCCTGGCATATTACACAGATATCTTCTTTACGTTACGAGATAATATGAAAGTAAAGTATAATTTCAAAAACATTCATTGTTATATGTGTTATCTATGTTTATAAATTGCCATAAATGTCCTACATTTTCTTGCATGCTTTCTAAAATTGAAAACAAACATTTAGCGGGGAAAAAAATCTATATCTAAAAGACTCTATCGAGTGTGACACTCAGGATAATATTTTATAGTAAGATAGCCCATTTGTTTCCATGTAATAATATTTCTGATTGCATACTGTATTGTCAAGTCCTCCAATTGCATTTTGTGCAAATTGTCCGCCTTTGTCACATACAATCAATGATAGTCTTCCAGTGTTAACAAGTTTCCCAGCAGAGTTACTTTATGAGTCATGTGTACAGTAAAATCATTGGACCAGGAAGTATTCATTATAGAAAACATACTCATTCTGCCTGCCTGCATCACTAATGGCGCTTTTCCACTGCAGCACGTACAGTAGCACGGTTTAAGCGAGCCGGGCCAAACCCGGTCCGCTTTTTTTTGCGTTTCCACTAGGGGTAGTTCCGGCTCAGAGCTACTTTTTCACCTTTTTTCTGGCCCTCCAAAATCGAGGTTCATACCGGGCCAACAACCGGGCTGAATATGCTAAAACTAATGACGTAAACACTCTCGACTGCTGAATGGTCAGAGAGAATCGCTGGCAAGGGGGCTACAACTACAACAACATGAACATATTTGACCGTGATTTAATTGTAATACACGTTTCAAAATGATGCCGAAGTAACAACATACTGATACCGGTTAGTAAAAACCATGAATTAATGCTTTGACAAGTCTGCAGACAAGACGGCAGGTGAAAAGCTTTTAAAATGTGTGTTTTCTGAATGGAGATCGGATCGATCAGGCTAAGCTAACATTGTATACTCCGTCCACACTCACAACAACAGCCTACAGACATAAATAAACCAGCGACTGTATTCACCATGACACAGACAGTCTGTGGTTTGTACTTGTTTAACTTTTGTCTAGTTTCTGAACAGATATGAGGAGCTGTGAGCTCTGAGTGCTAACAGCCAACGGCTGATGTTTTGGTTTTGTGGTTCGCATTGAAGATGACGTCACGGCAGTTCTATGCAGGGTAGCTCCGCCGGCCGAACAGCCGATCACCCCGCCTACACTGCGTTACTATAGTTACTACCCCAGGTACTAAACTGTAATGGAAACGCAGCATAAAGTGAGCCTGGCCTACCACGGCCTAACCATACCGTACTAAGCCGTGCTAGGTCCTGCAGTGGAAAAGCGCCATAAGTATGTCTGCAGAACAAAACTGTCGCATCACTTGCAATTAAAACTTTAATTCATCAAGCACAGACTGTGATTTCGTTATAATGAATGACAAGAAAACTGTCTTCCAAACAGCAGCGATCAGAACGTCCGAAGGATCATCTAAACCTTGTTAGATCTTTTTTCATCCCTCAGGCATCCCTGGTGAACATGAGCGACCAATGACTGATGTTGGTGTTTCTAAATAATGTAGATACGATTTCCAAACCTCTAGAGCTGCCAGCTGCCACTATATTAACTTCAATATTTTGTGGCATCTGTAATTAAACCACTTAAGGAGCAGATTTTGTTTTGCTGGTCCCTCAAACTGTCAAATTACTCTGTTCTGATTGGCTGGCTTAACTGACCGTCTATAACTGGCCGTGTCTGATGAAGCTTCAGCTGAAGAGAGTGTGTCTGAGTAGCTCAAACCGCTTCTACTTAAAATGATTAAGCTTCTCTCTGTCTCTCTTGTCACTTACTGTACCACATTTCCGCCTCACCCTCTCTCACCCACTCTCTAGTCTAATTCAACTCTCCAGTGGGAGTGACATGTCTTGTGGGAGGGAGTGTGTAACAGTAGGAGTTAATTTAATCAACATCGCGCTTGGGGAAGGCAACCGTCCACTCACAGGTAGTGTGTGTGTGTGTGTGTGTGTGTGTGTGTGTGTGTGTGTGTGTGTGTGTGTGTGTGTGTGTGTGTGTGTGTGTGTGTGTGTGTGTGTGTGTGTGTGTGTGTGTGTGTGTGTGCGTGTGCGTGTGCGTGTGCGTGTGCGTGTGTGTGCGTGCATAGAGGCAGGGGAGTCCATCGTATCAGCTCACTCTCCCAGGAGACCACAACTCTGTACTCTACACACCTCCTGTGTCTTCAGCCGGAGCTGTTGTAGGTAGGGGGTTGTGGATCTGAAAGTATCTGGGGACACATTATGGGATGGCAGCAGGAATAGCTGTCAAAGTCCAGGAGGACAGAGTGTGTTCTGTGTGTCTAGGATTTTTTTCTGTGTGTGTGTGTGCATCAGAGGGGGCTCAGCTTTGGGGGGGGGGTGTTGCAAGCGGCCTCTCCACCTCTCTGTGAGTCTGCAGGTAGCCAACCAGTTAATTTTGGACGTGCAGCACATCTGGGGTTTGTTTTACCCTTAAATTGACTTTTCAATAGTTTGCACAGCATGAAATGAAATGTAGAGCATGTAGCATTATAATCAGCGGTAGGTGGTAGCACAGCATGGAGTAGTATAAATTAAGCATGCACAGTATGGTATTTTAAAAGCATCATTTATCTGGTCTATTCAGCTAGACTTTAAATTGTTTAATCCATGCAATTAATATACTGTTTGTTTTTGTATGGACTTCAGTTAGGAAGTGGTTAGGTTATGGCAATAACAAAAAATTGGTAATACTAATGATTTACAATTCACATAAATGTCCATGTGACAGCATTTTTGTTTTAAACAAATACATTCCTTAAGTGTTAAATATATCCTTTATACATGCATAAGGGGTGAACAACAAATGCATTTATGCTTTGCTTTTGTTTCCTAAAACAAAGGTTTGTGATTAGGGTTATGATGCAGATCTCCTTTATAGACACATCTTTCAACCTTGTCTCGTCTACTAATTTCCTACGTCTCCCACAATGCTCTTCCACCGCCCCCAGAGAACACACTAGACGTGTATTCAGCTGCTGCAGAAACCATGTGTAGGCGGTGAGAGCAGGCATAAGAGTGAGAATTGAATTTGAGAGCAAGGTGATAGGCGGCTGATGGTGGAGAAATATTGTTCTCTGATATACAATTTAAATGTCAGTTCAAATGATTCATTTGGATTGAAGCTTTTTTAAATTAGTTTCTCAGGGAGAGATACCTAAATCCTCAGCATTACTTATAACTAGATAGGTGGAAATACATCCACTGTATTCATCCACTTGTTTATTGTGTTGTCTGTCTATGACCAGAGGTATGAGAAATACACAAATAAAACACAAACTATAAAAATGGACACATTAATGCATCCCAAAAAGCATTACCTCTACACATTATTACACTGACCATTAACAGATGGTATTTTGTACACTTTGCATTTTTAAGCCTATTCCTTCTTTCATTAGCATTCTGTAAATTCAGCAAGAAGCACGACTTACAGTATGTTCATAATGCATGCATGTATGTTTGCAAGTGCAGATGTAAAAGCAAACAGAGAGGAAGGAAAGATAGTAGCTTGGAATCATCATGGGCTTTAGAGTACAAAGGACATTTATGTCTTTTAAAATTCAATGATTCCTTTTTGGTTCTTTAATAATTGATGATAAATATACTGTATTAGACTCTGGGCTGCTGTAGACAAATAGACAGTTAGTTTTGACCTAACAAAGTTCCCGTTTGGGGAGTGGCAGTAGTTTTCTTCTGTGTTATAAATTATTAATCTGGGGAAGCTTGTCAAATCAGGCTTGTTGTTATGTTAGGCAAATTAAACTTTTATGAAATCCACAGTTTTAAGCAGTTGAAGCATACTTTTTTTATATTTTCTGAAAGTAGTTCAGCTTTTAATCATGTTGCAAATCTGTTTCACCCAGTCCAGGTTTACTGTCATTTTAGGACGACTGAATGTAATTATAGTGCCATCCTAAATCAACCCAATGCAATCAGTCTTTTGTATATTCTCCTTCATGCATTCAGTGCTTTGTCAGCATTTGTTCATGCTAATTTATTGTCTGTGTGACCTGTTGATTCAGATCTATTGCCATCTTCTGCTGGGTGCTGTCTGCTTTTAATTGCAACCGTGCCCTGTAACCTCCCGTCTTACATGTATTTTTTCAGATTCACTGCCTGTGTAAATCTTTAGAAAATTGCTGTGTGTACTCTCCCTCCTCCTTCTCCCCCGCCTCCGCCTCCTCCTCACATAAGGTCAAGGCATTTTGTTGCTGAATGGGGTTGAAGTGCAACAGCACAACCTGCTGGACTGAAGTTTATCATCTCAAAGAGGGCGAGGGTAGCTAATTATTCTGGTATTTCTTCCTATTTATCCTTTTGTTTTCTGTATCCCAACGTCGTGCTTGCTTTATCTTTGAAATGATCAATTTTTTCCATTCCAGATTTGTCTGTAACTCAAATGCGCTGTTTTTTCTCCATCCACCTTTTTGTTCCTCCACATCTTTTTGACTTCAGATTGCTGTCTATCTTTCCTCCTATCTTCAGTCCCATTCTCCTTCCACACACTTCTTCTTGAGTGGGCGATATTTAATCCATTAGCACCTAGAGCTTGATACAGTGTGCTTCACGCAGTACAAACTGTTCCTATGCAGTACATATATGGCAGATGACTCATTATATCTGGATCCAGATTAGTTTTTTTCCTCTAACAGCTAACTGATGATGTGACGCAGTAATGGAGCATCAATACAAAATTGCAGCGGAAAGAACAATAAAGCGTGGGAGGGTAATGCTTTGACGTTTTTGACATGATCACAGGAGCAAAATAGATACAGTAATAAATGTATTTGTCTGAGTTATAAAACATTGCCTGCCATCCAATGATCTGTCAGTTAAATTGTATTTCTTTAAAGCACTGAGGCATGTGAGCGTAGATCACCCTATACATTTGGATTTATTTGTGACGTTTGTTTGATGAATCCTTATTTGGTTTTTGTGTCAAAATAAATGATAATAAAAACAGAAAATAAAAAAGGTAATTGTGCTTGGAAAAGCAAGAGTATAATTTATAGCAAAAGGAGATAATAACAATCCCCTAAAATATGTCGACATATTAAAAAATGCCTTAAGTTATTGAGTCAATATCACCATACGGTGCATTTGAGACTTCCCCATTTCCAAAAAAAAAAGCTGAGATTTTCCATTGAACTTCATATTCATTGTATTAAGTATATGTTATGCTGTTAAATAATGGATATAGTCAAGCTCCCACACTTTTTATAAATTAATTGCAGGCAGACAATGTACATGCAAACAGCCAAATGTATCCACCCTGTAATGGACCAATTAAAAGTAGAGTAAATACATTGTAATTACATAGTGATTATAAAATGTACATTTTCAGAAAGCTATTTAGTCCCTTTCTCAACAATATATTTCAGTTAAAGGTGGGGTAGGTAAGTTTGAGAAACCGGCTCGAGATACACTTTTTGTTATATTCCATGGAATGCTCTTAACATCCCGATAGCAATGAATATCTTAAGTGCTTTGACAAAAAATCCATAAAAAAATGTCATCTGATATCCGTAGTACTGTAAAAAGTACGACCAATCATTTTAGCCGGCCCGGCTGCCTGTCAGCCTTCCATCTGTGCACAAACTTATCTCGTGCCCTCATTGGTCATGTGCGCGTTCGTGTGTGTTGGAGGAGGGGCTCTGTAAGGAAGTGGCAGATTTTTTCCGGTTGTGTATTTTCAAATTCTAGCGCACTCGAGCTGGTTTCTCCAAAATTACCTACCCCACCTTTAAGTAAAAAGTATTTGGATACTAATGAAATGATGGCAAACTATTTGTACCATGTCCACCCTGTCATGGAAGGCTTGCTGACAGGGTGGACATTTTTGGCTAATATTAGCATTTAATGAGCACATGGTGGACCTTCAGTTAGCAACATGATTCAGTTAGCAAGGTGACTGTGTACTGTTTAACAAATATATTTCGTATTTCTGGAAGGTTTTTATATTAATTGACATTTCACTATGACAGAGTGGACATGTTAAGCTTGACAACATCCAACTACACACATAATATGATTAAAATTACGAAATATAAGTTTAAATACTTACTCTGCAACTAGCCGATTTATCAGCCTCCGTTGACGAAAGACAAAATGGTGGTAGTGATGTCACTGAAAACATCAGATGTTTTTTTATAGGGGCAGTTACCCCTTAATGACAGGGTGGACAGCAATGTCAAGGACACATGCAAAATGTTCAATATCTTTATGAAAATAGAATATACATGATCAAAATGACTCGTTTTATCAAATAACTCGTTGTGGACATTAAAACCATATCATTATTTTAAAAATGTAGTATCATTTAGTTACTTATTACACACACTGTAGTTAGCAGAGCAGTGTGTGGGACATGCCAGAATCATGTACATCCAATGAAAAAATAGGGTATAAAATGAAGGAAACACATTTCAAGAGACATCATTGTCTCATCATTGAACTGATATGTGTAAATGTTTGGCCATTTATAATAAGACCTCAGAGTTTCATTATTCTGCTACATTTTCATGATGACTGAGTGATTCTGATGGGGACACCAAAGTTACCTTATAGTCATATTGACTCTATTGCATATCATTACATGTTACTTGTTAGACGCTTTTATCCAAAGCGACTTACATACTCAATACTGTGGACAATCACCACAGGAGCAATTTGGGGTGAAGTGTCCAGGGACACAACGACATGCAGTGGGGTTTGAACCTGATCCGAACACCAACGCACAAACCACTGCGCCACATGCCTCCCATATCAATTTTGTTTCAATAAAACACTGTAACATTTTGAAAAATACATGAATAAACCTTGCTTGACTTCTGTATCTCAGCTTGAATACTGGTTACAGGGCAAAATAGATCACCTTTAAAGCTCCTACTTACATATGTATATCTCATTTGTAAGAACAAATAAAAATGTAGCTGAACATTTCTTTCAGCTAAATCTTTAAGTTTTAATCACAACCTGTAGGCGTACTGTCTGTTTACTGTACACTTATATATGTATTAAAATATGTCAATAATTTTCCAAATGTTAAGTTACATAATAGTCTTATTGTGAGAGAGACATTAGGGTAACCTGTGTATGTGTTTCCTTGCTGCGTTGCTTGACAGAGGATGTGTAGCATGCAAATGAAACATGATATCATGTTTGCTGCTGCAGGTAGGACGATGCAATCTCTTTCTGACTGGTACATGATGGATGTTCCTCCCACAGATGCAAGGATTCAGCCCTGCCCTGTGTCAAGAACAATCTCCGAAGCCATGACATCTTCTTCTTCTCCCCACACTGCTCCCCCCACCTTCTTGCTATATGAATGTCTTCATACTGTATGTCCTTAGTATCTCTTGCTTACCCTATTTTCCCAAGACTGTGGCTGGGTTTCTTGTCACCGTTTCTGTAGTGTGCCTTTTATCTATTCTCTGTTAATTAATATGTGTACATTATGTCTATATGAATAGTGGGTGAAGATCTCTTGCAGTTTTAACCCCTTGAGTTGATTCTTTTAGGGTTTTTTGCTTTCCTGTAGCGCGTGATATATACGTTTTTGTGCATATACAGTAAATGGTCTGCAAAAGTAAGTATATGACGTTATGTATATAAAATCATATTGTTACATATACTATAGTCTGATGTAATTTATAATGTATAAGCTTGTTGAGGTTTTTTATTGAACATATGTTACGGGTTAGGCTACACCGAGTAAAACCTACTAGATCATGTATTTTATAGATGCACTGTTGATATGGTTCTCCAAGTTTCTGTACTTAAAGCTGGTGTGAATGCACATGAAGTGTACTTAATAAAATGTTCAACTATTCCTTTTAAATCTGTCATTGTTAATGTTTTTGTTCTGCTTCCTTTCCTCTTAATATTACTCTTGCATATTGTATCCCTGTGCCCACGCCCACCTTTCTTTCTCTTTGGCTTCCTTCCTCTGAAATATAAGCGTAGTATTGCTGCTCTTACTTCTCCTTTCTGTCTTGATTTTTCTCTCTTTCTTACTATCTCCACTTCTGTTATTATTCCTCCCCAATCCCCAGAGGATGAGAGAGGAGAGGGGAGGCCCTGCTGCCGACTTTGTACTGTCCAAATGTTATTTCATCTCATTCATCAGTGCCAGCTTCTACCCTCAGTGGAGAGGCAGGATGCTGGTGAGAAGGAGGTGATGAAAGCCCTTTGATAGACAAGCTAAATTACCATCAGTCCCAATTCCCCTTGGACCTTTTTATCTCGGAAACCGTGAAATCCGTTGTGCCATCATTTCAGTGTTAATTAAGTTTTCTCGCTATGTCACTTGACATATAGCAGCGCAGACTAAAGAATAAATCACATTTAACAACAAGGACTGTGTTAAACGGACAGTGACTCCCTGAAGAAAGTGAAAAAGGCTCTCACTATAAATGAGGCTGTATGCATTTACACTGCCAGCTGTTCAAGTCCAAAATGCTAATCAAATCTGATCGAATTCAACGACTTCTAATTTTTATTCAAACATGAAACACACATGGATTACATACTGCCAGTAATGTCAAAAACACACGAGCTGACAGTCTCTAGTGCTTTCCAAATGCGCCTTTGAGACTCAATGAATTATACACATTGCATTTATGTCAGCTTTCCTTTTTATATTGTATTGGTGGTCTAATGTTCTGGTTCATATTTGTATTGTGTGGCTCTACTGTGACTTGTTTCCATGTTTTAATGTTTAAAAAGGTCTTTATTTTTATCATACTGTCATCAGCCTTTTGCAGACAATTGACATGCCCATAAAACAATGTAACACACTGCAGGAAAGGGAGAAAAAAGCACAATAGGGCTATTTTAATGTCTTTGAAAGCAACAATGGCTCAGCCCAATTGACCAAATCTAACATATTCTCAAGTGAATGACACACGATTGATGTACTGTCATGACAACTCTGATGAATGTAAGCACACAAAGACAACATGTAAAATGTATGCCTCTAGGTCAGATATTGACATGGTCCAGAATACAAAATAATGCTTTTCCAGCTGCAACTTTCCAAAGCCAAGAGTTGTATCTAAAGAGCTAAAGAAAAAACTCGATGAGACCATTTAGCTAAAGTTGGAAGTACTTGAATGATCCTGTCCTCAAGTGTTTGCACAATGAGAAATTATCCTTGCCATACACAAAAACATGCACGAGTACGGGTTGAATCATCAGGTCACTTTGACATATCTCAAGCCCAAAACAGAGCAATTAATTTATAAAGATCAAACCCGCTATCCAACGGTGCATATTTCACATTTTCCAGCGGTGTCTGGAATGAGGCATTTATGTCAAACCATCTGTGTAAAGCGGTGACAGCAGCCTGCCAACTGGCGTCCTGTCTCATTATCTCACACCTATTCTGAACTCCTGCTGCTAAAAGAAAAGTACCTGACATCCCCAAAGTCACATGAAGGGACGTGACTGTCGGATATTTTATAGGCAACTTGAAAAAAAATGTGCTTGGTTCAAAAAGTCCATAAAGAAGCGCAAGGAGGGAGACATGAAAGGTTTTGACAAGGCACACACACACAGCACATATTAATGAACACAGACAAGAAAAGACTGTATACTTTCTAGGTTTCCTCTACAACAGATTGGCAAAATCTTACGATAAAACTTAAATAAAACTATTCTGATGACCAACACTTCTGTAAAATGTTAATACTTGCATGTTCTTCAATTAATATTGACTTTATTACACATAGAGAGTCTAGAGCAGGGATGGGCAACTTGGATGGTGGTGGGGGCCACATCATGTATGTACTGGCCACCAGGGGGCGGCAGATTCACATGGAAAACACACACACACACACACACACACACACACACACACACATTCCATGTATTGTATGTAATTATTAACAAATATACTAACTTAAGTCTGACATCTTCAATGACATTTTACAATCTTTCAGGGAACATCCTCCGCCCCCGACGCTGTTTCCGGTTCTCTTCACACTTAGCTTCACACCGGCTAACGGAGATCATTGTATTGAACAGGTTATTTAACAGTGGAATAAAACTATTTTAAACTATTGGAAAGCACGGAAAATGTGTGTGCATTGAGATTAACCATTAAGATGACATAAACATGAAGTCATGAACACTAACCCATGACATTAGTTGTCTAACTTGAACCTAGCTAAGACACTTGTAGCCTGTCTCTGCTGACGCACAATAAGGGGAATGTCAACACAGACACCTGTCAACCCTCAGCGCCGCTCTCCCTCCCTCCCGCTGAAATTATGAATGAAATTAATCTGAGGGCCGCAAAAAGAGCCTGCGCCCCCACCTACTCCATTATAGCATTATAGCCATTAGCCACCGAGGCTAATGGCTATAATGTTAGTTTAGCAGGTTTTATAATAATCTTAAATATTCAATGAATTTAGATTTTGACCTGATGATGGTACTAGAGGAAAAGTGAATGGCCCTATACCCAAACATGTGTTTCATCACAGATTCTCCCCATGTTGTATTGCAATCTTCCTGTGTTCATTGTAAGCATTGTTGCACTTGTTAGGTCGGGACAAATTACATACTATTCATATTTCTATTAGTGGATGATGATTTGCAATCTAAAAAATTGCGTCAAAGCTTCGTCCGACCTTCAAGCTGAGTTCTAGTCGGCCAGAAAGGCTGAAAAACACCTTTGTCATCGGTACAAATTGTTGCCATATTTCAACATAACCTGAGGAAGCTGACTAACATTGCCACTGTCAGGAAAAAAGAAAAATGTTGCAGTTATCCCCAACTTCAGCATCTCATGAGGCAACTGACATCTTTATCCTGAAAAATCAAGCACATAAATCAACTTTAGCTTCAATTTTAGTTGTTGTGTAGTTGGATATCTGGGGAGCCTATAGTAAGAACTGTGTCCTTGAGCAACATTGTCCTGTACCTGTGAAATATCGTATTAACCCATAAGTCTTCATGTAAAAAGTCCTTGGAGGGATAAAAGTTATTTTTCTCAGTCAAACTCATTCCTCTCTCTTCGGCTCAACGGAGAATAATAAAAAATAAGAATACTTTTCAGTGAAGTGGAGCATTCAGCCATTGTCAGTTTGTCACTGTCAGCCAGGCCACCGGAGAGCTCTGCCCTGCGAGACGGGAGAGGTTTGACACAAGGAGGTCGAGGTATTTCTAGTTTCTCATCTCCCAAAGGAGAAGGCTTCATGTCAGAAACCCGCATGACCAGAGAGACAAGAGAGAAGACACTCTGTGGGTGTAAATGATGCATTTTTCATCACACCGTTTTCTTGGTGGCCCTGTTTCAGTGTGTAGGAGTAAAGCACTGCAGGAATGTGAAACTGAGTGCCATGCTACAATTATGTACAATCATTACGAGAATTTTTGATTAACACATTCACCACCAGTGAGATTCAAGCTTTTGCAGACTAATTGTAGTCATTTTCCTTTATTTATCTTGATATGTTTTGATAAAGATACCTGAATGTAAGCATTATATGAGTAGATTGCATGCTAATGATGCAAAACAATATCGTCACCTTCTTAAACTAATGGCCTAAGTCATATTTGAAAGTTTTTCAAATGACTGAAAAAACTGAACCAAATATAGAATATATGATATATATTAATTATTTCACACAAAAAGGTTATGACAATATATGACGATTGACATACAAATAACACTGTCTGTCAATTGTGTAAAATAAGAGGATTAGATTACTTAGGCCAATTTAGGAAACATGTTGTTGTGACTTAGGCAATTTGAAACCTGACTTAGGCCTTATTACTTCTGGAGTAAGTGACTTAGGCAAAACAGTGCACTTAAATCACTCTTAGCTAAATAAAACAAAAGGCAAGTAAATCAAACGCTGAGGAGGCATGTGCCTCTCCTCACTACTCCCTCCAGCTCTTCTTTGCTGTGTTTTTAATTGTAGCTAACCCTTTTCCATTTAAAGTTCCCATGACATGGCCATTTCTACTGATCATAATTCCATTGTTGAGGTCTACTAGAATAGATTTACATTGTTCAATGTTCCAAAATCACATTGGTTTCTCATACAGCATCTCTGTATAGTATGTGTATTCACTCTCTGTCCTACACACCTTGTTGGAGCTCCTGCCCCCTAGCCCACTGTGCTCTGATGTGTGTTTATGTGTTACAATGGCGTTTGTTAGCAACCAGAAAATGACACCAGTAATGACAAACAGATGAGAAAGCTGCGTGCGGTCTGGGTGCCGTGTTGGCGAGACGTTGCGGGGCTCGCTGCTCCGCCCTTTGAGACTCGTGTGAGCTGTATTACTGGTGTCGTTTCCTGGTTGCTGCGTGGGGTCTGGAAGACAGAGAGACACAGCGAAACTCAGCCCGAACTCAGCCTGAGCACACACACGTGAGTGTGTGGCGAACTGTGAGTGGAGATCCACACAGCTGCGGCTGAGTGTGCTGGCGAAACTCCGCGGAGTATTGCGGCTGAGAAAAGATAAGGCTTGAGTGAGTGAGTGAGTGTGTGTGTGAGGAGCTCCACGGATTGGTCCTGGGTAAGATTACGTCACTATACTCAGGAAGAAAAAAATGGAAAAAGAGAAATCTCCAACGAGGCGTTCTGGGGCAGCATAGAAAGGTATTTTCTGTGTTAGAGTTTTACTCGCTACAGGGTGTACTTTGAGGGTTTTTGACTCTGCAGACCGTTTACATGCAGAAAAACCTTCATAACACACAAGGGGACGGGTAATAACGGGAAAAGCATGACATGGGACCTTTAAATCAGTTTTTCTGTGTGTGTGTGTGTGTGTGTGTGTGTGTGTGTGTGTGTGTGTGTGTGTGTGTGTGTGTGTGTGTGTGTGTGTGTGTGTGTGTGTGGCAAATTGTCAAAAAGCTGATGGCACTCGACGGGCATGACATGTTTCATGGACTGAAGGTCCTGAAACTTCCTCTCCTTGATTGGCAGAGCGTCAACTTCAGCAGTTGCAGCTGCCTGTTGATATTCCTGATGTAGTTGGGAGATGGTTGTGCCTGGGTGAAGGAACTTCTTGTCTTTGTAGGTCGCTGTGCTTCTGCAGTAGTGCGAATCAACAGTGGGCAGATCCTTCAACCAGTCCTTAAGGAAATCTGTGACAGCAGTTTCCAGCTTTGCATTTTTGCCACTCTTAGGTCGAGATGTTGTTGGCGGGTCTGCCACTTGTTCGTCATGGTCGATGGTGTCTTTGTTCAGCAGTGTAATGGTTATTTCAGGGGTACCAAGTGTAGAAGAAAAAAAGCTTTGCACACTTTAAGATTCGTTCCATCCTGAAGTTTCAGTTGGTAGGAAAAGTATGAACTGCGCCTGGACCAACTTTCTTTGTTTTGCTTCATGGCAACCTTTGTGACCAAAGTGGTGACGTATGTTCTTCCCAGTTGTCCATTGACCAAACTTTCTGAAATATTCACTGCCTCTGCTCTTCTGTAATGGATTGACAGTCTCGAGTTGTGACTCGTTGACAGAACTTCGAATTGCAGGGAAGGCCCATAGCCTTTGCAGCTATTTCTTTGCCACCTTTGGCCATTCCTTTGAGACGTTTCTTCCTGGATTCATTTTGCTTCCATGTTTCTGGGCTGAGGGATTTATGTTGTTTCCTTTTGACCGTATTGTTTTCATACACATCCTCTAGATGAGGACCATAATGTTCTGAAGTTGCTGCCAGACTGTCTTCATTTTCAGGGACAGAGGACTCATCAGAGGATGGATTGTAGTTTGGGTCTATGATAATATCATCATCATCATCATCATCATCTGTGTCTTCTTCATGGTGTGGACGGGTCTGCTTGGCATCTTCAGCAACACTCTCTTCTTCAATGAAAGTGTTCAAGTTATTGTCTGCTCCATCTGATACAGGGTCTTGGCCTGGTACATGCTGCTCCACCTCTTTAACAACGGTCTCATTTTCATTGGATGATTCCTGATCGGTGTCGGAAAAGTCAAGTGCATCTCCTACCAAAAAGGAGTAGGCGTACGGTCACAACTGTGTGATCATTATGAAAAACATTTTTGTAATTGCACTGTGGTATTAATACATTAAAGCTATTTTGATGAATATTATTTGGCCAAATTCAATTAAAAAAACATTTAATCTTTCCTAAGGACAAAGGAAAAAGGACACAATAATACAATATTAAGAATTGAAATGTACTTTTCCTAATGCATAATTATGCAGTAATTGTAACCGTTACTTTTGAAAGGTTAGATTCGTTTTTAGATTAGTCTTTATTGTCCCAGAGGGAAATGTGTGCATGCTTCATGGAGCTACAGTAGCTACAGTAAAGTATACCTACAGTATAGCTTCGGTAGCTACAGTAACTATAAATTGTGAAAGTAAAAGGCTAAATAACTACACAACATGTATAGCCTAGCCTATAGTATAGTATAGTATAACATCACTTACCAACAGGGGATGAGCCCTGAACCATGAAAATAACTTAATTTATCTGTTAGTTTTTATTTTTCTTGAAGCAGCCATTTTGTAAAGCTTGTAAAATGGCCTAAGTCACAAGACAATGTGACTTAAGCCATTATCTTTTTTAAATATATGGCCTAAGTCACACTCTTGACATAGGCCATTATACTATCAGGGTAGGAACAGCACTATCCTTTCAATAAGGATGTAGGCAATTTTACCAGAGGTGGCCAGCATCAAGAAGATGATTTAGGCAAAAAAAAACATTTTCTCCAAAATATGACTTAGGCCATTAGTTTAAGAAGGTGACGATATGCATGCAGAAAATGAAGATATACACATGCAGTTGGAGGGTATTTCACCTTCAAACCATTACAGCTAAACTGCTGTGTCTTTCCTATCTTTGCATAGCTTTTTATAAACACTCTCAGGATATTAAAACACAAACCTAGTGTAGTTGTAATAAACCAATGTGTGATTGGGTTGGTTTTATAATAATGGCAGCTGAAAATACATGTGGATGTATATTTAACATGACACTATGCTATATTTTTCTATATTTTAGTCTGATTTGTTTGGACATCATTGTGAGTGTTATAATGCAAATTGTTTGTATTTGGTAGGATATTGAAAAACAAGCAGAATAATTAAATACCATTTACATATGCAGATATGTCTTCGCTCTTGTTATTTTTACACAGCTGAGTCATACATCCACACAAGAGACAGAACCCAAGGATACTGTTCACATTTTAACACTTTGTATGAAGTGTGAGCGTGATGGGGGGGGGTGTGAGTGTCGTGCGCATGTGCATGGAGCTCTGAGACACAACTTCCCACATCTAGGTGGTTGCCATGGATTCGATACCAGAAGTGCAAGAAACCCACCATCACTAAAGTGATTTGCTTCAGATAGAGAGCGCTGATGAAACACACACAGCTGTTATTTCTACAGTCTTACATGTCACACTCAGGAAGCAACAGTTCATCAGTTCAGACGAGAGGTTTATTTAGGAGCCAGTGGGAAATAAAATGTTTTGCAAGACAAGTGATGCAACATGCAGCACAGTCACACAATCTGACAAAGACTACTCTGATATCATCCCAGATGGATTAAGATATATTGTACACATTTTATAAATGATTAAATATTGCAAGTTATTCCCTTGCCTTATAGATTTGAACTTTTGAGCTACATAAATTGTACAAGACTTCATGGCTAATACTCAGGGTACACTTAATCTATTTTTAAGTTGTTGTTTATTCTCAACACAGTAACACATTTTCTTATATATAAAACATTGTATTCCAAATTGGCAGTCTCTTTTTTTCTCAATGCGTTCTGCATGTGTTGCTTCCCACAAAGACAAGCACTGCATGTAAACCCTGATAGTGGTATATTTAAGTATATTTACAGCATAATACCCTATTTAACACGTTTCTGCATGCTAACTCATACTTAATTACTTATGTTTCGAAATGTTGGGAGAGAGCTAAGCGCAGGGAGTGAGCAGGAAACAGTGATTAATCTGCTGAAATAAGAAAGAACAATATAGTCTCATTTAGGGAGAGCATTATGTGTAAATGCTTACATTTGAACACATTATACATCCATACATAATTAAGAACACGCTAATAGACAGTTTAAATTATTTGGCTAAATCACACAAATGTTGGCTGTCTAAATGTTTGTTTGTAAAAATGTACATGTTATTCTTTTGTTCTCGTTTATTATTTATGTTTGATTAAGAATTACTTCTTTAGATAAATGTTTGATGCGTCCAGCCTTAAGGAGCTGCATTTTGTTTATATTTACGACATCAAAATAACATACAAAGACATTGAGTATTGTTTTAAAGCATTGCATTTGGTGATGTTAAATGTATACCTGTTATCAATAATCCTAGAAGACTAAATAAATGGCCTGAAACAAAAAATCGTATACATTTTGAATAATATTTTCTGGTCACTTTTAAGATGTTTTTTTTATTTAGGGCAAAAAAATAAAATAACTTGCAGTATATGGTCATGGTTAATAAAAAACATGACTGAAGCAGGGTATACTTACCACAGTCTCGAGTGTCAAAAGAGTTTCTCATCAATCGTACCGAAACGTTTCAGTAATTTTTAGTGCTGCTTGTTCCTTTGCTTCGAAAGATGATTATTATCAAGAGGTCAAGAACATGTCGAAAAAGATTAGGTAATTGAACACTTAACCAAAGACAGGGATCCTCTGGTGAAGGCGTTCTCAAAAACATGAGCAAGACACTCAGCATTTAGTATCTAATGGACCCCTGAAGACCTGTTTAAATGAATAAAAGATAATTATTTTTCACATCATATCACAATTGCTACACTAATTTTCAAGAAATTCATTTTCTTTATATTCTCACATTCATCTGCCCTCATAAAAACTGTATTAATTTAACTGGCTTAATATTGCCTCAAGGAATAATGAAGTCTGCTTGATCTTGTCCCTTGTGACCTTTTAAAACCGGTGTTTCCTTCATGGTGCTGCTATAGAAAAGTCACTAGAGGGCAGCAGAGTAGCTCTTTTGAAATAACACAATTTCTGAACAAAATACAGCATTGCCACCGAAATGTCCTCATGAATAAACCTATGCTACTTTTGAAGTTGGTTCAGCTACAGAGAATCTCTTCCCTCTTCCAATGAGCTCATTGTCTCTTAACTATCTTTTGGTTGCAACATTGGAGACACCTGTTGATCTATTTAACTGGCAGGAGGATATTTCAAGCTCTACAGCGACTGACAGTTTCAGCTGTAAATACAACGAATAAAGCACAAAAAAACTGGTTCGAAGATGAAACAATTTTCTGAGGTTTTAGGCATCTAAACAGTCTGTGTGGCCAGTACTGTGACTGTGTGGTTTTGGTTAGATCTTCCGTTTAAAAACCTCTAGGTGGCAGTGTTTTCCTGTTTATATGGAGGGTATACTGTATGTGCTCATACTTTAGTATCTTTGTGTATAATGACTGCTGTTCCCCTCCACAATGCAAGTCATAAATGTGTTCATTTTCATTCATTTAAATACATTATGTTCTTTCTACTGATCTTCATCAGTTGTTAATTTAACATCAGTTGCTCATTGATGAAGCAGATGAGTAACAATCACATCACTGTTTTAAAAATTCAATTAGTTTAATTGAATTAGTATTAGTATTAATTAAGATTATAGCTGACAGTTTTACATGCCAATTTTGAAAGTGGAGCAACATTTTACACCAACCCTCCCCATCCAACCCTAACCCATCCTCTTGTTTTTATGTTTTGAACCACTTTATATTATTATAAAGTATTGTTCACTTTGCTTACATGTTATGTTAATACATTTAAAGATGTCCATATTCACATTCTGTTGAGTCAACAACCTAATTAAGTCTTTGTTTTGCACCAATACAAACAGTATAAAAAACATTTGTGACAGGAGAGGTAAATAAAAATCACATAAATAAAGAAAAAATAGAAGACTTAAAGGGGACCTATCATGCAAAATGCACTTTTGTACGTCTTTTATACATGAATATGTGTCCCCTGTGTTCCAGGGAACTCACCAAGTGTCAGAAAACACAACCCTCTCTATTTTCCTCCATACCCAAATCTCTAAAAAAGGGGCTGCAACGGATCTGATAAAAAACTGATCCAGATTTGAACACTGTCCTGACGTCAGGACAGTGGCGCTACGGCTATTGGGCCAACTCCACCAATCAGGAGGAGACAGCCACGGCCATTGCCGTTCGAAAGCGCTGGAGACGGTGTAGTACATATGCCAGGCCTGTAGGTGGTGCTGTTGTCTGCCACAAAAGCAGTGAAGAAGACTTGGTTACCATGGTTACCCTTCTGTTTATTCTCCGCTGTGGCTTTTTTTCTCCCTCCCCGAGGCAAGCGTTTGCTCCTGCTGCTGTAATTCAATGCAATCACTCCCCGTCGAGGCAAGCACTGTAATTCTCTCCGGTTAGTCCACCAGCAGATGACAAACACCCACCTCTCCGCCTCTTCCAAGGAACGAGGGGACCATGCGGCAGAGTTTCAGTTTCAGTTTCTTTCGCCGGTCAAGATGTCCGTTAAAGTTTAAATCTTCCGGACAAAATTAGAAAAGTGCCGGTCAAAGGTCTTCTTTGTTATTTATTGAGCTTTAAAACAAATGAATAACGACTCTATATAATAAAACACGGAGGACGGAGATCTCTTTTTCTCCCCCTCTTCTGACAGCCCAGCAGCTGATCAGAGCACGTCTCCCCTCTCCTGCAGAGGGGCGTGGTCAGCAGAATCAGACCCGTAGACAGCAAACAGCACATAGAGCGAAATGAGGCATGGCTAAAATGCATGATCTGTTTGGTATTTTGAAAACAGAAACGTATAAATATACCTTATATAGGTATGGCCCTACAATATATCATTTAAATATAGCATGATAGGTTTCCTTTAAAGGAAGAGTATTATATAACATTAGAAAACTGACAAAATTGCGTGCCCCTTTGAGTTTTACTCATGAAAGAGCATTACATATCTGGTGTCAGGTGTTCAAACTTAACATGAGAAGACATGACAAGATGTAAAATGTCATTTGTTGCATTTTCCACTAACAGTAAGTCTTGGTCAGCCACTGAGTCGTAGCAATGCCAGCTTCTGAAACACAATCTTCCTGTTCTTCCTGTTCAACATGTTCTTGGCTTGTGATGCCAGTGAGGCCGGAGACTTCTGGGCATGACCGGCACACTGAACCCTCCCCATCCCGAGGCTGGGCTCAGAAATGTCCTCTCGCCCAGCCATGCTGTTCCTGTTTGTATTCCTGCGGGAATGGGTAACATTCACTATGGAAGATTTAGTTTGGAGTGTTGCCTCAGCCACAGCGTTGACCAATTATTTCCTCTTCCTTCTTCACACAGGCTGAAAAGCAAAACCCCATCTGAAGACTCGTATGAAGTGAAAGGAGGTCTTTCAGATAAGACGCCAAATATGATGGTGGAAATTATTCCATCAAGTTTTCGAAAGCATAACTCTGACTGTGAAGAACATAGACGCACTGTGATTGGAAAAATGCAAATGATCGTGTTTCAAAGAGTCCGTAAACTACAACATGATTGCCAGCAACCGTTTAGTGAAACCAAATCATCACTTGTTTTTTGACGTTGAACAGTATGAGCTTTTGTCTTCATTCATTTGTGAGTGATGTATACATATGATAGAAGCAAGCCCACAATAAGAGAAGGATCAATAATAACTAATATGTCACTGTACATTTCTACGTGATGTCATTGTAATGAATGTAATAAAGGGGTTTTTCACAGACTGATCCGAAAAATCTGCTGCATGAGTTTTTAAATTAAAATGTTCCAACCTGTGAATTTATATCCGACAATCAAAAGTAAAATAAGGATTGGAGAGAAACAGCCTACTGTTGGAGGGCTCCTAGTGACAGTGACCTGAAGAATAGAAGTAATAATGTTTTATTTCTTCCTTTGAGACTAGTCTTCCTTTTTTACTCTGAAAACAGACCAAACTGTGGAAAATATTTTCGGAACTCTGTCACCTTCCTTCCTTATAACTCGCTTTGTATTTCCAAAGCAAACGGATAATACGTTTCACAATCTTCCATCAGTTACACTTTCTTTTAAAACAGTCGAGTCATTGTCGCAGTGCGTACACTTTCCACATGAATAAAATGTTCTCAAAACCCTGATCAAAAGTTGCAGTTCTTAAAACTATATATTCAATGCTTTTCACTTGTAAATTAATGCAATATTTTCATTGATTTTTTTGTCTTTTTTGGATGATCTTTGTATGATAGCAGATCTGTCCATTTGTTTTAAATGTACAAATATTTTATTTTTTTTATTGTGGAAGGTGTTTTACATTATAAGATTTCGGATCTGCTAACACAAATAATATTGAGTCATATCCACCTTCATATTTCTCACTTTGTTTAATTGGACACTTATCACAGGTTGATACCTTACATAAAAGTGATTTGCACAGGAAGCAATTCATTTTAAGTCTTCTAAAGCAACAATTGAATTTGATTAGTTCAGAAGAAAAGAGAGTAGATAGAATGCACAAACGTTGCAGCAGTGTTATGAAATTATCACTGCAATAAACGTTCCTAATTGTTTGCCACATCAAATGCATATGTTTACCATCATTAGTAGCAGTCACATGCACTATAGGGTCTAAGAAAACAGGTTTTTATCCCAGCCAGAGGGTAAATTGTAGCCCGTGATATTCCCTGCTTTGATCTTTGGACAGACTGAAAGCTTAGCTACTCAGTCATCTGCCTCGAAGGCATGCCTTGATTTCCTATCCCTGGTATAGAATATACAGTAAATACCTTCTCTGTCACTTAAGATCTCTGTATAGCTCAGGAGTGAGGCCCAGTCAAGTTCAAAGTACTGCTGCTGGGACAGTTTGACCTCAGAGAGACGAGTCAGGAATGGGGTAGTAGAGGAATGTTTGGTGCCTCTCTCTTCAGGCTGTTCGCACCTTCAGCCAGTGACTGCACATGCTTGTGTCAGTTTAATAGAGGAGCATACTTTCAGGGTAACAAAGTGGCTTGTGTTGGACTGTAAGGGTTGTGTGTTCTTCTCCTCTGGGTCCTCATATGTTTGCAGGTATGTTTTCCACTTGGGATGACTTATGGATGGTCAGTTGCTGGAAATGCACCGGCTGAGCCTGCAGGGTGAAAAATGGGACTATTATAAACTTCAAAAAGCGTGTCCAGAAACATGAAGTGTTTTTATCCTATCCGATATTAGGTTTTTGTACTGCCCAAATGGGATGTACAATAAGTGAAATTATCTGCTGCTGTTTTTGAAAGAAAACCCTAACCCTAAATCCACATTTTCTTATTTGGATAAACATCACATGCTCATGAAATTCTACTACATGAAAGTGTTACATATGGTAATGCAAAAACTTAAACTGTGAACCAAAGTAAACGTTTTGACATCAACCTGTAACTCAATTGGGTGACATGTGGAACTATTGCTGGGGTTGAATTAAAATAAAATATGAAAAATAAAGTTAAATCATTTTCCCATCATGTGGCACCTTAGCGTTAAATGTGTTGAATCATGTCATCGATCATCCTTAATGGTGTCATTTAGAGTCTGCTGCATGCTCTACATGACACACCTCTCTCATCACAAGTTCTCTAAATATAGAATGTGACATATTCAGCCCACAACTGTTTGATTGCCCCACATATCTCCGGCAGCAGATGTTTGAGATGCCAGTCCATGGAGATGCCTCACACCCTTTTCAGTATGTGCGCTCATCCCTTTAATCCAGCGCCACGGCCTCAGATGTCCCTACTTCAGAAGGTTCTCATCTGACCATAGAAACATGCCATGGTATTCTATTTTTCATCGTTGACTTGGTTTTTATGTAATTGCTTTCAACTTTCTGCATAACCAAAGATCCTCACAACTGTGACCACAGTAGATGTAGTCTAGGCGTTCAGTGAACTATACAATAATTTAATGAATTTGAGGTTCAATGGAGAGCTTTATTTCTTGAATGCCAAATGCTCCTTGGATGGTTAACTCAGTGCTTATAGTATTATGTAGGGTTAAACTGCAAAGTGTAGCATTTGGAGCGACTGAAGGTATAATAAAGGAGAATATTGATCAGTTATCTGAATGGCACACATGTATCTTTATTGAGGTATTGCTGCAGTAGAAACCCTTTCTTCTCTAAGCGTTAGCTGCAATCATAGATGTTGAAAGGGAATGTACTCCCATACATGCTCCCTTTGCAGTAGCTTAATGAAAGCAGGGTAGAGATGTGGTTTGTTGGAGAGCCTGCCTTGTAACTGACACTTGGATTGATCTCCTATGACCTCAGATTTCTTGCTCGCATGTCCTTGAGCAGCTCGCTGAATTCGAACCAGCTCTAGGGAGAACGCTCAGCCACTGACCCAACACCTGACCTACAGAACAGGGGAAATGAAGTACAGATAGAAAACATGGAGCTAAATGTGCTAGGATGTGACGAAACATGCCGCCCACTTCACTGAGGAAAGCTGTTCTGCACCTTCAACCATAGATGAAAAGATGAGTCCTAGCTATTAACCTTCACCTTTTCACATATATATGTAATCCCACGTAACATAGGATTGTTAATCTGTTTGAAGAGTGTGTTAGTATTTCAGTGCTTTGTTCATGTTGGTTATTGACCTACTGCTACAAAGAAAAGATTATTGACATACAGTGTCCTTACCGTATACGGCCTCCGGCAACACAATTTCATGTGGTTGCATTCTTAACCTTTTCCTTCAAAAGGCTCTAATCTGAGCTGCATCTATTGATTTACCTGAAGTGCTGATGGGAAAATGCAATAAGAGGGGCATAATATAAAATAATGATATAAATATCATAATAATCTTCTCACCAGAAGCTCAGCTCCCCATAGACGATGCATTATTTTGTTACAACACTATGAAACACTGGTGCTAGTATTGGCTAGCACCCAGACACATTGTTTGTGACATTTATAAGCGGTTGACCAACAAAGCCGGCCAGCAAACCAATCAGAGCAGACTGGGCTCTGGTTTCAGACAGAGGGTGAAAAGAGGTGCTGCAGCACAGGCAGTATGAGACAAATAAAGAGCTTATTGAACATTAAAGCATGGAGAAATGTCACAGTAGCGGCACAAAATACTAATACAAACCCAGAAATTAGATTAACAGGGCCCCTTTAATCAGAATTTAAAAAACTGCATGGAAATGGTCACGGCTGTATGGTTTATCGGTTAGTCAAACTACCACTATGACCTGAGTCAGAGATATGTCTTGGGATGCAACGAAAAATAAAACAGGGCACGATAAACTTGTGTCTTCTACTCATGTTGCATTTTAAAAGATCTGGAGAGGGAATAAAGAGCAAATATATAAGAGAAGGTGTGTGTCCTTTCATCTGACGAAGAGCGAGAGGTTATATTTGCAGATATGTTCAGTCAGTGAGTTAAATCCCCTCAGACTCCTTGATCTCTCTCACAAAGAGGGGATATGATAAAACGTTCCTGGCAGCACGCCTGCAAAAAAAATATATACTGGCAGGAAAAGTCACCGAAAAATACATCATTTGTATTTCAATCTTCAAGCAAAGAAATATGTGGCTGTTTAGGAAAAAACAAGCTTTGACATGACTGCATCTGACACATGTTGACATTCTTTCCATTTCTCCTCTCAAGTCCTTATCAGTGTAGAGAAAAGAGAAGAGAGAACATTCCTCAATCATGGCAGGACAGTTTCATGATGGTTTGTGTGTTAAGAAGACACACAGATAATCATTTTGAAGGTGTTTTGGTATCTTCCCATGCAAGCTATTAGTTCTGACAGTGACCACGCAGATGCTGTGTTGTTGAAACACTCCTGGAGAATCTTGGCAGTGAAGGCAGTATAATCTTTCAAGTGCTTCAAGACTAAATGGTACAATAGATATATAAAGGCCTTTTAAAAACAGCAAACAGTCAAATAAATATTAAAGCTGCTATCGGCACAAAATGTCAAAGCAAACATATCTTATCAGTGTTTTTCTTTTATATATATATATATATATATAGGTTGTGTCAGTGTGAGTCCACTAACAGAAGTTGGCACATGTTAAGGAAATAGTTTGACATTTTGGAGAAAAACATTTTTTGACAAGAGTTTGATGAGAAGGTTCTCTCTTATCTGTCAGCAGCCTTAGCATGGGGGAAATAGCTCGCTTTGCACATGGCATCACAAAATTGCTTTTACTTTGAAGCTTTTGTGAACATATAGTGTGTCAAAGTGGGAGTGTTAAAGGTGCTTGTAGGGGGATTTTGTTTATCTTTCAGCAGAGCAAAGCTAACAGGTTCCCCCTGTTTTCAGTCCAATGTGTTGAGATAAGCCAAAGTGTGTTCAAAAGAGCAGTAAATCCCTCGAAGCATCATGATTTAGCTACATGGTGTGTCCCAGTGATACTCAATTTACAGCCAGTAGGGGGCTTAGTTGCCCCCAACCGTCACTAAATCACAATCCAAATAAATTGATTCACAATGGGAGTTTTTGGGGGGTAATTTTAATGGAAATGAAGTCGCAGAGTGCATTGTTTTTACACTAATTAAGCTTGTTTATAAAAAATTGAAAAGTGACAAAGGAGCAATCCCCCTGGGTATTTACTGTAAACAGATACATATTGATACCAATGTCGTTTTTTTAACTTGTCACTTTTGCAAAAGCAAGTAGAGTATCCTGTGTGTACTGTCTTTACTTCCTGTTTTATGTTCTCCACTGAAGTGACATATCAAGATATTGCCTGTGTCTCAAGTTCTGCACAAGTTCAGAGCCTGGATGAATAAATGTCAAAATATATATATTACTCTGACCAGTACTGCTACATGGCACATGTTTTTAGACAGGGTTCATGGAGGTCAGTGGCAAACTCTGGAGGGCAGTGAATGGGAAAAGTGACATCATGGTAAACCAGAGTGATTAACAGCGCCCAGTTGAGGTCATGAGAATAAAGTACTCCTCTGTTTGGATGATGTTTGGAGTCTGGCCAAGCCGCAGCTAACATGAACTGTCTCAAACTATTCTCATCATGTAGTGTGAAAATCTAAATATTTTCGCAAGTGATACACTCTCAAGAAACACAAATACAAAATGTGTTAAATTGTTGGTGTGAAAGAGAACAAAAGTAAAGCAGAGAGTGTAAGAGAGTGTTGGAAAAATACTGAATGTACTCTTCTAATATCAGAGTAGCACATGATAACAAAGGCCTAACTGTAACTGTGTACGTAACCGGATGTATGACTACATGGATGACGCTCATGAGACACTGTGTTGAAGTTATGATAGCTATGTTCCTACGATTAATGTGATAACACAGCCCCTAGAGAGACAGCATATGACTGTCATGTTTATTGCTTACGCAGGCTAATCTGAACTAATGCCAGAATACTGCTTTGAACCAGTATTCCTCCATATTGTTGATTATAACAGCCTCTCTTGTATATAAGGCATGTCAAGGAAACTGTTCGGGGAATTATATTTGTCCCACGCAGCTCTGTGTGTGATGACTACTTCCATTCATACATGTATCCTGATATTGAAGACCAAGCCGGTGACGAGTGCAATTTTTCTAACAGTGAGAAATCCTCAATGTGAACAAAAATAGAATACATAAAAAAAAAATTGTAATTAATATATATGTTTAAAAACCATTCCTGAAGCTAAACCTTGTGAAGTTGTTTTGAAAACGTAAGCACAAATTACCAGCTTATGTCTCACAGAGCTGAAGCTAAACCCTGCTTAACAGAAGTGTCTCTTCAGGGTATTTACATTTTAATGACATGCCTGAGGACATACAATTTGCAAAAACTGCATTTTCCCAAAAGGCACATACATGTAAGCCTCAAGGTAACAAATGTTTTGCTCTTTTCAAACTTTCAATTTATATTTAACTGTTCATTTGTTTGTTCAAGATCAAGTGCCGTTTATTTGTTTTCAATGGGATTTAGCACTTTACAGAATAAGCAGGGTGAATCCAAAGTGTTCTGTATGTAGCTGATAATGAGCATAGCACATCGTTATTATACTCCCTGCATGAGTGGATAGCATTTTGTCTATTCTACAAAAGCTAGAAGCTTCCTGACGTCTCCAACTGTTGCCTGGCAACTGGTTCCAGCCCCATAAAAGGGTTCGACACACAACCCCACAGCCCAGTGCAAATTGTAATTGTTATACTTCTGTTTTTGTACAGATGAAACCAAAGAGATTTAACCTGTGAATGAATGAGCTTTAGATTTACTTCTGGGCAGATTTTGTTACCTTTGGGCAGAGCCAAGCTAGCTGTTTCCCCTTAATGCTATGGCTATATGCTGAGCAAAGCTAACCAGCTGCTGGCTACAGCTCTATATTAACCATACAGAGATAAGGGGGACATCAATCTTATCATCGAACTCGCTGCAAGGAAGCAAATAAGTCTATTTTTTGTGCTGTTCTTCAGTACAAATTTTAGATTCTGACTTTCACTTACCCAAATCTCACAGATGCCTTCTACCCTCAATATACTGTAACACAATGAGTTGCAACAAGTAATTGACTATTGTATGAAGTGCAAAATAACATTTTTTTTGAAAATTGATTGAGTAATTTTCATGCAAAAATGGCAGAAAAGCTTTCGGTTTTGGACTGCCAGCTTTGCAGTAGTCTGAAAATCAGCTGCTTCTCCATAAATGGGGAGAGACTTCCATATATTCAAATTTTATGGATTTCCGATCGATAATGCATCTATAATGTATCTCGCTGAAAAAGGACCAGTCTTCACTTCATCCATATGCAATATAGTAGGAAAAAGCTTTTCATTTGTGAAGGCTAGCGCTTAGCTGAGATTGCCTGAGTTGACTGACTAAGTAGCTGCTTCTTAGGCATGTTTGGGTTGAAGCATTTGACTTGCAGAACACGACACAATGTTTTAGACATCACATTTCACTTCCTAAAAGTATGGACATAGGGGAAACTGTTATGATGCTTGTCTATGTGTTTGTGTATGGTCTTTACATATTATTGCTAAAAAGTCAAAAGTCTCCTATTTTCCGTGTGTATGTTATTGTGTGAGAATATGAAAGTAAGTTCCGCTGCAGAGCACTCTATAAGGGTCTTTCTAACACAAACACACAGAGGCATGGACCCCACTGACGCACTAATGCGGGTGACGAGAGGTTAAAACAACATGCCCGGCACGGACACGAGAGAATAACCCACAAAGCCCCATCGACTCCAGCTCTGAGAGCCCAAAGCACGCTGTTTACGACTGCAGGAGAAGTAGACACCACGCTCTGGCTCAGATTTCAGAGCCACAGACTATTTCTGACCATGCTTTGACACATTCTGCATAGACGTGAGAACATATATTTCATAATGCATTTTTTAAGTTAACTTTTTAATGGTGGCTTCCCGATGTAGGACAATTATGAGTCAATGTTTTATATATCACGATAAAAGAGATTTAAATAAAATTGCAGGCCTGTCTGTGATTCAAACATTAATTTAAATCACATGCTGCCATATTCAACGCTAAAATTCAATATAGCTGAACAAAATGGAAGGCCAAAACTCATGATGGATGACAATCAAAGTGTGCTTGTTTTTCTCCAAAAATGATTTTATTATTCAAAGCAAATGTATTACAAAGAAATCCATTCATTGACCATCTGGAGCTCGAACATCTTCGACAATTAATAAATAAATACAGTGAAAATTGTTTTTGTTTTTAAAAGGAAAATAATAGTGCATATAAAAAAGTAAAACCATTCGACTTCTCTTAAAGTTCTTCCGAGAACAGTCAATGCTAAGTTTCCAATGTCCAATCTTTATGATGGGTGTTGCTGTATTGGTGTGTTTACATTAAGACTGTACACAACATTGAATAACTCATTAAAATGGCAATCTTTCTTCAGTGAAAAACCCCAATCAATTACTGGATTAGGGTTGTAGCTTGTTAGCTATACGATAAGAGGCTTAATCAACATCGCAATTCCTGCAAGAAAATAATATATAATTTAGTTCAGTTCATTCATACAAAATGCAAATTACTCTAAGCCTACTTAAAGGCCTCTGGGGGAAAGCAAAGATTATGACTGCACTATGCTCTGTACATAATGACATAATTGTTCTTGGCTCCAGGTGAGAGGGAAACAAAGACTTTAAAATAACCGGTAGTGAAACACAAGACGCTAGGATCATATTGAATGATGGTTAGGGAAATAGAAGCCTATCTTAGTTAAGAAATTTGATAGGTTTCCTAAATGCAAATTACTTGAATGGATTTCTGTTCAGAAGTTATCAACAACACAACATATGCTATTTGGAAAGAAAAGTCTGAATTTATAACAATTCCTTCACTAGCGATATGAGTCAATGGTCATTTTTCCAAAACATATTGATAAAACCTGTAAATAATCCAATATTTAACGGCAAATTGATATGGTCCTGAGAAAAAGGGTCTGCTGAGGTTGAAACCATTATGCTTTTACGCTCTTATATTAAAGTGGATAATAAAGAATCAATTTTAAACATTAAAGGTGGGGTAGGTAAGTTTGAGAAACCGGCTCGAGATCGCTAGAATTTGAAAATACACAACCGGAGAAAATCTGCCACTTCCTTACAGAGCCCCTCCTCCAACACACACGAATGCGCACATGACCAATGAGGGCACGAGATAAGTTTGTGCACAGATGGAATGCTGACAGGCAGGTAGGCCATCCAGTTATTTTAGCCGGGCCGGCTCAGATGATTGGTCGTGCTTTTTACAGTACTACGGCTTCCACAGATGACATTTTTTTATGGATGTTTTGTCAAAGCACTTAAGATATTCATTGCTATCGGGATGTTAAGAGCATTCCATGGAATATAACAAAAAGTGTATCTCGAGCCGGTTTCTCAAACTTACCTTTAACTCGTGTTTTTCAAAGGTACTTAAAAGAATGTAAGTGGAAACCATTTCAGTGTCTGGTAAGAGGATATTCTGTGAACCCAGTGAAGTCACAGTGTTCAAGTCGTTATTATGTGCCGCATTCATTTGGCCACTAGACTGAAGTGACCCTCATCACACATTCATTGTTATGACTTTGATCCCATGTGCGTTGATGTAAGTGAGGAGGACCTTGGCCCGCCTCTCAATTACATCGATCAGCTTGTCGATGCCCTGCCGGCCTCCCTGGCTCTCCCAGTATGTCTCATCAAGAAACAGAGACTGAAGGAGCTTCTCCCTCAACCTCTTGCTCTGCAGCACAGACACCGCCGACTCTGGGAGCCTAGAAAGACAGAAAGTGAGTCAGGAAGAGTTCAATTCAATTAGAGTTTCAGATATCTCAGAGGCAGAGCTTCTCTTGGCTGGGAGCAGAAAATAATCTGATTAGTTCTGTGGTGATGCTTAAGTAGGCTAGACTGTTTTTATTAATCAAAGTGCCTATACAAACACGCTCATAAAAGATAAAAATCAACATGGTAGTGCAAATGTGTGCAACTTTATCTTAAAATAAACCAGTTGCAATGTTAAGAAGACAACTTTAACGAGAGGCAAAAGTGCAGAAAACAATATACAGTAAGCTAAAGGGGAAGAACACGTGGAAAAAAGACAGTTGATAAAATAAGAACAACTTTATGACTCCTAACTAAATGCCATCTTTCTTCTCTACAGTATGCTTGTATGTGCAGAGCAATTCAGCAGGTAAGAACGTCTCCGATAAAGTCTAAGGACAGGAGTTTGCCTGAGTTTGGGGGAGGAATATTTTGAAATGAATAGCCTATTGCTAGCGACGAGTCATGTTAGCTAGCTAGCGTACAACAACCAGATGTGACCCCTTTAGTCTTTATCTATGCTCAAAGGAAGCTTGTATCTTAAATGATATCTAGGTTAAATCATCATTATTAGTAAGCCAAACTGCTACTGCCGAATGGCAATCTGGGAGCTGTATCCACAGGAGCATTGAGTATGAAGCATATTATAAGTGCATTTAAGGCCAATGTTTTAACCTATAAGCTAATGTCTAGTGTCGTGGAAAAACACACATAATATGCACGAAAAAAAACTTTAAAAATGTTTAAACGTCAAAATGCTCATTTTGTATTTTTTTTATTAAAGCCATGGTTGTTTTCAATTACTTAAGCATTTGGTTATGAATTAATTACTTAATAATGTTATGATATTTCTGCTATTTCTCGTTTGGTAATTTAGTAATGTAAAAATCAAACCAGCTTTTCTATGGTTCAAGAAAGAAACACAATTGAGACAAAGGTACACTAACTTTTAGTGACGAGTCATGTTAGCTAGCTAGCGCCCACAAATGTCCGCCAACGAGCAGCGTGTGGTAGCAAAGTTTTGGAAAGAGACGTTAAAAATCCACACAGATGTATCTCTTGAAACAGTAATCCTTCATGTTTTTCTAAATACTGGAAATGATCAAAAGTCGTTGTGATATTGGCAATCTTCCTGTGGGTGTTGCTAGTAGCAACAGATTCTTAGTTCTGGAATTTGTATGCTATTCGCACATCTTGCAAATAGGCTCAGTAAAAGGCTCCACTCCTAAATGAAGTATCTGCAGAGATTGAAAATGAGATTGTATAACATGTGAAGCAGCAACTGGCTTGGAGCTGACCTGTGTAGGGTACTTACTATGAGTGGTGGACTGGTGATAATGAACTAAAGTGCTGTTACTTGATACAGAGATGGATTTGTGCCTTGCATTCCTGTGTTATGGGAGGATTATGTTATTGTCGGCAAGAAGAGTTCGCCCAACGAATGTTTGTACAGCTAAAATGACAAAAAAAAGAGGGACTGAAGCTTTACAAATGTAGACTATAGATGACTGGGAGACGTTGGACTGGCTGTTACCTACATTTAGGTTTTCAAGCAGATAATTATAGATCCATAAAGGAAAAACCATTATTAAGCCCCCTCAGATTCAGGCCAAAAATACATATTTACTTTGCTGAGCCATTTGTGATTCGGTGAGTCAGTTTTACATTTTAAATTAAAAACAGGATTTGAAAGTTTAAAATATCATTGTGGTGTTTGTACAATTCACTTTGTGCTTTGTGTTTGCAGATTATTGTGCCGAAAATATTAAATTGAGTTTCTGAACAGGCCTGGAGATATTAAACACATTCCTTTCAGATTATAAAATCTGATCATTATTAGTCTTTTAACATTTGTAAATTAACTACCTATCAATTGAAATAGAAGATTGATACATCTGACAAAAGTTGTTATTTTTCTATTTAAGTTATCATGTTCTTTCTGATATCTTAAGAAACAACACATTCTGAGTGAAATTGAATATATTTCTATATAATAATCAAACCAATATCAGTATTTATCACTGTTTTTGTGATCCAAACTTACTCTTTGATTCCTTCCAGGAGCCTGAAGTCCAGGTTGTCCTCATTGCGGTCGAAGAAGCCTTTGTTGTTGGTGAACACCAGGTGTCTGGGGTCGTGTCCCCTGTGGATGATGTTTGTCAGCTGTATGTGTTTCTGGTTCCCACACTCAGCATCGAGGCCCAGCTCCACACACACATCCTCCTGTCTGGGCCTGAACCCACAGCAGCTCTTATCAAGACGGTTGTGAATCTGATAAATGAAAATAACATGTAGCTCAAGGTGGGACTTGATTCATACATTTGTGTCCTCTTTCTATAGCACTTCTTTCCATAAATATATTTATTTGCATGGTAAATGATTGATAAACTGCATTTACATAGCGCTTTTCAAATCTCTACGGGCCCTCAAAGCGTGTTTCACATAAACAAGTCAGTATTCACTCATTCACACACATTCATAACGAGGCTGCTATACAAGATGCCACTTGAAGCAACTAACATTTACACACACTCACACACTGTTGGCAGTGCAATTAGGAACAACTTGGGATAACAAATCTTGCCTGAGGACTGGGAATCGAACCACCGACACTTCGATCTACCTTACAGCCAAAGATGCCCTTACTAGTATTTTAAATTATCTCACAAGGTTAAAGGTGGGGTAAAAAAAAACCAGCTCGAGTGCGTAGAATTTGAAAATACACAGCCGGAACAAATCGGCCACTTCCTTACAGAGCCCCTCCTCCAACACACACGATCGCGCACATGACCAATGAGGGCACGAGATAAGTTTGTGCACAGATGGAAGGCTGACAGGCAGGTAGGCCATCCAGTTATTTTAGCCGGGCCGGCTAAAATGATTGGTCGTGCTTTTTACAGTACTACGGCTTCCACAGATGACATTTTTTAATGGATTTTTTGTCAAAGCACTTAAGATATTCATTGCTCTCGGGATTTTAAGAGCATTCCATGGAATATAACAAAAAGTGTATCTCGAGCCGGTTTCTCAAACTTACCTATACCCCACCTTTAATAGAAAACAGAAACCTATCCAGCAGGTTGTTTATTGTGATGCTTTTCTCAATGACTTTTGATCAGACAGCACTTCCTCCTACGTTACTCCTGCTTCCTATACAAGGACAGGTGAGCCATAATCCCAATGGAGGCTTCAAACCATCTGTCAATCATTAACTTCTTAACCATTTGATTGGCAGAAGTCTCAGGAGATGCTATGAAAGTCTAAGTAAAACCAAGGATGGAGCATCTCAGATGTCAATCATTGGTTTCACTTGGGACTTGTTAAATCAATGAGCATCTGCCAACACATGCAGTGTGATTATCCACAATACATATTTATCTGTCAATCAACAAGCCCCTAAACATAGATGTAATGAGGCCCATATACAGCATCTTTCAATTGTTATGGACTCTAAACACTTTCTGTCTTAGATAATGAAAATACAGGGTTTTTGTTTTGTTGTTTGGTTATTGGGAGACAAAGTAAGCCAGTGAAGCATTATAGCATTATATTCCATGGAATGCTCTTAACATCCCGATAGCAATGAATACATTAAATGCTTTGACAATAAATACATAAAAAAATGTCATCTGTGGAAGCCGTAGCGCTGTAAAAAGCACGACCAATCATCTGAGCCGGCCCGGCTAAAATAACTGGATGGCCTACCTGCCTGTCAGCCTTCCATCTCGTGCACAGACTTATCTCGTGCCCTCATTGGTCATGTGCACGTTCGTGTGTGTTGGAGGAGGGGCTCTGTAAGGAAGTCTGAAGGAAGGGGCAGATTTTTTTCGGCTGCGTACTTTCAAATTCTAGCGCACTCGAGCTGGTTTCTCCATTCTTACCTACCCTACCTTAAATAATGTTATGATATTTCTGCTATTTCTCCTTTGGTCATTTAGTAATGTAAAAATCAAACCAGCTTGTCTAAGGTTCAAGAAAGAAACACAATTGAGATAAAGGTACACTAACTTTAGAGATACATTTTCTCAGTTGCACATTTTAGTTTAACATTGGCCTCTGTATTCAGGAGTAAGCAGCCTGTCAGGGTATTTTAAGGATAAGAAAGTATATCTATGAAATGAAATGTGTTAGAGTTGTTATATCAAAGAAACCAATGTACCTTAACTGTTTTCAGATGACTTGCGTCTTTCATTAGATTTATTATGTGCCAAGTCTGTTCCTCTTAACTGCACAGTATAAATTTAACTTTACCGTTAATAAATCGATTCATCAGGAACTTGAATCAAGAACAAAGATAAATAGTCAAAGCAGTGGCACTATGATCTCAATGCCAGACTTAATAGTAATAAAGTTATTCAATCTATTTGAAAGTCATTTTTTTTCATTTACTCACTCTGCTAGTTTTGCTCTTTAATGTTCATGCAATGAATTTTAAATAATTCTCAGGATAAGTGATAATAATGCAATATCAGTGATCCAGGCTTTCCACATAGGAAACAAGACTTAATTACAGCATGTCATTTATGAAGCATTTTTGGAAGCATAGAGAGGCTGCAACTGCATGAAAGCAAACCGAAGGAGAGAAGGAAGCAAACATGTTTTTGCTATTCATAGTCGACCTCTGCAGCTCATCCAAAATGCAGCGGCTTGTCTGGTCTTCAACCTTCCAACATTTTCCCACACCACGCCGCTCCTCCGCTCACTTCACTGGCTTCCAGTTATTGCTAGAATCCACTTCAAGACAATAGTACTTGCGTACCATGCTGCGAATGGATCTGGCCCTTCCTACATCCAAGACATGGTTAAACTGTACACCCCAGCACGTGCACTCCGCTCTGCATCGGCCAAACGGCTCGCTGCACCCGCACTGCGAGGGGGACCCAAGTTCCCATCAGCAAAAACACGTCGGTTTGCTATCCTGGCTCCAAAATGGTGGAATGAGCTCCCAATTGAAAGCTTGCACATCTTCCGGCGCAGACTGAAAACTCATCTCTTTCGACTCCACTTCGAGCGATAGAATTACTAACAAAGAATTACTAACAAAGCATTTATATACTAATAAAGGACTGGCTTATCTAAAGCCAGTTGAGTAGCACTTGAAATGTTTTGGCTCTATGAAACCTGATGTACTTATATGATTCTGTTTTCTTCAAGTTTGTATCTTGTTGATCGAATGCACTTATTGTAAGTCACTTTGGATAAAAGCGTCAGTTAAATGCAATGTAATGTAATGTACAGTAATGTAATAGTCATGTGGACTTTTCAAATATTTGAGTCATTATTGTCTTAGTTTTTAAATGTTATATTGCTTGTGTTACCTGTAGTAAGAAGTCAAACAGAGCCAGTTTACTCCACTCATAGTGATGCACCGTGGAGCAGCCGGAGTCAGGCTTCGGGCTGATGTTTTTATGCCAACACTTCTGTTTCAGGGAACTCTGGTATTCCCCCCATGTCATCCTCACGGTGGCCCTGCCTGCAGCAAGGCCTTCTGGGTAGAGAGATGCATCCCATAACAACACTGGACCGGGCAGGCCATCTACAGAGTGAGGATAAAAGGATTATATGGTTAGATTTCAGCAACTGTTTGGTCTCAGTGAGTTTTTGTGGGCCTATTTTTACAGAGGAAAAGCTTACTGAGCAATGCAAATGCTTTGTCGGTGGTAAACACATAAACACCTGCACCGCAAAACCTCATCATTTTACCCTGTATAATGAAGCAGATCAAAAGTGGACTGTGGATCCATTTTCTGATATACTTTCATCATTCATTTGAAATCACGAAACAACCAACTGTGGAGACTCTAAGAAACATGATCTGTTGACGGACACAGATGTTATATTCACAGATGGAATCAAAGAGTTGTGGAGAATAAACAAAATTGGACAACTGCTGTCGCCTGCTATAAATATGCCCCTAAGAGCTCAGTGCTGACATTCTCAACATGTTTCAGAAGTTAGAATGTATACCTTCCCTGACCTGTCTTAGGTTCAAATATGTGGATACCTTGTTGTCTGTACTGGCCCTGCTTTCAGTATGGCCTCTAAGGAAATAGTCCTGACTGAGTGGACCCACATGCTGAGTGCCAAAGTTTCAGTGTGTGGTACAAAAGCACATGGCACATGAATCTTCAGCACACATCTTTTCCACCACTAGACCTCAACTTCATAACACATGAGTTAACTGACATTTAATTTAAAGACATTTACTGTACATTTAAAAGGCTTGTGTGATAAGTCTGTTTTTCAAATGGCTTTATCCCCAGACAATACATCTATTACAAATTGGCATACACTCTATCTGCAGGGGGATTTTGAAATGTGTTTGTTCTGTTTTGAGTTGTTGAACTGAAAGGTGCGTACACAGAAAGAATGCAACTTTGACTGAGGTTATAGTTAGAGATGACACACATAAAGGATCAGTTAGATAGTTAGATGAAGCAATCACATGAATTAACTTGGTTTTAACAGTGCTCTACACCAAGTGTTATCCAGATTGGGTCAGAATAGAATAAACGTTGTCCTCTCCTGTTGACATACCGTGTAAGAAGCTGAACTTTCTGCTGACAGCTGGTAATGTCCTATTGAGCCCCAGCACCCTGTCCAGATGGAAAGCGAACACCTCGGTGGTGTCCGCGGGGCTGCTGATCACTCCACACTGCCCTCCACACACATTGTTCCCTTGTGTGTCTCTTTGGTTGCCCAATGAAACGTTTGTCTCGCCCTCAAATATTAAAAGTGACGTATAATCCCCATGAGAAACTTCTTTGATGCGCAAAACTTTGGCATCCGCCAGAAATCGCATGGCTTTCACGTCCTGGGGGCTGAGCCATGGCGGTGCCCTCTGACTGTAAATTCGGATAGAACTAATGTGAGAGTCTGCCTGTGAATCTGTATGATGTGTAGGGATTATATCCAATAATTTATAATGAACATCCTTGGTTTTTCCCAAGAAATTCTTATGTGGAAAGTTTCGCTGAATTTGGCCCACGTCCCGCAACAAAGTGCCACGTTTGTTCTGCGTAAAAGCTGAGTTAGCCTCCGTAATCCTTTTCACTTTTTTCCTCAGTTTTGGTCTGATTGTCCCCCGAATATTAGCAGGTTTCAGTCGCTTAGTCTTTAGCGTTATGTAGACCACGTTTGACCGTGTCGGGACAACAGAGTTCGCACCGGTCTGAAAATCCACATAGTCTGATTGAGCATCACTATTATCCAAAGTATACAATCCACGGGTGTGTCGGTACTTGTCTTTATCAGTCCTCCTATCCCGGTGCTGCTTCGAGTATCCAGCTTGTGAAACAACCAACAACAAATAAATAACACAAACGCTGGCAATGATTAAACTCCTGTTGGAAAGAGGGCACCTCCGGTAGCTGCTCCTCAGTTTTAGGAAAGGGAAGAGCAGCCAGTGAAAGCGAAGCTTCCCCATTATAACTTATGATATTATTATGGTTGAGTGTCTTTTTTGACAAACTCAAACCAGGGAGGAGCGCACAACTTCCGAAACTCATCTTGGAAAGGAGGATTTGTGGCCACATAATGCATGGAGACAACTGCGTGGGATGGACAGGGCTGGGAAACCACCCTCTGACCCAACATGAGGACACAAACACTTTTTTTTAACGTATTTATACCTTCAGATATAGCTATAATCCAAAATGGTGAATACAAAGAACAGAAATCATACTTGGATATCATTTATTTAGTTTGTTTTTTCGTTGAATTACCGCGGACAAAAACTATATATCTGTTAATTGGTAACTATGAAATGGTCTGCCAAAATAACCAGGTTATAAAAAGTAGCAACAAAATTACATATGTATGTTTTGGATATCATCCCATTCATGTTCACCCTGGATATGAATACAAGAGCTATCCTAGCAGTTTGTGCAAACATGTAATTCATGAAAAAAAAAATTATATATAAACGTTCCAGTTCTTTCCAAGACCATTTGATCCATTATAGCCCTGTATCCACGTGTTTTAGGCGACACCTGCTGGTCCAGTTCCTTAATCTTTAATTGGCTGAGCGCACATTCACATATTGGAGACACAATACAATTGAACAGAATATGCACGTGAAAGGTGGAACAGTTAGCAGCAGGAAACCACTATATCCTCCAGTGGAAGGAGCTGGACGCAGGAGCCCATGGAAAGGATTTCCTGAAGCCGAAAATAAAACCGCTAAATATAGAGCTATTGTGCTGTGGCCTATATAGACTTGTATTGTAGATCATGTAGATAACTGATGATGTGCTGTCTTCCTCAGAAGAAGGACTCACATTGTACTCAAAGTCAACTATACCACAGTGTAGAAATACAATGTTTCAAGAGAAAACAGTCTATTCACATTTCAATGGACAGAAATAATGTTGAAGCTGCAAATGTCAACTTCACCTCAACTAGCTTGATATATCTTTGTTTTGATATATACCTATAATATAATGTCAGTCAGTGGCGTTTTTATATGTACAAAAGTGGTGGGGCACAAAAAACTTGGATGTCTATATATAAGCTTCTGCAGTGACGTGCAGTGAGGTTCATGGCTGGTGAGGCACTGGCACTGACTCTTCAGGTTTACAAATATTATATTTTGACCTAAACCAAAATATAATATTATTTTCAAAAGCTTTTTTTGTCTGATGCTTCGATTAATTTTAAACAGACAGTTCAACAAAAGGATACCCAAAAAATGTAATTTTATCATTTAAATATTGAATTGTTCTCTCTTAATAAGATCCCATTTTCAATAAAATGGCGGTCTTACCTTGATTTGAAGATGAAGTCCATTTGCCTATCCTTCTGGACAAACATTTCTATTACTTTTTTGTAAAAGTCCTCCTTATGTTCTTGTAGTTTCAAAAGTCTATCATAAATCTAATCCATAGATTTATGATAAAAAAATTATAAAAGTAGGGTAGACATGTGGATGTTATCCGGCTAATCAAAACGTGCATTTATCTAACAGGTACGTTTCCCACAGATCTTATTTCCAGCTATTTTCTAAAATCCTCTGGAGAAATCTCATTGCTTTTTTGTGCTTACTTCCTGGTTTTAGGATGCGCCACTGCAGCTCTCTCGTCTCCTCTTCACACACCACACTTTTCGCGGCACACGTACTTACAGCCAATCAGCTCTGAATGATTTGAGATGACGTATGGTGGGGATGGTAGCTCCGTGCCCCTCTGGTCATTATTTTTTTGCCACACACATTTCATTACAAAATACTCTGAGCATGCGCAGTGAAGTTTTTACAGTCAACGTTCACTTCACAGCGAGAGGAAGGGGCATAATCAGGTTTTGTCCCACATGGCTCTAAACAGCTCAATAGGCACACACTGTGACTGTAGACACACTAATTAGAAGAACACAGACTAAAACAGCAATGTACAGACGAATCAGATGATTAAACATGATCTTAAAATATATTTTATATATTTTTTTTTTTTTTTTTTTTGCATTTTTGTAATCATTATTTGTAATACTTTATGCTGACACTAGGTGGGGCTGTGCCCCACCTGCCCCTAATGACCAGTCGCCACTGATGTCAGTTAATGTTGTGTCATTGATCTGGATCCTTAACTAAAGCAACTAAAGGTATCATACCATTGTAATGGAGTGGCCTATAATGTCAGCCTAGATTTGTGTTTCCTTTGAAATGTTACGTAAATAAAAAGCTGATTATAATAATCAAGTACAGTGCTTGGGTAAATATACTTGGTTACTTCCCACCAACATGAACAAACATATTGTGATCCTTTTTAAAATTAATAATAGTAACTTTATTTGTATAGCACCTTTCACGCATCCCAAAATGCTTAACAGAGCAAGTTGAGGTACAGAAAAACCTTGACAATTAACAAAAATGACCAAAAGCAAGGTACAAAAACTAAATTAAAAAAAGGTTTCAATAATACATGATACCACTAAAACTAACCCAAATGAAAAGGCAAATCAAAAAAGTTATGACTATTGTATTTTTAAAAAATTCAAAGGGATTTGGCTATTTTCAGATTTAAGGGGAAGCTTCTGTTCCACAGAAAGCAGCCTTCCCAGATTTTCTCATAACACACTTAAGGTACTTATTAAATAAAGGCAGTGGAGGACCTGAGTGTTCTTGTCACTCAATGATAAATGAAGGGTCAATATTTTGTAAGGCTTTGTAGATCAATAAAAGGACTTCAATCCATGAAATCACTTCTAAAAGATGCTGGTAACCAGTACAGTGATTCCAGCAGAAGGGAAATATGATTTCTCTTTTTGTTGTTTCGTTTAAAATCCTGTCTGCAGGCTTCTCAATAAATAATAAATACATGTATAATTTAAGTAAAACATTTTCTACGATTCAGCACATCTTATATTCTAACAAAGCCACAAACATGACATTAAAACTGCTCTCATGAGATAAAGAAATATCTCGGATGTCTTTTTCTCCACCGGTCCTGCAGTATTTAACTCCCTGTGGTCATGGGTCCACAGCCTGTGAGTTAGATTGAGTGATTGCGGTAATTGGCAGCACCTGGCTGAGCTTTACTCCTCACTGCACAGACACACACACACACACACGGTCTCTTGCAGTTTAACACGACAGAAAACAACCGTTACTTTTAACATGCTTGAATCAAAACTCCCCCATTTGCTTTTATTTTTTACCACATTGTTGATGGTGAGCTGTAACGGTATGGAAAATGCTGCTGAACAAGGTGAGTGAATTGTTTGTGATTTAATGTTAAGGAGCCTGAGGATGGCATGTTGTCTGAAATCAAAAATCAACCTTAAACTTTTTCCAGTTGCGGAAGGTGGTGAAAATGCAACAGCAGGCAGCTTGGGAATGGTTCAAATTACCAATATGACTTATTTTTCCTATGGATTAGCTGCAAATGTGGTTGCTGTGCTGTTGTATGGAAGCAACTATGTTCCTCTTAAAAGAATAGAGACTGGAGATGGTAAGCATACAGTTCTTGCTTTTCTTTTAAAGATCTCCGTATGGGGAAGGACTTTTTCTAGTAAAATCAAAAAGCGTTTTTTTGCATGCCTATATGACAATAAGTGTTTTGTTTACAGGTATGTTCTTTCAGTGGGTATACAGTGTATCAATATGGGCTGCAACCATGGCTGGAGACATAATGCTTGACTCGCCCAAATTCCATCCTTTTGCAATGCTTGGAGGTGTCATCTGGGCTACAGGTAAAAGCAAACCTTAATCATTTGTCATGTTTTTCATGAGATTGAATGCATTTGTATCACTGGAGCAAGTCACCTTCAAGTGTGGATGAATGTAGAAACAGACCATCTCATTTCACAAGTCCAATTTAAAATGCTGACATTGAATCTGTTGCTGTGAGGGATGACAAACGTTAAGGGCCAGATAGACCCAGGTTATTTGGTTGCAGGGAGCAGTTAAGATCTCCTTTTTTTTAATTTATCCTCAAGGGAAATGCAGTTCTTTACTCTAGTGTTATTTTACTATTACAGACATACAGCTGGAAATGAACACACACACACACACACACACACACACACACACACACACACACACACACACACACACACACACACACCCACCCAATAGAAATGCACTAATGGAGAGGTAGTAGAGCAGAGCGACGGGGCTGTCAATGTTCTGGTGCCCAAAAGCAGTCAGGGGTATGGTGGGTAAGGAGAACTTGGCGGTGCCCATCAGTGAACTGGCTCTTATCCAGCTACCAGTCAACCCTCCATATATTCGGCCAGATCGGGACTTGAACCGGCAACCCTTTGGTTTCGAGGCTAAGTCCCTGAGCTGCGCCCTGTACATCTGGCTTACAAATACAGCCTCGCAAATTAATTCAGAGGCATTTTATTTGGCCTTTCGCCGATCAAGCATTCCATTCAGTTGTGCATAAAACTTGAAAATAAATATTCCAATGTATTCCTAGTTTGGATTGCCTAAAACCTTTTGCACTGAGTTCTCCTCTGTTGACTTTATTGATGACATTGACATGTGTCACAAGCTTCACAAAGAGGGTATACGATACTACCTGTACGTGGCTTACATGATGCTTACTTTTTTTCATCCACAGGCAATATAATGGTTGTTCCAATTGTGAAAACGATTGGCCTCGGCCTTGGGACTCTGATTTGGGGCTCTTGTAGTTTGTTGATGGGCTGGGGAACTTCACGGTGAGTCAGAGTTATGTTCCTCCACTCGGAATGGGAAATTAATTTCCTTCCTTTTGTTGACTCCTTTTTTATTTTCTAGATTAAGTTAACTTTATATTAGAAGGGCATTCTGGGGAAATAAATGTTTGAAGACAGTGGCTGTTTCCCGTTATTTAGATTTCACCGCAGGGGACTTTTTAATTTGGCAGTTTGTTCAAAAGAAAGTGAACATCTAAATGAGTTTCCTTCACAGGTTTGGCTTGTTTGGGGTTACTGCACAGGAGGTTTCCAGGCCAATATTAAACTATTGTGGAGCAGGGATGTGTCTTCTCAGGTAAACTTCAAATAGGAAAGTATCCCACCTTCCTGGCAGTTTGATCATTCTAAAGCTGCAAACGGAACAAAAGACACCACTGTCTAATATTGAGTTATGTTTTGGATGTCAGATGACTGATGTGACTTATTTTAATTTGTTACAGTGGCCTTATCTTTTTCTGTGTGAAAACGAACGTGGAACTGCATCCAATCTCTGAATCAATCCCATTACTTCTTGAGAGGGTAAGGGCATTGATTTTCTGTTTATTTTTATCCTTGCCTTATCTAAAAAAAAAACAGTCATTTCTGACATCAAACTGGAACCAAGTTCAAGAATCTGAAGGACAATCCATCCATGTTGTGATGACTTTGACATGCTTTATGTGTTTTGAAGTACAACATGTCTTCATATAAGGATGCTTTCACCCTCTACAGAGAATAAATTCGAGCAGCTATTGTCCGAGTTCATCCAACTTCTGGATAGACATCATCGGGTTGAAGACCAGGCGTTTCGTGTGAGCTCAAATCCTTATCAGTCAGTGAGCTGTGTGCACACATATTGTTCTTGCCAGCTAAAAGCAGAAGCAAGGGACATTACAAAACATTGATTCAATTATAACTATAAATGCTCCTTTAGAAGGAAACCAATATATTTTTTAATTAAGCCCCAGGCTTTCACTAGAGGACTTATGTATTATGTGTACAGCTGAGGCTTGGTGTTAAATGTAACATGATGTGTCTCTTGGCAAGCATTTATTTTCGAGGCAACATTTTAAGTACACCTTTTTATTCAGTCATGACCCACACAATTTCACTATTAAGACATCACTTAAATTAAAGTAGGTGGGTTGCAGCAAAATAAAACAACAAGCCAGGGGGACTTCAAAACTCAATGCAAACAGCAGAACATTGTAAAATGCAAAAAAGATTGGCGATAGACACTAGAAAAAAATGATGTATCCACTTTGAAATATATTTTTTAAAAGGCCATGTTATGTGTCTGTTTTATATGAAATGGTCTGCTTTATTTTAAAATACCATGTGTCAGTGGAGGTTTGAAATCCATCCACCATGCAGTTTCTGAGTGTCACTCTTCTTTAGAGGCTACCTGCTTGCTGTTGTGTCGGGCCTGCTGTACGGCTCCGTCTATTCGCCCATCCTCTACATTCAGAGCCATTCATCATTCCGGGACAGCATGTTCTACGGAGCCAGTGTCTATGGTAGGGTTTCAGTGTTTGATACCAGCCTTCACTTTTACCTTTTTTTTTTTTACAAGCTACTATCGATACATCTTACTTAACTGGGAAAAAGATTACAATGTCTTCTGAGGTTTAAGACCGTATCACACCGTTATGCTATAAATAACACCTGATCCTCCAGCGCACCAGGTTTAATATCCAGCTTCCTGAGAGAGTCACTGCGATGGTACACCTTCCCTTTTTTGTGCTGCTTTTAAAGTGGCTCTAACTTTGATATTGGTTCTACTGACTCACCTCTTAAAGCATGGGAAAATTGATGTCTTCATTGCAATCCTACAGGGAAGAAAAAGGAATAATGTAACTATCAATTCTTGTCTCATCTTCTCAACAGACCTCGACTATATTCACTCGGTGTGCTCTGGTATTCTTGCTACAAGCACAGTGTACTTTGCCATCTACTGTGTTGTCATGAAAAACAGGCCCAGAGTCTACTCCAGAGTCATCCTACCAGGTAACTCTTTATCACTCGGGTGTTTCGTGGCATAACCAACGTTGCAACTGCTGTAAACCTAGTTGAGATTTCATTGTATGCACCTGCAAAATCTAATACGCTCACTCATGGCATTTCTTTTTGCTCTTATTGATATGTTTTAGCCATATCACCCTTAAGGCATTGATTGTATTCTGAGCCCATGTGTTTTAGATCAGTGGTTCCCAACCTTTATCCTGAAGAGACCCCTTTTTACTTTCATTGAGTAAACCTACGATTCCTGGCAAAGTGACATATTTTATGGATATTTCAATTAACATACAATGAATACAAATAACGGTACAGAACAACCAAATATTGAAGGCAATAACAGCAGGAAGTTTGTGTAAAATGAGCAAAATGGGTGATTTTTCATGTGAGATTAAAAATAAATGTTTACAAATCCTGAAATGGGCTGGTTGTATATTTAAAAAGAAAAACTTTGCTGTACACCCTTTTTAAGATAAAGTAGGCTTTGATAACCCTAAAGTGTCCGTCGTACTAGTGATTTCAAACCAATAGGATCCAATAGAAAACTACAAATAATATACATTTACATTTTATCTGTAACTTGAGTAAATATCTTGAGGTCTGCCTGTGCAGTGAGAATATTTGTTTGTTCCATTGTGAATCAATTTGTTCATTCTACAGTTTCCAAAAAAAAATACTGTCTTTTTCTTGTTTCAATTAAAAGGCAATTACTAATAAAACTAGGTTTTGCAGACAGATATGATTGATAAGAGAAGGATCTATGCAAGTGATTAACAAGGAAATATAAAAAAATATTGATTGACATTTTGACAAATTATGTTTGCTTGTCAAGCGCTGGATTATTTCACCTCTTCTGACAATTTAAAAACAATGTGTATGAAATGTTAAAAAAAAGAATATATTCTCAAGTCCAAATTCATGAAGACTAAGCCTCTGTAATTACCTCTCTGCACAACAAACTCTTGCACTGTCACATTGGTGTAGGGGTTGTATGATCTCCTAGGATGATGCACGTGGCTTTTTGGCGCTGGGATGATTTTGGTGAAACTGGATAATGAATGATGGAGGAAACTTTAACTGTTTTCCCTTGTGATGTCCTTGGGCTGCTTTGCCTTGACTACTTTTCTGATGGAAAGAAAACTGTATTAAAATAATTCACCTCTGCAACTGAAGAAGAAAATACAGAACATTGCATAATGTTGCTTTAATTATGTGCAAAAGTTATTCAATGCCAAAATGTAGAACCTGAAATCTCTTCAAGTGTTATGTCAGCCTATGTGCTGTGTAGTGTATCTGAGTCAGCGTGATAAAAGTACACTCTTGTCTCCTTCTGCTCTTCAGGTATTTTGTCTGGATTGATGTGGACATCGGCCACATACTGCTGGTTCCTGGCCAATACCTACCTGAGTGCTGTCGTTACCTATCCTATTGTCACCGCCGTAAGTACACCATGGCTGGGTAATTGAAATACTGTCCGTTTGCCTTGACGTAGAAGAGTGAGTCTTCAATTATATCTGTCAATGATGGAAAGGAAAAGCACTTGAACAATTTACATCTGTCTTGCGGATGTTTCAGTTAAGTTTGACGTGTCAGAGTCCTTCTATAGTCTGAGATTCATTAAACTCTCCAGATGTCCAGCTGCAGACCTGCATGACAAATGGAAGCATCTAATTGCCGTTATCTTGCCGAGCATGGTTTATCTTTTTTAGATTTCTGAGATGTCTGTCTCTGATTGGGATAGTACCCCTGTGGTGCTTTTGCAAGAATGCTTATGAAGTGTGCAGAATTTCAAAAGGAAAAGTTAATTTCCCAGAAGATCATGACCACTCGGTAAATGCCATGGCAATCCACACACTTTATTTTGACTTGCCAACTTTATCAGTAGAAATTGGCTTTTTAATATGAGTTTCATTAAGAAAGGGGATGGTTTTGAAATGTTGACCTTAGCAAAAGTTGACGGGTTATAAACAATCAGTTTCTCTGGGGGCAGTTTAGCCAGACTTAATGTGAGATGGAAGAACCTGCTGTTTGTTCTGGTGGCATAATGAGCCCCTGCATCGCGTATTCCCCCTTACTGTTATGTTGACATTATTGCTTCATCTATTGAAATTCCCAGGCAATTACACTTGTTGGCATGAAGTTGGCATACTTTTAAAAACTTTTCATTTATGTGATCATCAAAAGTAGAAAGGTATTAATAGTAAATGCTTTTGTTTTTACTCTGCAGGGATACGGTCTGGTTGCGGCTCTGTGGGGATCCTTGGTGTTCAAAGAGATTAGGGTAAGGATTATCATCAATCTGGTTGTAAATCATCTCTACATTCCTCCTTTTATAAGTATACTGCATAGTTTACCAAGGAGAACCTGACTTCCTCCAGATGAAGGTTAACAGCTTTTCAACTTTCAGTATTTTCTTCAATATTTCAAATCAAGAAAAAGACGTTTTCTTTTTTTAAAGAGAAACACATTTGAGTAAAGCCCTCCATGTGATTTTTCCTCTCAGGGTTTAGGCAACTGTTTAATCTTCTCCTTGGCGTCCGTTGTCGTGCTGACCGGCTCCTTGCTCACCGCCATCTCAAAGATCTAATAATGCAGAAGACCGTCGAGTAAAAACATCAAGAAAAGGCCATATTCATTCATCACAAAGAATGTGCTTGGTTTTATAAAACCCCTTGAAATCCCATGAAAAAAAAAAAACTGTAAAGCTGTCTCTAGAAAAAAAAAATGGAAATGGTCTTTTTTGAATTCTCTTAGCTAACATTTGGCGAAAGCTTCCTTTACAGAAATGTCCTCATGGCTGTTAAAAGAGGAGTATACTGTATTACTATATTGTGAAAAAATAAGTTGTCACAATTGTGCTTTGTTTAGTTACTAGATTCAAATTTCCCACGTTATATAATGTTTTACAAACTTGTTTTTTAGGGACTAACATACTGCACATTTCTATTTATAACTGTCATGGTGGTTGTTTGTACGTCAATGTTTTTGATTTTTGGTTATTGTAAGATTTTACTTTTATTAAAACATCTTTTGATAATGACATCACTGTGTGTTGCTCTTAAAAATATCTCTTTATAGGCAGAGTCTTTTTTATTTCTGTCCACACCGGTGGTTCTCCACAGCTCATGGCCTCATGCCCATCTACTCCCCATGGAGCTCTGTGTGTGCAGTGTTGTGACATTAAAGCAGTGGGCTCTTGATTAATGTGTATCGTGCACCGGGGAGAATATAGTTGATAACACACATTTGACATGAGTCCTCTCTGAATAATTATATGGGGTTAATGAAATCAAGAAGGAGAATGTCTTATCGATCTTAAACTATGTCACTCAATTAGTCAAATGTGAGTAGATGTTACAAATATGCAAATAGAAATACAACTCTCAAACCGTAAAGGTTGCTGCTGGAGACCTTATTATTTTGATTTCCTTGTGTTTGTGCAGCAAACACCTCAGAAAGTTTAATTGTTATTTGGGTTGCAAATGCCACAAACTATCGGGCACAAAAATGACACTCATTGATCTAAAAATAATGTTGGAAGAATTACATTCATACAAGTTTTACTAGATGGATAAAGGAATGTTATTTCAATTTGTGCGAAACGCATCTTCACTGAAACTCACAAGCTGCATCAAATTATTGTATCCATGTTTATCTAATAGCCCAATATAAAAATTGTAGATTAGTCTCAGGGGGCTTTACAGCTTGTATTGAATACTACACCCTCTTTTCTTAGACCCTCGAATCGGACAAGGAACTCTCAAATAAACAAAATGGGTTTTTTCTTATATGGAAATCAACAGTTTTGCTTTTCAAATAAGAAACAGGAATCCCCACTGTTTGCATTTATCCTGGTCCTTTTAAGCCTTCATATTTTGGGAAAACACCAACACAAAACAAATTCTATTCTTATGCATGGGGTTTTAAAAGTGAGACTGGAGAACTGAGTTGAACTACTTTGCACCATATCCTCAGATTCCCACAGCATTTCTGAGGAAGTGAACTATTTTGAAAGACAATTTTTGGCATTCATGCTTCAGTAGACAGGTAAAGGTAAGAGAAGACATCGTAAAAATGTGAGATAAAATGGGTTGCCCGGATATGCCAGGTTATCACAAAAGAAAGTGACATTTACCTTGAACAACCTAAAGTTCAAGTTTCTCATTCTCTTGTAATGTTTCTATACACTTTGAGGAGCTTATTGGTTGCTCAACAAGAGTTCAGCGTTGCCTAAATTCAGTTTTCTTTGTTTTTAACATGGAGAATTAAAAGTTAAGCATGACAAAGTACGCAGTGCTACCTTGAAATCTTTGCTGCGGGTTTCCTGAAAGCAGTTGTGGAACATTGGATCATCAGAGGTATTACAGTTTTCCATTTCTAAACCATTACTTTGAGGCACTGAGTTCAATCACTCATGTTAATTAGATGTAATATCCACTCATGTTAATTAGATGTAATATCCAGTCTGGCTGGAGCCATGTCGGTTCCCACACAGCACCTATGTTAAACTTGGCAGACTGTGTTGGGAACTCGGCTAGGCTATTCAAACGCTAACTGATTGCAACAGCCCCTCAAATCCACTTTATTTTTTAACAAACACGAGGATGTGAGCTGACAGGGGATGCATAGCGCCTGTATGTGAAGAGTTTAATTTCTGCAGAAGTGCTGATAATGACTTTGCGCTCTAATCTTCAGTTGCATTCCTCAAATGTAATCCAGAATCCAAATGGACCCATGGAGAGGTTGTGAGCAGACTGTGTATTTCATTTAAAAAATGTACTTACTGATTTAGATTATGATTTAAAATGTGCTCATGAAAAGAAAGGCCTCAACATGAAGCATCAAATTGGATTCTTAAATGTTAAATCCAACTTTGTATCCTCTCGTCAAGCCAAAAGATATTTATTTTAAAAAATGCAGGAAATCGTGAGTGATAGTTGATCACCTGTGGTGCGTTCAGATTTGGAGCTAAATTCTGCTCCGTTTTTTTAGACTGAGGCATAGAATTGAAACAGATCTCCGTTGAAACTAGAGCACGGTTTGTCATGCTCAGGGACTTTTTAGTAAAGAGCTTGAGGTTAAAAAAGAAAATGTGTCATGGAGTTATCCTCTCAAACAGGATTAACACATCCCTTTAGTTATGTAAATCTTGCTTACACACAATGTCAGTGAAATGTTTTGCCAGCTTGTTAGGGCAACTTCATTTATACATGCACAATTGAGTGTGCCGTTTTTATAAGCGTGATGCAACAAACACCAGATGGTTCTAAATCAGGCATTGCACAGTAAAAGTCTGTAAAGCTAGAACAAACAACTATATTGGCTTTGATGTTTTGAATCCAACCGCTTTGATCATATTTAAAACACCATGATGCTTGCAAAAAACTAAACATACTGTATTGTGTATTGAGACCATGAACTCCTTCTGTAAATACTTCTCGCAATGAAATGTACCTGGATGCTACAGTAGCTTATTTTGATTGCAGAGGCTGATGCTCAGAATCTCATATATAGGAGAACTGATCCCAGAGGTGATGATTGGGTTGAACTCCGGGCGATTCCCAGGCTATTCCATTCTCTCTTCTCCCATATTGTGAAGGGCTGTGATAACCTCATCTCTGTAGGGCAGGCATTGTCATCTTGGAGAATGGAGATAGCTCCCAGATTGTGGAGATATAGAATAGCCACTGGCTGTGAGATCTCGTCAAGTTATTTATTTCGCATTTAGATGGCTTTCAATGGTGAAAAGCCTTGTTTTGCCAGTGATGGAGATACAGCCCCATACCATGTTACTGCCCCCACTGAAAGCTGTTACTCTATCAAAATGAAAAACAGAGCATAGCTGGAGTTGTTTTTCTGACTTGAGAGGCGTTTCAAGTGAATATTATTTGTTGGGAACTCATTTTCCAGCTTGTTTTGACATCAGTGTTGCAATGTTAACCAAAGGATAACATAATCTGTGTATTTTCCCTGTGGTTTGGATCTGTTTCAAAAGGAAATAGACTCTTATTAGGCCCATGCTTCACCCCTGCACTTGATCATTATATGGCTGGTTGTTTTTCCTACTAATTCTCATCAAAATGTGAATTAAACACACAGTAAATCCGAAAATGTTGAACTATTAACAAAGCATTCTTCCTGTCTTAACGTGAGTAATTGTGTCTCTTCAGTATTATCTGTATATCTTGCTTTTAGGTAGTTTATAGTTTGTGTGCATGTTTCCCTTAGAGTCATTATGTTGGCATTGCATTTGTCAACCAAATGGTCCAATGCTTTGCTCCGGTTGTGACTGATATGGTTATTATTCATTCACAAAGTGCAATATTACGATTGGAAGGCATAACCTGATCTTATTGTTGTGCATCCATCATGTCTACCATCACAGCAGAAGTACAAAAAACAGTTCAATGATGCAGTCTTCGAAGAAACCTGAGATCAAAACCTGTTTATGTTCTGTCTTCTGGAATCTACAAAAAGACATATCATTAAGCCACTGTTGAAATCACAGGTTGGCATGAAGCATGAATATAAGACTGCCTGAACCAGGGGTATAATCTAATCATATTTGTATCATTCTTTGCACAAAGAAACTGGAGTCAAAATGCTTTTAGCAAAATGATTTGATGTTTGAGATATGTTTTCCAGCTAACTCTAAGCTATGCACATTCTTGTTTGAAGGGGCCCTGCTTTGATTTTTTAGATTTTCACTTCCTGTAGTGGGTTTCTGTGCATGTAAATGGTCTGCAAATGCAAAAATCCCTGGGTGTTTCTCAATGTCGAGTAAAGCTGCTCCAGAGCCACTATTTCAAGCATACTACGTCATCGAGTGCCGCCGAAGGACTGTTCCAATGTCCAGCATACTTGGAATTCTACCGAGCCCGACGTACTTCGTAGCGAGAAATTTCGAGGCTGCACATGTGTAGACTCCGCGGTCTTAAAATACCCACAATGCTTTGCGCACGGACCAATTTCCCCAAATCTGTGGCGAAAAATGTAAGGCGGGGCCTCTCATATGACGCACACCTGCACACTTGCTCGCCTGTTCCACTCTCCGTTTTCCGAATGCCAGGAAGGATTCTTGCCTCGCTTCTGAAGGAGGTGACTCGGAAGACATGTGCTACCAAGCAAGCGTACTCGACATTGAGAAACACCCTGTGTGTTCCCTCAAGAGGGAGTTTCTCTCCCACACACTCTTCCCTCCTGCCTAATACGCCTCCATTGGACTCCTTTGATTACTTCCCTAACATGATGACATCACTGTGTAACATTTGCTCTTCTCTTGGCTAGCGCTGAAATGTATTGTATGTGATAGGCTAATAATAATAATAATAAAGCTTTATTTATATAGCACTTTTCATACAACACATGCAGCTCAAAGTGCTTTACAAAATGACACATCACAAGTTAAAAATAAACAACAAGAAATTCCCCTCAGATTATTTGTTAAGAACTTTACAGGTACTGTACATGCAGCAAAATATAACATGTTATCAGGTTAAAAGACAGAAGGAGGTAAAACGTATGATAATACAAATAAAATACAAATTAATAATGGTTTCTCTCTGACAGATAAGACACAAGACAACTGAATCGATGCAACAATATAAAATATAAAAGGGGCGGTCATCTCTAAGAGGTTGATCAATCACAAAAAATACTGCAAGCAAACCAATTAGAGCAAACTGGGCTCTGGTTTCAGACAGAGGGTGAAAAGAAGTGCTGCAGCACAGACAGTATGAGAAAAATAAAGAGCTTTTTGAACATTATTAAAGCATGGAAACATGTCACAGTAGAGGCACAAATTACAAATATGAACCTTAAAAAGTATATGTCCTCTGTAAGTTGTAAGATTGGATCACAGCAAAACAGGGTGGTAAGAATAGTCTTGATTATAGAAAAGACAATCTACAATGTAGACTACACATTGAGTTGACAGTCAAATAAAACCCAGAGGAGAGCTGGTATTCGAAAGACAGGGTGAAGGTGACCAGACGAGGTGCAAACAGGAAACAGAGTGATTGACAGCTCACTTCTTTATATATATAGTATACACAAAAACTAGAGAGAAATAGGAGAAGCTGGTTTGACAGAGGACAGGGTCAGGCTGAAGTGACATCCTAAATATTGACAGCTGGTGGACAGGTGTGAAATAATAGTATGAGGTGAATGAGGAGAAAGGAGAGTGGAGGATGCAGCGGCTGTGACATGAATAAATAATAAGGATGCTAGGATCAGTTTCACAGTAAAGTCAATAATACATGTGGGAGGTGTGTGGCGCAGTGGGTTGTGCGTATGTGTGGTGCAGTGGGTTGTGCGTATATGTGGCGCAGTGGGTTGTGTGTAGGTGTTCGGATCAGGGGGGTCACAGGTTCAAACCCCACTGCAGTCAGCATGTCGTTGTGTCCCTGGGCAAGACACTTCACCCCAAATTGCTCCTGTGGGGATTACCCACAGTATTGAGTATGTAAGTCGCTTTGGATAAAAGCATCTTACATGTATCATGTAATGTAATGTAATGTAATGTAATACATTGGAGAATTTCACACAGTATACAAGAACATTTTTAACATAAACTATCCGTCATGGTCAGCTCATAGCTAATTTGTTCCTCACATTTGCATCATGTTCAGGGTAATGATTTCACATCTGTCTATGAAATGGATTACTGCTTGGTATTCGATAAAATGTCAAGTTGAGATTATCATATGACCTAAATCAAGCGTGGCAGCTCTACTGCATGAAGAACTGAGCTACGAATAAATGTTTAATCTTTTCAAATGTTATCTTTTCTTTCTCTCATTCTCCATTTCTCTGACTATAAACCTGTCTCCAGTCAACAAAATGTCTTCATATGCAGATTAAAGCTGCATCTGTACAAAGGTTTGAACAAAATGAAGTGTTTTTGAAAGATGAAAGCATCCGCGTTTATTAACATGAAAGGATTTGTTCAAAAGGTAGAACTAAATTATATGACTCATGCAATCGAATTAAAACGAATAGCCATGTGCTTTTAAAGGGATTTTCATTCACATAACTTTAACTTGCCTTTTTATGACTGTGCTCTGAAGTAATTACAGTATAGGCAGAAGGCCTATTACAAATTAAGCTCCCATTATTAATAGTTTAATGAACACAATTAAATGTTGTGTGAAAGTCTGTGACACCACCAGGGTCTGAATATGTTGATGGGTTCTTCTGAGCCAAAGCACTGATCATGAATTTCTCTGTTTCCCTGTTGGGCCATGTTTTAGCCCAAAATCCAATACACATGAGGGACATGACCAAAAACAAAAAGACATCTGCATATATGACAGCAAGCTACAGTAGATATTTCAAAGGGACTGGGGTTATTGAAGGACTCTGTGCTCACACTGTGGAAAAGGAAGAACACCACAGTGTTGTTGAAGGTTAAGGGGCCATCTCCATTTCTATTTCATATGAACTCATTAAAGAAACTAACTTTTCAAAAGTGTTATGAGACAAGAAGACTTTATGCCTCAGTACTCAAATCCACAATTCCAACATTAAGTTTGACATTTCCATTTCAATGTTACATTTTGGGTGCAATCACTTTTGCCCTTCGTCATAAAACTATTCAGTGATAAAAACTATTCAGTGATAAAAACTATTCAGTGATAAAAACTATTCAGTGATAAAAACACATTCTCTTTGGACAAAATTAGATTTTCATCGTAGTTTTTTTATGTTATTTCTTATGGTGAGCATTTGAAGTAAAAATAAGCTGTGATTGATGTTGCTACAATGCATCAACATAGGGTCAAATGAGAACAGTGACATTGTAGAAATGTTAACAAATTGTTTCATCTTGTACGTAAACTTGATTCAAACAGGACACGCAATCTCTGATTCATTGCTCTCTACTCTAACCCTTTTTTATCAATTTTCTTAACCCCGCGGTCAGAAATTATTGGTAGTAATTAAGAAATATGTTCACAACATTTGCTGGTTAATGATCATATATGCATCCTTTAAGATCATTTCAGCACAGAGTGGAGTACAGCAGCATATTTACTTCAATATAAAGAATGCCAAGATTTCCATTTTCATCATGCCTTACTTCACCACCTTCTTGATTTGATCGATTTCCAAAACTCAGATGTGTCAGCTGTAATACCCTGAGTATAAGGTATATATTTATTTGTTGTTTTTTCAATGTGAAACTCATCTGGCATGCAGGGCCAGTCGTGTGCCTCACTGAGCAAATAACTCATCACAGTGAGCCTGCAAATGTTCTTTTCTAAGGTCACCTGTGAGCAAGCTTGAAAAAAAAGTGCATTTCAGAGAAGCAATGCAATTATGGTTGTGCTGATGCTTTCAGAATCTCAATTAAACAACACATGTCCTGCCCTAGTTACTGTATACCTCTAAGCTTAAAATAGTCACTATATTATGTGTTCAGCACTTTTAGTATCACAAGCAGTTCATTTCACCCTTGTGGCGCAGCTTTGTTCTCCCTCATTTATTTCTCTTTCAGTTTTTTCTTCTGGTCACCACAGGACTTCAAGCTGTTGCTGAATCCACTACTGAGGGTGTCTCAGTGGGAATTGCACAGAGAGTTTCATTGAAATGGTTGACAGATTAAATTCTCCCCCCTCATCTCATACTCTTTCCTTAATTTCTCTGATAACACCACCAACTTAGTGAGCTCCTGCAGAGGCTCTTAACAGAAGACTAACTTTAAATCAGGCCCCTTAGGATAGTTAGTCCATACATATTTGTATACATATCTGTATACTGTATAATTTTACATTCGGGATTGTTGGAAACGTCATTTTGATCTCTCTGTCTGTAAACACAAACTGAGTAAGATTGACATTAAAGTTGACTTTGACTTTGATAGTTGAAGGACTCTTGACTAATGATCATGTGGGTCAGTAAGTCCTGGTTGGCCTTAACACAGTTTGGGGAATGGGGTTGGATATTTATTTCTTGTCCTCAGTCCATTTTCCCATATTATCCAGTTTCTGTATCCAGAGGTATGTATGCCAAAAATAGGTTCTGCTTGTGTTGTCTCTCTTGTTAACAGAGTTGGGAGGGTTACTCTAAAAATGTATTCCACTACAATAGTTTCACGTACATTTTTTTAAAATCATTAACCTAATCCGAGTAGCAAAATATAAGAGAAAATAAACATGTTAAAGTAATACTACCAAGATCCACACATTATATTTGAACATATTTGAAATCTAGAGCATCAGCAGTTTATTAAAGTGAGTAATATTGACTGGACGCCCCAGGTCAAAAATATCTTGAAAGCAATTATTCCACCGAGCCTCTCAGTTTGACGCAAGCAGCAGGGACAGTGGACCTGCAGAACGAGGACATGTCATTGCTCCGAGAGAACTACTTACAGAAATGATTTCATAACAACACAATAAGTATTTTCAATCAAGAACAGGCCTTATCTCTGTTTCCAGGGAAGGGGTCAAAGCCATGAATACATGAGTACAGAGAAAGGGAGAGAAGATGTTTGCCTAAAATATTAATACAGCTATGAAAATTGGACTGAAAATAAAAGCCAACATCCCCAGCTGTTAGAAGAATGATAAAAGCTTTGCCATTTGTGGTTTGGATTACACACCAGAGGGAATACAAGAGACATTGTATACAAGTCGTGAAATGTTTACCTGCTTTGAATTTTATCAGCATAATGAATGTCAGGTGACCTGTTATTTTGGAGCAGGTGTTGTTGCACTACGCTATTTCCTAATTTTCTCAATATGATGTTATTTTCCGTTGGTTAACTGAATCACCACAGGGGGGTATAAAACTGTTAGGCAGCCTCTTGGTTGGTATTAAATATCTCTGGAGGATATTAGTTATCTAGGTGATGCGGTATAAACAGTGACAGAGTCCATGTAGGGAGGACATTTTGAGTGGATTGTTAGATAAAAAAAACTCTGGTCTTTAACCAAAAGTCAACATGTGGAGTTAATCTCAATGACGTACTTACCTTATGCACGTTAACTTAAAGTAAGTAACAAACATACTCCTTTAAACCTCAACCACAATTTATTTTTTACATACAACCAAGGATTATTGTTAAAATCCATAGCAGTTGTTTTCCCCCTTTTGAAGCATTATAGTGGTAACAAAGAATATGGTCATGTTGTGTTACATCTTTTCGTGTCCATGTACTCATTTAAATACCTGTATTGCTTGGTCTTTCCTCCATAAGCCTTTAGGGTAAGGTTGTTAAGAAACAATCAGCCGATGGAGTTTGCCCAGTTGTCATGGTGATCATTTGAATATCCTTTTTCCTGAACAATTTCTCATACAGATCTTTAGAAAAATCTCACCATGAGGTCTACTTCACTTTGATTATAATCAATCATATTGAATATATCATGTGATCTCCATTTGAAACATAACATTAGCTGAACATGATTTGTTTGGAAAAAGCCCACAACACAGGATGAAGCTAATAGAGATCAAACCCTCAGCTAATACATGCAGCTTGTGGTCATTAGGAACTGCTGTTTCCAAGGCAGAGAATGTACCTTGAATGTTAATGTAGAAATGTTACCATTGATCTAAAAATACACACAATACAGCCACAAATTAGAAATCCTTTGTTCATCCCACAGCGGGGAAATAAACAGCAAAGGTGGCAGTGCAGAGACAAAGCAGAATCAAAAGAGTATTTAATAAAGAGGTGACCACAAATTCACTTTACATGTTGAATCTGATTTGAGTTGTTGTTTAAGGCTCCATGTTTTAAGCAGAGCAATTATTTCGGCAGAGATAATGGTAAAAGTCATTTAGATAACACACATTTGACAGCAAATTGTTTAATGCATTACATTTATTTGATTTGCAGTCGTACTTGTAACAAAACAGGGATTTAATAAAGGTCACGGCCTCAGGCGTTTGAGTGCCATGTGATACTGAGAGTCTGAGAGATAAAAAGATTCTTCTTCTCACAGTAAAAAAGCTGTAATGTGGTGTGGCTCAAAGCTTCAGGTGTTTGGATTTAGAGTGAGGATCCCAAGACTTAAACTCAACTCTGTGACATGGGAATGAATTATATGCTATCATCCATCATACAGTAAGTCATCCAACTGCGTATGTCTCTTATCTCCACAGACAGAGAGACAGGGATAACAATTGTGTTTGTATAGAGCTGATATGCAGTCTGTGCTGGCATTGAGTGTATACCGCCATTCACAGAAGTTAGCCACAGTGTTAAAAAGTAGTTTTCTTTTTGTCATTTCTGAGTAATTTAAATTCAACTCTAATGATGTTTTATAACAGTCTGTATCCTTGGGCTGATGTCAAACTTCCCACCCTGCCTTCTGCCATAAACTGAATGCTTTTTGGATGATGAGTGTGGAAGCCCTGGGTGCATCAACTAAGGGTTAGCAGATTGCGGTCACACGGGGGATACATATGAGTAACTGAAGGAATCAGTTATAGATCAAGAGCATGTGGAGCTGTGCAGAGCTGAAATGGTGCCTTCACTCTGATCTAATATTTAAAGTACAGCTTCAGAGTTCTCCTTGGGAATACATATTGATTTATTTACATTCACAATTTCACTTTTGCATAGAGTGTATGTTGTGTTGACTTACAATCAGGTCCAATCAAGTTCCAGTTTCTGCCTCTCGTTATATAAATGTCATTTTAAATCATGAGGCATACTACATAGAAATGTAAAAGTTATATAATCTGATCTACCGCAACTTCACTTTATTTGACATAATTCTACTAAACATAGCCTTGTTGTGTATTCATAGCATACTAAGACACAAATAAAATATATATTGTAATCCAAAGTAACTGAAAAGTCCAGTAGCAGTAGTGCACTGGTTTAACTACCGGTACTCCAACTATCAAACAAGGCAGTATTTTGTCAATAGGCCTGTGACCTTGTTTTACCTCTGTACACATAACCCTGCAGTCAGGTCAACGTTTGTTTACCGAACTGAGCCGTATGACGTTTTTGTAAGGGCAAGGTCATAAGCTGAGAGGAAATCAACATGAGAACAGTTGCTCATCCCTCCCAAGCAATACTTCCTGTGGTAAACTCAAAATACGTTGTGCACATACTTATGAAATGAATGTTTTGTTATTGTACAGGAAACCAACTGTGCATAGTACAGTATGTGTCCCTCCCACAAGGTTGTGTGTGTGTGTATGTGTGTGTGTGTGTGTGTGTGTGTGTGTGTGTGTGTCTGTGTGTGTGTGTGTGTGTGTGTGTGTGTGTGTGTGTGCGTCCATGTGTGTGTGTGTGTGTGTGTGTGTGTGTGTGTGTGTGTGTGTGTGTGTGTGTGTGTGTGTGTGCGTGCATCTGTGTGTGTGTGCGTGCATCTGTGTGTGTGTTCGTGCATCTGTGTGTGTGTGTGTGTGTGTGTGTGTGTGTGTGTGTGTGTGTGTGTGTGTGTGTGTGTGTGTGTGTGTGTGTGTGTGTGTGTCTGCGTCCATGTGTGTGTGTCCGTTCGTGCATCTGTGTGTGTCTGTTTAGTGTGTGTTTTGGGATAGCTCGACTGACAGATTTTAAACTTACCCTGAAGACCAGCATGTTCTCTCATTTTACTCCAGGCTCTTATCTGTTCTTATTTATTTATTTATAACAAAACGATCGTCTGTGGGGTTTTTCTGTGTTTCACATAAATTAACTACATTTTGCAGGTATGTGGCAAGCTTTGGTTTATAATGTGTAATAATGAGTAACTCTCCACTGAGACGACTAACTTGTGAAAGTAATTTCTCAAAACGAACAAACAAAAAAATTCCCTTGGGCATAAGATAATTAAGAGTTCCTTTTCATTATTTCCAGACACTGGCCAAACAAGGAAACGATTAATTAAGAAAATAAGTAAACAAATCATTGCCAATTAAAATTATCACAACTTGCTCATACAGTATTATGTTTAGAAGAAAAGAAACAGAATCACCAGATAAGACAGCCATTCCTTTTCTGCTTTAAAGAGCAAGAAAGCACATTTTTTACTTGCTTAACCCTTAGATGCATAAGTGGGTCTTTTTTGACCCGGTGAGGTGGTTTTCTTGAAGTATCGTTGTAATTACATTTTTTTATCATTTCATATTCCAGCTATTCCTCAAAAAACATGTTTTGGATATCATGCCAATCAAATTTGATATTGACATTTTATACATTTTAAGAAATTGTAGTTTTTGTATTACTACCCCAAGCTTCCATAAGTGGGTCAAAAATGACCCGCATGCATTTTCTATGGAATCCTATGGGAACACTTTTTTTTCAAAATGTAAAAGAAATGTCTAAAATTATAAATAGTGAAAAATTAAATATAAAATATTTCTAGTGTGAACCAAAATATAATACTAAATATTATACAAGTGATTTTTCTTAACAAAAATGGCATAAAAACACATATTATTCTAATACGGGTCCTTTTTGACCCACTTATGGAAGAGTGTAGGGTCCAGTCACTCGTGCGTCTAAGGGTTAATTGACTTAATTACTCAAAAGAGGATTAGTGTTTCACTCCCGGCTTATCATTTTTACACCATGTGCATTTTTTTTCGATGTGTGTTCCATGTCCTCATGACCACACTGACCCTTTAAACCAAAGCATAAGAACTCTAATACAGAGAGTTGGACAAACGTGTTTAAAAATGCTGAAAAAACTTTCCAAATCGTCAATTATTTTGTCTTTCCATAAAATTGCAAAGACATTTCTTTCAGGTTTTATTGCCCTTTTGATCCATGTCGACTGATGTTCTTTATATGGGTAGGGTAATTTGATGTTATTAAAATTGTCCATCCGTTCATTACTTGCTTGTCCTCTCCATGGCTTAGTAACTAATGATATGAGTCCCCTGAGAAAACACAATTGCATTTTTAAAAGCCACAGCTCACTCTTTAGAGCTGTACATATGGATATCAGAGGACATGGAGTGTTGGACCAGAATAAATAACACAGACGATTATTTATAACAATAAAAAGCAATACATGCTGTGTGAGCTGTATGATGTACTTTTTGCTACGGATCTGTTGATCTGCAATTTGTGGTGCTGTTGAGTTGTATTTTATTTGTATTCTGAATTAGTTATTCAATTAATTGATATGAACAGGGTGGATTAAATATAAGAAAGTCACTATAAAAGCTTCCACATACGCTAAACAGCTTCCAAATTAAAAGGAAGTTTAGTTATCACCATTGTAATGTTCAACAAAGCTGAACATTACAATGTTCTTTCACTATATAATATAAATGCAGGAATGTTGTATCATAATGTATTTCTTTTATCTGGGTGTACCTAGTGAATTGGCATCCGAGCATGTATTTACAAAGATCCTGAGCAGTGTTATAGAAACTGACATTAGAATTTCTGCCATAATTAGAAAATCACTAATTTGCTTCCAGCAGTGTTGTGACACTTTGCCAGGCAAAGTGCATTAATGTCCCTACACTCTGTACCTCAACACAGAGAACAGATGCTGTAATCATAAGGAGGTAATCTTCCTTAACACCAACTTCAGTTTGAAAACTGCTTAATTATACACAGACAGATTGTAACTTGCTTCTAAGCCCCTTAAGCATCACACATGGAAATGTCGAAAAATATTTTATGTATTTCCTGATTTCTGATTTCTACTCACTATGCGACATCTCACCTTGAGTTTCTCGTTTCTCCTGCCCTTCTCAACCTTAGCTGCTCCCTCTGGAGTCTGAACACTTGTTACTCATCTTGATGAGCCATCTGCCTTCAAACGCCATAACACGTGATGATGAGAAAAACAGCAACTCAAAATCTCCTCCAGGAGCTGAAGGAAGGCCAATGTACGGTATCCATCATTAATGCTGTTATGCAGCAGAGCTTCTAATGCGCCTCCTCCCATTGCCGCCAAGTTTTCTCTGTATGTTTTTTTGTTTGTTTGATTTTTCGATTTCAATCTTGTGCAACAAGTTGGAAACCAGCAACAACAACCTCAAACACATAAATAAATCTCAATGAGGTGATTATGAAACAGGTCAATCACTTGATGAAGTCCCACTTCCTGATTGGACAGACATGGTTCAGGCCTAGACGTTTGAAAATATTCCTCGCAATCATCCTCTTGGAAAAATAAGTGCAAATAAATATTTATCAACAAATCATTTTTCAGTAAGTCATTTTAAAACCAAAAGCCACACCCCGAAATTGCCTTCCTGCAATTCCACTAAAAGCATAATATTGATGCAATGTAAAATGTTTGTTTCAAGTGAACCCACTAAAGCATTGGGGTCATTGAGGTTTTTTATATTCTTTTTTCTAATTACAGAGCCGGAGGAGGCCTATCTTTGTATAACTTGAATGAACTCGTAATTTCTCAGATTAAAGTCTGAATTTTACAAGAAAATAAAAGATTTTCCTGAAATTAATAAGTGGTACATTTAAAAAGAAATATCACAAATCACAAGAAATACATAATATCACTGACATGACCACTTTGTGTCTGTTATGCATGCAGATTTAGTAATTAGTCATGATTTTAGATCACCATATTAACATAATGACATTTCATCATTATATTATAATTATTATTTTGGCATTAATCTCAATGGACAAACACAAATATAACACCATGTTCTATTCTAATGCTGTTGCCGCTCCTGAATGACATTTGCATGTAACATTTTCTATTTATAGGTGGCAAATTGTGACCATACTCTCAGAAAATGTATGTGTACACTGTGGAACGATCTGCCCATGCACATCAGACAGGCCTCCACACTGCCTGTTTTTAAATGGCTTCTTAAAACCCACCTCTTCTCCTTAGCGTATTAACATCTTTTAGAGCGTTGCTTTTATTGCTTTTAAATTGTCTATTGTTTTTACTTGTACTTGTTTTATGGTGTGTGAGCTGTGCTGTGTTATTTTTTGTATGTTTTGTTTTGTTTATTTGACTGTACAGCACTTTGGTCTGGAGGTTTAAAGTGCTCTATAAATAAAGCTGTATTGTATTGTATTGTATTGTGTATGACTTCAAAATATCAGGGAATTATTACTTTCTTAATGCACAGCTTTATCGTATCATAACTTCACTACCCTAGCTCCATAATATATGTTTCACATTTTACTCACAATGTCCATAATACGCCTGCTGACATGCATGAGTTCTCTCAGAGCCGTGGCTCAATGACTGTACTCGTGCTCTCAGACGCACCGGCAGGCGTGCAGAGAGAAAATGGAAAAAGGATAAACTCCATGTCTCCCTAGAAATCCTTCGGCCTATATAGCAGAACTCCTCCATTGCTACACCCCAGCAAGAGCTTTAAGGTCGGCTGACCAGCTGCTGCTGGTAGTGCCCAAGACCAGGCTAAAAACCCGAGGTCACCGAGCCTTCGCAGCAGCTGGCCCTAGGCTCTGGAACACTCTGACCCTCCATGTGAGGTCGGCCCAGACCCTAGGGGTTTTTAAATCAACACTAAAGACTCACTTCTTCTCCCTGGCCTTCTAGTCAGAGCGGAGCACGACTCCTGACTTTTCCCTGTGTTTGATTTTTATATTTGCTGTTGTAATTTATTGTCTTCTGTTTGCGATTGTAGTAATGTGTTATTTATTATTTGCATGTACAGCACTTTGGTTTTTAAAATGTGCTATATAAATAAAACCTGATTTGATTTGATTTGATATAAGCCGGAGCCAGCCCATTTAGTGCTTTAAAAACAAATAAAAGGAGTTTAAAATCAATTCGGAACCTAATTGGAAGCCAGTGCAATGAGGCCAGAATTGGGGTGATGTGGTCACGCTTTTTATGGCCAGTGAGAAGAAGCGCAGCTGCGTTCTGGACTAGCTGCAGGCGTCTATAGTTGACACCTGTTGCATACCCACGTATAGAGCGTTGCAATAATCCTGTTTGATTTTTATATTTGCTGTTGTAATTTATTGTCTTCTGTTTGCTATCACAGTAAAGTGTTTTTATTGCATGTACAGCACTTTGGCTCGACCAAAAATCGTTTTTAAAATGTGCTTTCTAAATAAAACTTGATTTGATTTGATTGGATGATGGAGGAGCCTGTGATCTAAGATTTTCATCATCATAACTACACTGTAGCTTTGTTCGTATGACCAAGAAAAGCCTTGAACCTTGAACCTTGATTTGTATCTGAACGCTTCATTTATGTTTTCAATCTCTGCAAAACATTCAGCGGCAAAGCGTATTTTTATAAGTGTAGTTTCATTTGACTCTTTTTGATGAACATTTATACCATCACATGGCTGTGTCTGAATGCCTTTTTTTGTACAGCAGCCTGAGTGAAAAGCTTTTCGGACATACTGTACCAACGTTTCTTTGACACTTGTTTGGCAGCTATTTGTTGCTTCTGTCAGTCAGTACACTGCGAATGTCATAGGAAGCTCTTTACTTTGACATTGGGCAAACTTTTACCTGACACATGATTCATTTCTATTGACAGTGAAAGGCAATTTTCGCTTCAATGTAAAGGACAGTAATTACCGTTACTTCTGGACACAGTTTATTGAGGTTTGACACTTTGACATCTTTTTTTTCCTCAGCTCTGCTAAAGTTCTTGTACGGGATCACTTGAACATGTCACAATATACAAATCACAAACATGTGATTTTATATACTCGACATATAAATAATATATTTCCTTAGCACATAATTTGATATTACCTGTTGCAGTTCAAATAACTAATTGATCTAATTAATAAAATGCAGGTTTTATCTCTAAAACATAAACACAGTCAGATAAAGCAATGCTTTTCTCTATCTCAAAAACACTGTACGCAACAATAAAAGTATTTTTATTAAACACAACAACTGCAATCACAACTGATTTCTGATGTCTTTCCCCACCATCATATAAAACGGACCAAAAACCAACAGTAACACCTGCAAGCAAGGATACACTTTATTTATTCTGCTCTATTCAAGAAATACGTCTCCTCTCATATCGCATGTTAAATGTGAAGGTCTGAGCCTTTTCAATACAAAGACATGACCATGAGCAAATCATACATTCACAATGACATATGAGGTCTTCACATAGAATTGATACAATAAAAAAGTTATGTTTTGAAATCAGAAGTGAGCCAACGGAAACCAATGATGTAGTCTTCAAGCACATTGTTGCCGAAAGAGGAAAAGGAAGGTGCGGAGTAACCCTTCCCAACCTTGACAGGAGGGTGAAGAGATAAATGAGATACACGTGTGTGCTGGGAAAACTACCAAAGCAGCATGGATGCACACCGAAAGAGGAATGAGAGTGGCTAAAGGAGAAAATAAAGAAGAGTTGTTATTCAGTTTTCATGAACAGAGCCGAAGCTGAATTTCCTGAACTTCCCTGGACAACAACATGTAGCTGTGAACTACAGAAAGTTAAAGGGGCCCTATAATACACTTTCAGGTTCAGATTTGTATTTTGTTCTTCTGCTTTGACATGTTTCCATGCTTTAATGTTCAAAAAGTGCTTTATTTGTCTCATACTACCTGTGCTACAGCACCTCTTTTCACCCTCTGTCTGAAACCAGAGCCCAGTCTGCTCTGATTGGTTAGCTGGCTGGTGTTGTGCCGTAGATTGAAGCCCTGATCTCGGGGACGCGCAAGGCTGACGTAATTTCAATTATTGGGCGTTTCGTCTAGTTTTCAAAGCAAGTATTGGAATAAGCTTCAGTGTTTTTATGTGTTATTCCTACAGAATACATGGTGAAAGGATAAGATGTGTTTTGTCAGTATAGTACTATTTTATAAAACATTCTCTGTTGTTTAAGTGTCTGATACTTGATAACCACAAATACAAAATACGTAAAAAAGTCATCTTGGACAAAGTTATAGTTTTTCACATGCTTACCCCAGAGTAAAATGCTTTGGTGTGCACAAACTAGAGGGGGACAGCAAACACCAGTGTGATTTTGGTGGGAGTACGACCACCCTGAACAAAGTTAGAGTGGGGGTGCAAAACCAGGCAGCTGCACCACTCTGTTGTGATTGGTTGTGACTATCACGTACAATGTACGGGCGAATGTTACACAGTAATTACGGAAGTAAACCATTAACATGCACAGAAACCTATATAACACCAACAGGAAATTCAAATCACAGTCTTGATCAGGAAACTCTGCACATTTTAAGTAAAAGATTTTTAATTCACAACAATACTTTTATGATAGCCCACTCTACATTCTAACGTTGCTCCTTCCTTTAGCGTCTTTAGGTGGCTGGAGTGGCTGTTTTATTTCACACATTCCTCCTCTTTGAACTCGATCCTCAACAAAGTCGTTGCAAATGTGTCTTTCCCTGCATAGCTCCCAGGAGGGAAAGAATCTTTAAGGGTCTCTCATCTCAAGGGGACAGGCGAAAACGGAGCAGAAAAGGGGCAGTAGAAGAAAGATGGAGATCCTGTCCATAGCTAATCTCACAGACAGATGGAAAATCTTGAAAGGACGGGCTTTGAAACATGCTGGAGGAAGATCTGTCCCCTTCAGTTTAAATAAATGTAACCCTCTCTGAACATGAAATAATCACCAAACGTGGCCAACCCCTTTAAGGCTCAAAGGAGAAAGATTTGCATATTTAGTTTCAGAAGATCTTCCTTTAAACAAAAATATAGGCATCAGAAAAGAAGAAACATATACACTAGACAGCTGTTCAGATATGAATGTATATCACACGTTTGATGTGTCTTATTCATAATACAGCTCACTGAATGCTTAATGCTGTATCCAAGCAGGTTGCGTTTAGAGCCATCATGGATTATTTAACAGTGTTTGGATTTGACGAGACCGTCAAATTTTTAAAAATGGAAAACCACAGTCATGCAGTGTGCCTGTCTGTTTACATTCATTTGAATTCCCTATTTGACAGAAATAATTCAAGCCTTCTGAGTCTGATTTTCATCTGTTTGATTGACACATGGTTCATCACATTTGAGCCTGGCTGGTGATAGACCTGTCACCTGAAGCTTGGAGCATTTCTTCTCTTTATTTCATTTATTTGAAGCTTCGAACAGACACAAGCATTGCTGGTAAATGTTAAGGAGGAGAATCCAATCATAAAAACCTTGAAATCTAAAAAGTGGAAGGCTTCCCAGCAGATCACTTGCTGTTCTAATATAACTTTTCGCTGACCCCACATGTTGCAACACAGTCTCACGGCATTTCGTGTTATAGTCACAAAATGAATCTATTGATTCGTGTTCACCAACACGATTTCACAATTTTTTTCGTGTCACACAGAACGATTTTAAAAGCAATGTAAATAAATAACAAATTAGAAGGAAAAAAAGATGACAAAAAATACAGATTTCAGTATTCTGACACAGATGTTTTAGAGGCAATGTATTTACAATACAGATTTCAGTATTCTGAGGCTCTGAGCCACATTTATTTTCCTCGCGGACGGCAAAAAAACTCAGACATTATACAATTTAAAATAAAAGGGATAGGGTTAGGCTTAGGGTAAGATATTGAGTAAGAAAATGTTTTTATGAACCACACAGCTTCCGGTCTTCCAAGACCCGACCGGACAAAAAGACGTGTTGCAGGCACGAAACATACTACCAATAGAAATACATTGCTTTTAAAATCGTTCTGTGTGACACGAAAAAAATGCGAAAAATCGTGTTGGTGAACACAAATCAATAGATAAAATTAATTTTGTGATTATAACACGAAATGCCGTGAGACTGTTCATGGCAGATATCTGAGCTGAGCAGAAGAGGAGGCTCAAAATGCCAACACAAAAAGTGGGGGATATCAAATTGTACACTTCAGAAAGCATAAAGTTATTTTAAAAGAGGTTGTGTAAACACATCTTCATTGGCTTTTCAACTTTCAAATGGTCATAATTAGGCTAGACAGTCAATTAACATGTTTTATTGTATAAAATGGAGTACAGGGTTTCAGTGTTTTCTATTAAAGTTGTGCCACATTGCCTTTAAAGAGGCCCTATTGTGCTTATTGGGGTTTTCCCTTTCCTGTAGGTTGTTATATAGCTTTGTGTGCATGTAAATGGTCTGCAAGGGAGTATATATCCAATCATTTATATTCAACTTTCATGAGGGAAACCCCTGTGTGGCAATGACGAAGAGAAATAATGTACAACCATAAACAGACCACTTATTTTTCCAGGGTGTTATATAATATCTATGGTTCAATTATGAATGTATTTGACAGGACGAGACCAGGAGTAACACATATGTCAATATATCCTTTATGGTGATTCTCACTCTACTGCCATCTACTGCATCTGTTCCTCTTAACTACGTTTTCACTTATCCTGATGTCCTTGCTGTAGGTGAAACAGGCTGAAACAGTAAAACTTTGACGAATAACTTGCCATGAGCTTTATACGTGATCTAATGACAAATTGGCCACATTTCCAAGTAGCCTTACATTGCCTTGATATCAAACTTTAAAAAGGTATAGCAAAGCTCCACTGAGACCTAATTTGGCAGATTGAAATGTAAGAAGATTTATTTCCTCCAGGCAATACAAATAAATGTGCACATAAATATTAGACTTTCCATTTTCTGATCTGGAAAAATCAGAAGAAGGGAAGTCATTTAAATAAACTAATAAAACAAAGTCCTTCTCCCTTATTTGCGTCAAAAATGTAACGTTTCTTCTTTATTCTTCACTTGGAAAACGTTTGTGAATCCATTTTTTTATATGCATTCAACTGCATTTGGCCCAATGCATTTCTGGTGAATGTAGGCCAATGTCAGCATACAACTTGAGTGCTGACTGTGCACGTTTAAGAACAATGAAGCAGCTATTGAGAGCAGCAAGACTGAGATTGAACACAAAGCACTATCTTTGTTTTTCTTACTCATTAATTAAAAAGCTCTGAGTTTGCATTTTGAAGGGAATCTGTTTTCTCCTTCATTCATTATACATTTCAAGCTCCATTTTCTGAATGAAGCATCTGTTCGATTTTCATTGTCCTTACTGCTTGCCAGGCCTTTGCTGTGTGGAGATAATTAACTAATTACATAACTTCAAATCAAGGTCATTTTACGCTTTAGTTTTACTTTCTATAATATCAATATTTGATTAGATTTGTATTGCAATTGAGATGCTTTTCTATGGTGATGATTAATTGCATTTTATTTATTAGAACAAAAATATTGTCACATAGTTAATTAATTTACTTAACTTTTTCATGTCTTTTCTACATCCACCTTATCACCTGAATATCCTCCTAGAGCACCATTGTGTTCTTAACTTCTTTTTAACCAAATCTCTCTCAGAGGGGCGTGGGGAGTGGCTCCTTATTTTCATCTAAAGTAACAGACAGAGAATCAGCACTTTTGAAACAGGGCTGAAACAGAGGAGATTATGGGATGCTGCAATGATCTGTTTGGTGTTTGGAGCCAAACACTTCAGAGACATGTTTTGTATATATCTGAGACCTATAATATATTGATGAAAAACAGTATAATAGGGACCTTTAACTGTAATTTGTATTAGATGTTAATGTTTCCAATCTATCTCGTTACTCCTTCAGTGGTAAGCAACCAGAGTTGATATGTCCTTTGTATGCACCAAAGGTATAACTGCAAAGCATTGTGGTTCACATGAACTGCAGGAGTGATTTTTTTCCCTCCCTGCCTTAGACCTTGGAAGGTCAATCACCAATGGCATGTTAAACAACTAACTATAGTGTGTGTGTGGTGTGTGTGTGGTGTGTGTGTGTGTGTGTGTGTGTGGTGTGTGGTGTTGTGTGGTGTGTGTGTGTGTGTGTGTGTGGTGTGTGTGTGTGTGTGTGTGTATGTGTTGGTTCATTATAGCAAAAGTAATTACAAAGGCACAACAAAACAAAAGCAGCCTGAAGGAGAATCAGACAGAGTTTAAAGTAAACTGGGGAACACCGGGCACAGGAATAGTTTACTATTGTTTAGAATATTTTTAAGCGGAGGGAAATAAAGCACAAGAAACTTGGCAAGGCAAGGCAAGTTTATTTATATAGCACCTTTCAGCCCACGGCAATTCAAAGTGCTTTTTTACTTAGTAAGTTGAACTTCCCATGAGCCAATGCCTTTCAAAGGTACCATACAGTATTTTATATAACGCACACAAAAAAAAACGGAATAATAATAACGCCACCAGCATTCCCTGGCTGTTTGGCAGCTTTGCCGGAGCGCAACATTACAAACACCTCACTGTCACTGACTGTTTCCTCGTGCTGCTCGTACTGTCAGCCCTATTTTGGGACGTCTTTTATCATCTCAGAGCAGAATCTTATGTAGCTGTTTCAGGGGCATTTTGAGATTTTTTGGGTTTCCCTTCATATTGAAGTCAGCTACGGCTAAGCAGCTTTTATAGTATGGTTTATTCAAAATGAACACTGCTGTCTCATTGGAATAACTAATTCAATAGCCCTGGTCTTGCATTTCAAACATGTACTGTACTGCTTTATAGCTCAGGCTAAATGCTGAGTGGCTTTTTAATGATGTCCATTTGTTGCACACTTTGAAGTCAATATAATGTGTCGCACATTTTATGAAAGAATGCTTCGTGGACTAATGACTTTAAAGGCCATTTTATAGAGTGTTTCTGTTGCACCATATCATAATGCTTTTAATGTTTTTTATTTTATTTCGGAAAGCACTTTGAATTGCCTTGTGTTGAATTGTGCTATATAAATAAACTTGCTTTGCTTTGCCTAAAGTGCTTTTCTCTTCTTGTTTGGTTGTGCAATAGTTTAAGCTCTTATTTTATGTAGTTAATCAAGATTTGGAAGGTACATGAAGGCATACAGAATTGACTAGTGAAAGCAAGACTAACAGGGACACTTAATAAATGGCAGTGGATTTCATGTATTCTGGGCAAAACATTGTACCATCAGTAGCTCAAAATGTACATTAAATTCTTTTCTGCGTTCTTTTAGACAATACAAAGACAGGGGGTAATAACATAAAGAGAAAAAGTACCCACTGATTGAATTTCAAAACTTTTATCTTGTGATGTTTTGTGTTAAAGCTCTGAAAGAGTTTGTGTTCATGCTTGGCATGTCCACCTCTCCCACAGGGTGCCTTCAGAGCATGTAATTAGATGGATTTTCCTCTAAGTGAACTATATTGCAAAGTTGGACAAGCTCCACAAATACATTCAAAGCAACATTATAAAATATAGTCAGCTTCAGTTCAAGAAATGCCACAAAATCCCCGCTTCATTAAATCGTATACTGACACACAATCTAAAAGTGCAGTGACTCTCCTCAAGCACACTGAACTAAAAAATAACTTTTTATTATATTAAAGTTTACTTTTAAATGCTGACTTTCAGTGTTAGGGGCATGGATGTTGATATCTACTCATTGTGCCATTTGGTTAGGGTTAGAAGACATGATGAAGAAGACTCAGGCTCATGATGAAGACTCAGGCTCATGGTGAAGACATGATGAAGACTCAGGCTCATGATGAAGGCTTAGGCTAATAGAGAAGACGTTGTGAAGACACGATGAAGAAGACTCGTAGTGAAGACATGATGAAGACTCAGGCTCATGGTGAAGATTCAGGCTCATGGTGAAGACATGATGAAGATTCACCCCTAGATTCCACCGGGTCCGTCTGCGGCGCGTTACGGCCGCGTTACGGCTGCGCCGCGGGGCTCACGGCGATCGCGGCCACTCTAGTCAATGGGTGCTATTCCACCACACGCTGCGCGTTACGGCTCAGAAGCGTCCCAGCCTAAGCCTTCATCATGTCTTCACCATGAGCCTAAGTCTTCATCATGAGCCTGAGTCTTCATCATGTCTTCACCATGAGCCTGAATCTTCACCATGAGCCTGACCCCTAGATTCCACCGGGTCCGTCTGCGCCGCGTTACGGCTGCGCCGCGGTTTTGGTCCGGCCTCCTCCGGCGTCATACCCTACCAGGCGCGTTTCAGAAGCATTTCAGAAGCGGAGCGTCTTGCCTGCCGGCTCGCAGTTTTGTTGATTTGGGCATATTTCCTGGACAAGGCTACTTTGTACAGACAAAGTTAATAATAACTGTAATATTCCAGTTATAAACGACATGAATCAAAGATGTGTTGCTGTATTTTAGTGGTAAAAAAATGCATTCATCATCATAATTATTCTATATATATAATTTACACAGTGCCTGTAAACCGGAGGAGAACGCTGGCATTTCTCCTCCTACTTGAAAGACTACGGAGGGATAGGGTCTGCAAAATTAGTTTGTGTGTGTATATATATAAATATATATATATGCTATATATGCTCTGAACGTTCCACTTCCTGCCTGCCCGACATTACCTTACGGCTGCGTCGCGTCAAAAATAGGATTCATCCTAATTTTAGAGGAGCCCTGCGCCGAGACGCATGGTGAAGACATGATGAAGACTCAGGCTCATGATGAAGACTTAGGCTCATGGTGAAGACATGATGAAGACTCAGGCTCATGATGAAGACATGATGAAGACTCAGGCTCATGATGAAGACTCAGGCTCATGGTGAAGACATGATGAAGACTCAGGCTCATGATGAAGACTCAGGCTCATGGTGAAGACATGATGAAGACTCAGGCTCATGGTGAAGATTCAGGCTCATGGTGAAGACTGAGGCTCATGGTGAAGACATGATGAAGACTCAGGCTCATGATGAAGACTCAGGCTCATGGTGAAGACATGATGAAGACTCAGGCTCATGATGAAGGCTTAGGCTAATAGAGAAGACGTTGTGAAGACACGATGAAGAAGACTCGTAGTGAAGACATGATGAAGACTCAGGCTCATGGTGAAGACTCAGGCTCATGGTGAAGACATGATGAAGACTCAGGCTCATGGTGAAGACATGATGAACACTGAGGCTCAGGATGAAGACATGATGAAGACTCAGGCTCATGGTGAAGACATGATGAACACTCAGGCTCATGGTGAAGACATGATGAAGACTCAGGCTCAGGATGAAGACATGAAGAACACTCAGGCTCAGGATGAAGACATGATGAAGACTCAGGCTCATGGTGAAGACATGATGAACACTGAGGCTCAGGGTGAATACATGATGAACACTGAGGCTCAGGATGAAGACATGATGAACACTGAGGCTCAGGGTGAAGACATGATGAACACTGAGGCTCAGGATGAAGACATGATGAAGACTCAGGCTCATGGTGAAGACATGATGAACACTGAGGCTCAGGATGAAGACATGATGAACACTCAGCTCATGTGAAGACATGATGAACACTCAGGCTCATGGTGAAGACATGATGAAGACTCAGGCTCATGGTGAAGACATGAAGAACACTCAGGCTCAGGATGAAAACATGATGAAGACTGAGGCTCAGGATGAAGACATGATGAAGACTGAGGGCTCAGGGTGAAGACATGATGAAGACTGAGGCTCAGGGATGAAGACATGATGAAGACTCAGGCTCAGGATTAAGACATGATGAAGACTCAGGCTCAGGATTAAAACATGATGAAGACTGAGGCTCAGGTGAAGACATGATTGAAGACTGAGGCTCAGGATGAAGACATGATGAAGACTCAGGCTCAGGATGAAAACATGATGAAGACTGAGGCTCAGGGTGAAGACATGATGAAGACTGAGGCTCAGGATGAAGACATGATGAAGACTCAGGCTCAGGATGAAGACATGATGAAGACTCAGGCTCATGGTGAAGACATGATGAAGACTGAGGCTCAGATGAAGACATGATGAAGACTCAGGCTCAGGATGAAGACATGATGAAGACTGAGGCTCAGGATGAAACATGATGAAGACTCAGGCTCATGATGAGACATGATGAAGACTGAGGCTCAGGATGAAGACATGATGAAGACTGAGGCTCAGGATGAAAACATGATGAAGACTCAGGCTCGTGATGAAGACATGATGAAGACTCAGGCTCATGGTGAAGACATGATGAAGACTCAGGCTCATGGTAAATAAATAATGAAGACTCAGGCTCATGATGAAGACCTATATTCAGTCGGACCGTTAGCTTGTCCACTTCATTAGCAGTGATCTGATGTTGCCATAATGAAAGGGGGAGATACGGCCCACATCTCATTTTCAAACATAATGTTATGTCAAAAGGCCTGAAGCAGTCAGCTGGGACCAGCCCCTGTGAACTTTGGTGTACAGTATTTTAATCATGTCATATTTTAAATAGATCTTGACATTCATAAATTGTATGAATCATTCATTTATTTGATATTGTCGTGTTATTTTGTGAATGTAGAATATTGGATTGGCTAATATGTAAAAATAATGCTGACCAGATAATGTTTTATTTATAAACAAACAGTTTTCAATGTTTAACCAGTATCTCAGTTGCCTAAATGTGAGATACACAAGTACATTTTAAATCAACAGCCAACGTTTTGAGCATGATTGAACCATCTGCCCTGACTTCCTCTTCAGTGATGTTCTCAGCATTAAGGATTACCATTATTTCATCCAATCAGTGATCACATTTTCCCATAGGTATTACTGGCAACACATAATTCCTCTAGCAGAATAATGATGTCGAAATTAAAACCACCATTTTTTCAGGATTAACTGACAGAAGACAGTTAAGAAAAACAGCTTAACTGCACTTGGAAACATCTGTCTTTTTTTTCCAAGGCCCATCATTATGTATTTTCTGTAACATGGATGTGGAAAAATAATAATATTATCCGTAATAAGTAGCTACGTGTGAACTATTTCAAAAAACATTGAATAACACCACCAAGTGCAAGGCTTCTTTTCCCTGCGTAGTCTAATGAATGTCACAGAGGCAAACCGCTTGGATACAGCTTTCCCTTTTGAAGCAACAACAGGATGATCTGACAACAAAATCCCAATTTCTCTCGGGGACTTCCTTTCATGAAAGACATGATCTGACTTGAAATTCACCTGTCACATGTCACACTATAAAATATACCACTATAACTGTGAGGATGCACACCTGGGACTTATTATTCTCGTATCCTTCCTGTTGCAAAAACCACTTTTTTCTCATTTATATGAAATGTATACGTGAATGTACATTCGATGAGATTTAATGTATTTATTCAAAAGGTAATTAGATAATATTGGTAAAAATATTGAATAATTACAACTGCATCATTGTATGTACCAAAGTCTTTTCAGTGTGTTTAGATCCACTAAATAAAGACTCCAGCAGTCCTGATTATAATACATCCTGTCCCAGCCTTTATGAACTTTCATAATCACACAAGAGAGCGTGATTATGTTAATATAATCTCATGTCAGCCAACCCTGCTGCAATGCTACAGATCACTGCCTCCAGATGAAAACGGTTGAGTTTCTTCCACTGATCATGGCCCCGTTGCCTTTTCTTAATCTTCTGAATTCAATTTGAACATTTCCTGTTCCTCCGCAGCGTTTGCGTTGACGGGTTATTTCTATATCCGTTGCTTTCTTACTGCTCCAGTGAAAGGAGGACATACAATAATGAGAGAATATAACATTTAACTGCCTATAGACATTTATTATGCAAAATTACCATTCAGGCCGGCTTCTTGTGCTCTGAACTTCAGGCATTTGATCTATTTTTGTATTTAGGGAGGCATGTGGCGCAGTGGACTAGTGCGTTGCTCTTCGGATCAGGGGGTCACAGGTTCAAACCCCACTGTAGTCAGCATGTCGTCGTGTCCCTGGGCATACTATTTAACAATGTCAGAAAGGAAAAGTGCTACTTTATGGGCCAACTATATTCACAAATAGGGATGAAACTCCTGGTAAAATATTCACTTCATTTTATAAATTACCTCAAGCCATCCGAGCATTAAATTATCTTTTCCACACATTTTGTTCTAAAACTCATAGCAAGAAAACATATATCCCCTTTCAACAACAGCACATTGTTATTTACAATAAAATGATCCGATGTGTTACTCAAATACAAATGCAAAACTCTATGTGCCTGTAACAAAGGTCAGCTTATAATTGTATTTTTCCCTCATTCCTCTTTAAAAACATCGTTTTTTTTCCAGGGATTGCGACTAAATGGAACTCACTTAGACATTATTCTGCCAGAAAAACATAGATTTAATTATTTCCACAACAACCCTCAACCTTATCAGTATGCCTCATTAAACTTTAATGAATTTTTCACTTGGCCTTTGCTTCCGACCCTGGGACTATGCACAATATTTTACATAAATTGATGCATTGTACCATAGCTAAAAAGATATTTTCCATCAGCAGTCTTTCAGCAGGTCACAAAGGTAACTGAGGACAATCAGGAGAACAAGGGCACGCAGCGATTATTTCTCTTCTTGGCAGAAAACATGCTCTATTAAAAGCACCATTAACATTTTGTTAAGAGTCTCTTTTTTATTAGCAAATATTGGTATTGCAACCCTAAAATATTCATTTTCTTTGCGAGGTTTGTGCTTTACCCCCGCCTCCATCTCCCCTTATCAGCAAGCCACTCCCACCAAATCAGCTCACCTGTACTCCCAGCTGAATCTCATCATCCTGTAATCTATTCTTTCTATCCTCTCTTTATCCAAAACCTTTTCCCTCTCTGACCTTTCGAGGATTTATTAGAGGGAAACAGGTTTGCAGAGAAGCTTATCCAGGCCGGGGAGTGTTATGACCGTAGACACAGCGTACCTCCCTATCTCTCATCAATTCCAACTAAGGCTCCAGTGGGGACCTTGCTCCCTGCGTGTGCCTCTCCACCTCTGTTTCTTACTCTCTTACTTGCTACCCTTTTCCCTTAACCTATCCTAAGGGAGTGCTTGTTCTTCCTTCTGCCTGTCTGTGTCTGTGTATTCTCATGTTCCGATTAACCCAGTCTCCCCCAAATTCTTTTTGTTTTGTGTCTATATCTACACCGGGATCCGGAGTCGAGGCTGATCCTCTTGCTGTGGTCCTGTGCCCTGGATCCTCTATCCTGAGTTCTGGATTAGTCGTGGACTTCGGGTCGTGGCTGGGCCTGTCTCTGCGGTCCTGCCTGGGTCTCGTCATGCTGCTTCCCTGATGGCTCCTACAGGATTGTTGTTGACATCCTCGTGGATTCATCTTCTTATTATAGACACATGCATTTCCAAACATTCGGTCTACCTACGCTGTAAATGTATTATCTCTTCGATTTACACACGGCATCTATTGCACGTCTGTCCGTCCTGGGAGAGGGATCCCTCCTCTGTTGCTCTCCCTGAGGTTTCTCCCATTTTTCCCTTTAAACTGTGGGGTTTTTCTCTGGAAGTTTTTCCTTGTACGATGTGAGGGTCTAAGGACAGAGGGTGTCGTTTTTCTCATACTGATATTCTGAACAAACTGTGCTGTTGTATTAGCTGTAAAGTGTCTTTACTGTAGGGTATTTTTATTATATGTACAGCACTTTGGCTCGACCAAAAATCGTTTAAAAATGTGCTACATAAATAAAACTTGATTTGATTTGATCTCCAAAAAAGCCAGTATTTAAGTTTCTCATGCTCACACACTCACTGACAGAGAGGAGTTAAGAGCAGACATCTTTATAAGGGTCAAAGGAATATTGGAGAAACAAGAGAAGTCAACAGAAGGAAAAAAGAGGACATCATTTCCAGAATGAGTTTTGGTCACACAGGGCAAACATATCACGTGAAAAAACATACATCAGGCGAATGTGTATATTGTGGCAATGACGCAACCTTTTTTGTCAGGAAGCACTGTACAGAAATCAAACATATTTAAATATAAAAAATATTTTGCGGGGGAGTTCTGGGGATGTAGCATACAGGGCAGTTGTGGTGGCGTTTTAATCCTTCTCTACAATTTAATAGTCCACCTCTATCGGGTTGTGGTTTTGACGCGCCTCTCTTTGTTTCCAAACAAATGAGCTGAGAACATGGTTGAGTCAGATGAGCTTTATCGTTAGTCCACATCATTTCTTCGCTTCATCTTAATCAAAGTTAATAGTCTCCAAAAGAACAAAAGAACACGGTCAAAAGACTTTTTCCGTTTCCCCGTCTCATCACCATCAAGCTGTGTCCTATCAACCTACCATATATAGGCATATAGCCATGCACGTGATACTGACGCACATATCAAATAAGCCTTAAATTAATACATTTTAAACCATAGTATGACTCACAAAAATACCTTTAGATGGTGAGTTTAATCTAATTGATATTATTATCAAGCCTAACTATCAGACAATAATAACTCAAGGAAAATGGCTCTAACATACCAGCCCCTAATTGCTTATTACATAGCAATTACCAATTATAATATATCAAGAGTCATTTTAACAAAACATATAACATCCATACGTAGCATAGTATATTGCATACTTTCAAGTTCATAGTATATTGCATACTTTCAAGTCCACAGTAAGACCAGTACTGAATGTGTAGGTCTAGTACTAATTGTCTGTAATGTTCTGCTGTTCAAAAGGCAGCCTTTGATGGGGAGGTAGGAGACCAAGAGTCTAGTCCTTTTGTCTAACAGTCAGAGGTACACGTGACTGAAAGGCTAAGGCTTAGTAGGCTCAGTCTATTGCCTCCAGGAGCAGACATAACTTAGTTATCGGATCTTTCAATGGTACTTTGTCTTGGTTTTAACCAGGACAACTCCTAACAAGTCCTTTTTGAACCAGGAAGGGTCTTAACTACACGTCCCAGGAGCCAAGTGGTCCTCGGTGCATTCTCATCAAACGATGACGACCAGGTCTCCGGGGGTGAAGTTTCTTTTGATGTATTCCATTTGTGCGTTCTTGCATCAAGGAAGGTATTCCCTGGTCCAGCGCTTCCAAAACAGGTCAGCAAGGGTATTGCACCTGTTTTCCTCCTCTTCTCCGTGAGTACAGATCCTCTCTACTGAAAGGAGTCTGGGGCAAGATTGGATTTGTTCTTAACTGAAGTAAGGTGATTAGGTGTGAGGGGCTCAAGGTTGTTTGGGTCCTTTGTCACTAGTTGTGATTGGCCTATCGTTCAATTATTGCCTCAACCTCACACAAGGCTGTGTGCAGAGCATCATCATCCAATGTTTGTTCCTTCAAGACAGATGGGAGATCTTTTAACCAGTCGTATTAGCCTTTCCCACACCTCCGCCCTGGTGAGCTCCAGAGGGGGGATTGAACGTCCAATCAATTCCTTCCTTTGAGTAGCGTTGCTTGATTTAGTTTTTATCCAGTTTGTTTTACAGCCTCCTCCAGTTCCTTTGTGTGCCGATGAAGTTGGTGCCCTCGATCTGTTCTGATGCTCTTTATTGTGCCTCGAGGACAGATGAATCGACGAAGAGCGTTTATGCATGCAGCTGTATCCCAAATGACTGGCAACTTCAGGTGAACAGCACGGCTTACCAGGCAGGTAAAGATTACTCCCCATCTTTTGACATGAGCTCTGCCACGTTTCACCTGCGATGGGTTCCAAAATAGTCTATGCCTACATGAGTGAAAGGTGGAAGATCAGGGGTTATTCGATCAAGTGGGAGATCAGCCATTTTCTGGTCTCCAGCTCTAGCCTGTAGGCGTCTGCAAAACACACAGTTCTTTATTATCCTCCTTGCTGAAGAGTTAGCAGCGGATAGCCAGTAACGTTGATGGAGTTTGGAGAGCATGTGACCTCTTCCTGAGTGACCAACTTGATTATGGATGTGGCTTAGTATCAAACTTGGAAATATATAGAATGTTTTCGGTAGAATCATTGGATGTTTGACCTCAGTTGGCATAGCCATCTTTCTAGTTCTTCCTCCAACTCTCAGAAGCCCAGCATCAATGATAGGGTCCAGCTTGTATAGGGAGCTTTCTCTATTGCACTGTTTTCCTTTTTCCAGCAAGGCAATTTCCTCTTTGAAATGCTGTCTCTGCTCATGGCAAATAATGGCTTTTTCAGCATTTTCCATGTCCTCCACTGAAAGTCTTAGTGCATTAGCTGTAGGGCATTTGAGGCAGAAGGCATCTGATCCTTCATTCCTCTTGTCCTTTATCCTGCTTTGCTCCAAGATCAATGGAGCAATCTTTTCTTTTTTCTCTCATCTGCAGGACGATTGTCTTTAATTTCATTATCCATGAAACAGCTCTTTTTAGGTCATTCCATGAAGAGTAATAGTCCAAGAGCTTGCTTGTTGGAGTTTTTTCCATCTTACATGTGACAATGCTGGTGACAATAGCTTCTTTGCGTACTTCAGGGTCATCTGGAAGGAGAGAACCAAGTTCTTTTGGAATACTTGGCCACTGTGATTCGGATTTCTTCAAGAATTCTGGACCCTGAAGCCATCCTTTTGAACTGTAAAAGGATTCAATGCTCAGACCTCTTGAAGCATCATCAGCGGGGTTGTTTTTGGAGTCTACAAACCGCCACTGGTTCACTTTTGTGAGGTTATGAATAACAGCAATCCGGTTTGCCACGAAAGTGTGGAACCTCTTAGTCCTGTTTCGAATATATTTCAGTACTGACTGGCTGTCAGTCCACAATGCTGATTCCAGGAGCTCTCCTTGTAGCTCTGATCGGAGCATTTTGTCCATTCGTGCAGCCAATGTAGCAGCAGTGAGTTCCAACCTTGGAATTGTTATGACTTTTAGTGGGGTAACTCTTGATTTTCCCATCACAAAGGCTACGTGTACCTCCTCCATGTCATTGGTGAATCTCAGGTAACTTGCGGTACCGTATCCTTCTTCACTTGCATCACAAAAGGTGTGTAGCTGTGCAGTTTTTACTCTTCCAAAGTTCTTGGGTTTTACACACCTGTCAATTTGGAATCTGGCCAGCTGGTCTAAATCCATGAGCCACTTCTGCCATGGCTTTGAGAGTTCCACTTGAATTTCTTCATCCCATCCATATTGGGCTTTACAGAGTAATCGAAGTATTTGCTTTGCCTTCAATATGAAAGGGGCGAGAAGACCAAGAGGATCGTACACAGAGCTGACAGTGGAAAGTATACTCCTTCTTGTAAGGGTTTTGTTGTTCACAGTCACACGGAAACTGAATATATCATTTTCAATGTCCCAGTACATCCCTAGTGCTCTTTCATGTGGCAGCTTATCCCTGTCCAGATCCAAGTTTTTCACCTGTTTAGCCTTGTCTTCATCAGGGATGGATGCTAGCACCGCTCGACTATTACTTATCCATTTCGTCAGCTTGAATCCACCAAGGGAACACATTTCTCTGAGAGACCTAATAAGGCTTATAGTTTGATTTTCTGTTGCTAGCGACTTGAGGCAATCATCCACATAGAAATTTGATTTGATTGTTTCTGCCACTTCTCCATCAAATTTGCCACAGTTGTCCTCAGCTGTTCTTCGCAATGCAAAGTTTGCGCAGCTTGAAGAGGAAACAGCTCCAAAGAGATGGACCCTCATCCGGTATTCCTCCAGATTCGTGCTGGTTTCTCCTTCAGGCCACCACAGGAATCTCAGCAAGTTTATGTTCTCCTCGTTTACACGCACTTGGTGAAACATCCCCTCAATATCTGCCATAATGGCGATGGGCTCTTGACGAAACCTGAGTAGAACACCAATCAATGAGTTTGCCAAGTCAGGGCCCTGAAGGAGTACACTGTTGAGGGATTTGCCTTTATAGGATGATGCACAATCAAAGACCACACGGATCGTTTTTTTACATTTATGATAGACACCATGATGGGGGTATATACCACACTTTGCCATTTTCCACATGTAGATCATCCGATGGTACTTTCTCTGCATATCCTTTTTTGATAATGTCACTCATAAAGCCTTTATACTCAGCTGCATAGGTCTGATCCTTCTGGACTTTCTTTTTTAGTGACATTGCTCGTTGCTCTGCCATTTGGCGGTTGTTTGGCATGATAGTGTTTGGATTATCTAGAGGAAGAGGTAAGTTGTAGTGGCCATCTTTAAGAGAAACCGAGCTTGATACAATCTGCATGAACTTTCGGTCATCAGCTGACATTTGTCTTTCCTCTTCATACTCTTTCTCTGGAAAGTCGTTAATATATTGTCTTTCAATTAGCTTCTCAAGGTGAACAATTGAGATCCTGTTCACTAATGCCACGGGGGTTTCATCATCCAGATCCGTGGAAGCATTAAGTGGACCATTAACGACCCATCCTAACAGTGTTTTCACTGCATAGGGGCCATTTCCTTGGCTATTTATAACTTTCCATGGTTCCATAGCCTTTGGAGTATTTACTCCAATAAGAAGTCCCACGTCAGCATCTATTTCTCTTATTTGGATTTCCTGCAGATAAGATGAAGCGTCTTATTTTGGACAGTTTAAAGTGCGAGGGTCGTGATCGGTTCGTGCACGTTCCGTGATGGCCGGCCGGCCCCCAGTCTAACTTGATACCGCCCCCATGATAAATACATTTAATTATTGTGAAGCCAGCTGCAATGGATCATTGATCCACCAGGGGGTGCAGTGGGGTTCCACACTGGAGTCATGTGAAATTAACTTCTTTGTTGTTAATAATGTTGTTTAGTCGGAAAAAACGAACGAGCCGGCTCTCCCGATTTTTAATCCTAATTTAATCATCATCATTGATGTTTATGTTCGCCGAATTGACATAAAATCACTGACAAATATGAATATTCTGTATTCAACTTCATTGAAACGATCAGGATGGGTGTTATTTTTCCCCACAATGACCAAGTCGCTGCAAATGATCCCATGTATTACATGTACATGACCATATTCTCAACAAAGTTACGTAACGAAACATTCTGTATTCCTTGCTTACTTTTTATTTAATGCTTTATAACAGCTGGAATAGTTCGTTTAGAACAGGCACCTCACTCGCAATCTGCTCCTCCGCAACGCCTACCACCTACCTCCGGCTGAAATTATGAATGTACAGTAAGGCATAGTAATCATAGATAACACGGCAGGGTCCGTTACAGTTTGTTTTCATCTGATTTCAAATATTTCAAATGTCTGAAGTTAATAAATAGCATTCTCAGTGTTCAAGTCAATAATAGTCATATAAGAAAAGTACTGATCTAATAACAGAGATTTTATAAGGACTTTCAATGCGACATCGCTCATGTGAACTACAGAAACTGGATGTTGTGGTGCCGAGAGGCGGGGTATCAAAAAGTACAAGCTAAACTTTTATTTAGCATTGAAAACTTGTAAAAAGTGATGCCCGGGAAGCGAAGACCCGGCGGGGAAACAGCTGGTCTGGTTCACTAAAATGTCCGTGTACAGTATATCTGGTACTAATGTATAGCGGATCTTTGTTAAGATCCATATGTCTAGTAGAGATGAGGGATGGCAGAAGGTGCTATATATATATATATAATTCCAAAGCTGGGAAAGACCTTTCAAATTTAGCAATAATAGTCATATAAGAAAAGTACTGATTTGTTCTTGAATCAACTTTTTTATGGAAAATGTTTTATGTAATTTTATTTCATTTTAAATAAATGAAAGACATTCAAGTTAATGTAATTAGATATACATTATTAATGCCATACATTTTTAAATGTAATTAGATATACATATTAATGCCATACATTTTTGCATAAATATTTATTCAGTATGATAGCTGTCTAACAGAAGTTAAATCCATTTTCACTTATTCTGACAATGTACTTAACCCCAAATAAAAGAACCCAATAAAAATAGTTGTTAAATAATAGTGAAGTCACGTTGTAATAACAATAACTATATCTCTCGGTTTTTTTTTTGTTTTTTTGTGTGCTTTGCCAAAAGCCACTGTGTCAAGTGTCCTAGTTGGGTTGCCGTAACGAACAGCAGCCGGCTCTCGATTTTTAATCTAATTTAATCGTTTATGTTCGCCGAATTGACATGAAATCAATGACAAATATGAATATACTGTATTCAACTTCATTAAAATGTTATTAACGGCCTAAACTCAGTAATCCATAATTCCATATATTTTGAATATATATATATTTGTATATTGATATATATATATATATATATATATATCTGTATGTATATTTTCTTTTTGTATTTTGACATGTATATTTTATATTTTATTTTATATTTTATTTTATTTTATTTCTATTCTTGTATATTTGTTTTATTTGTAAAATGCCTTTATGCTGCTGTAACAAAAACAATTTCCCAATTTGGGATCAATAAAGTACGATCTATCTATCTATCTATCTAATTCACTAAAAATTACGATGATCCTGGGTGTATTTTTCCCCATAATGACCATCCAATCATCCAATGACTGTTTCCACTCGGACTTCAATACAGCAACACCATTGTTTGGTTTCCATGGTAGCGTGTCTCTTTATTAGCGTGCACTCCTTTCCTGTAAATTACAGGTCCAGCCAGGCAAAACAGTAATATGAAATATGAACGTTAGTTTTTAACTGAACATGATCAAATAAAGTCAAAATGTCACAGTGTTTACAAACATTGACCTACCGTTCACCAGCCCCCACCCCACTATGTTGAGTATAGCCTACTCTTTGTTGCTACATACGAATTGGCAATCGGAATGTGTGTTTCCCAACCCCCCCCTGTGATATCTCTTCACAGGGGGAGAGAGTTGACGCTCGTGAATTGTCAACGGGGGGGGGCCTCTCTGCAACGGAGGAGCCGCGGAGAAGTGAATCACAGTGATCTGCTATTTTAAGTAAATTCAACACATATCGACCCTAAATATAGCATATAATAAGAACGAGAAAGTGTTACATCGTTTTTTGTAAACATTGACCAATGTGCGAGGGGTGATGACATCAGAGCATCGGCCTATGGGCTTAGCCCCGGACAGGTACAACAGGTATTCACTCAGAGGGGGGTAGAGTTACTCATTTACATGTCAAAAAGCAACATACAGTAGGCGGGTGGGGGATGGTGAACGTTTACATTTCTCTACAGCAGTGGTTCCCAAACTTTTTGTGCCCAAGGCACACCAAAGGACAAGTAAAAATCTCAAGGCACACTATTGTGCGAAAATAGCCCTTTATAACACTGTTATCACTCATATCATGTAAAAATATCTGTAAATGTGCATAATTATTTACTAATGCCAAATAAATGTGACAAGACAACTAATTACTCATGAAATATTATTAACGAAATATTTCAGAAATTAATTTGAAACTTTATAAAATTAGGCTTCATCAAAGCACAGGGATGAAACGTATACCAATATAATCTCAGGGCTCGACATTATAAATGGCCCGCTGGCCCGGAAGCATTATTTAGACACCGCGGCCAGCATAAGTACTTTCAACTCGCCCACAGCTGTTTGCTGCGAGAGAGCAGCGAGAGCAGTCTCCCGGAGCGGGAGAGCAAGAAGAAAGAAGATAGGGAGAGAGAGAGAGAGAGAGAGAGAGAGAGAGAGAGAGAGCGAGAGAGAGAGAGAGAGAGAGAGAGAGAGAGAGAGAGATCTCTACTCTCTCGCTCTCTTCTCTCTCTCTCTCTCTCTCTCTATCTATAACTATCTATCAATATATCTATCCATCTATCTCTCTCTCTCTCAATCTACTATCTCTCTCAATCTATAAGGAACCGCAGTAGACAAAAGGCGTTGCTATAGCAACACGTCATGTTTATATGAAAAGGGGTGGGGGTCAATATGACCCGCTGGGCGGAAATAGGTATAAATTGACCATTTTAACAACATAGGGTGCTACATAACACACTTTCAGGAAAGTCACGGACTGGAAGACTTTAATATTTTATTGAAAAAAAGTTACACAGTTCTAGTGTTGTCCTTCAGCCTTCGATGTGTCACGGTCTTATAATTCCCACCTGCAACTGCGTTAACAGCGAATATGGGGTTCTGTGAGGATTTTTTTTTAAATAATTATTTTTAGGTATAGAGTTTTGCCTCTGTATTATGAAATGAGTGCATACAAAGTACTGATATAGTAAATTAAAAAATTATTATTTTTGTGTAGTTGTATATTGCAATAATAGCAGTGGCCCTTCTCCTATTCAAACCAAAAGAGAAAATGCAGATATTACACTCTGAAAAGAAAGGGTAGACATATCTGTACTCTTACGGGCCGTCTCCACGGCAGCGTTAAAAAACCTTGAAACGCTTCTGCCCATTCACTTTGAATGGGGTGACGTCACTTTTTTTCGCTTTCGCCGAAATGCATTGTGGGGCAGGCGAGCGGAGATTCTCAGGATTTTGAAAGATCCAAAGTTGAACAATGTTCAACTTTTGAAGCTGAGGAGGAAGCGTCAGCCAATCAAATCCCATGTACGCAAATCTGACAGTTCAAGCTCTAGCCAATCAAACGGCGTGTATGCTGGGAGAGACATACCGCAGATCATTTCCTCATATTCCAAAAATGGAGGAGAAATTAGCGGTAGCGAATCAATCACCCCGGTGCTTTAGACCAGACCTACCGGGATATAAACCGGAGGAGCCAGGCATGGAGGGAGGTGGCAGAGACAGTGGTATGTTTTCGCCTGTTTGGGGAGTTTATATCCCGTTTACTTCGGGCTTTTTGGCTTCGTATGTCGGGGGGCGGGAGATTCATGTGATTGGTTGATCGCAAAAAAATCCCCAAGCTTCAGATACGCCCACCTCCAAGATTTTTTTAACGCTGCCGTGGAGACGGCCCGTTAGTGCCAAGTGCTAAGCTATTCATTTGCAGAATGTTAAAGTGATCTATCTAAGTTCTATTCATATTCTTGACGGGAAGAGTTAGTATACAATAGAGTTAGAGTTAGTATACTTAAAGCCTTCTCCAAATCAAACCAAGATATCTTGGGTATTCACTCAGAGGGGGGTCGGTGAACCGGGCAGAGTTTTTAAACATTTAAACATTTATAACTAGTTAGGTTGTTTGAGAGGTACAGCTACCATTCTTTAATTAGATGTTTGATAAGTGCAGATCACATAGTAAAACACGTACACAGATACATTATTTTGTATTTTTATTAAATTCGACAATGTCAATTTCACTTTCCACTATGTCCACCGTTGTTTTTCACAACCAATGGCCAGAAGAACTTTATTGAGGCCTGTAATTAGTCAACTACAGGTCTCTTGGGTCAGTCTTTTTCCTTCCCAAAAAGCTTTTGTGTGACAAGATGTTTATTGCTCTTGGGGCATGGCATTTAAAAACAAGATTTTAACTTTAGTTTTTTATATAAATCTGCATTTTCTATTGTGAAAAAATAAGTCTTAGTTATTTAATATATAGCGCCCATCTCCTGGTTAAACCCTGAAATTGGAGAATAGTGGGAGGGCCTAACATTTCCTGAAATACTGGTCTTTGGCAGGCAACTGGCTGGCAGTCTGGCAGGAAGCTGTATGCTGGGGGTCCAAAATAAGAGGCTCCATCTGTAGCTTCAGCAAGCCACTATTAGCAATCCATGTGAAGGCAGCTCTCACCAGTTCCCTGCAGGATCCCGAAGTATATTGCTCCAGGTAATATAATCGATCCTGGTTACTGGTGGTTTTCTCCTCAATGCCATGTTGAAATGCCCTCACAAATATTTGATAATTCAGGGGATTGCCATCAAAGGACTGGGATTTCCCTAGTGGGCAGTGATGTTTGCTTTTTGTTGAAGTACAAGTAAATTAACAATGTCATTTTGTCTCTGCATCACAGTCAGGAAATTGTCATTATTATTTGTCCCTGTAATTCCTGCATCTCTAGCTGTGTGTTGAGGGCTTTGGTTTGTATTATCAATATTTTCTGGTGGTCTTGGTTGTTGGTATAGAAGCCTTTGAAGTGGTGTTTTGGGAATGGCTCCAAACTCAGCAAAGGTAATTGGAGACGGCTCTGCATCCATTGACATATGTGGTTTTACTCTGTAGTCTTTTACATAGTCATTCATGCCGTCTTGTGTTGGATTTTGTGAACCAGTCTCAAAATGCTCCAGAACTTTCATTTTTGCATCAGATTCAGCTAGGCTGGCTTCCATTTCCCATCCGGTTCGAATCTAGCTTGCAGTTGAGCCTTTTCCATTTCAAGTGCATGCTTTTCCTTTAATCCTGCTGCCCAGGCAAGGAGGGCAGCTCTTTCTGTGGCTATTTTGAGGTGGGTTGAGGAAGCAGAAGAAGTTGTTGATCCTGCTTTTGAGCTCCTCCTGTGTGATGCATTGGAAACACTGTCATGGGGTTCAATCAGTATCTGAGGATCCATTTGAGAGCTTTTCCACATTTCCACATCCTTAAGGAAATTCGTGAATGCAGACATTTTTGGTTCATACCAATCCATTCTCTCAGTTTCCCTTATTTCCTCAGATAAAAGCATTTGAACATGTCCATGACACTCAATAAATTCATTGAGTAACATCTTGAACGTTGCAACAGCTTCATCCACCTTTTTCCATATTTCCACCTCGCACCAGTAATGGTTTAATTTTCATTCATTTCTGCGGGTGCATGCTCCAAGTTTTCCTCTTCGCGATTGGCTGAGAGTTTTAAATCTCTCCTCTGCCGCTGCAACATCAGCTGGAGGAATATCAGGATCCATTGTTTATTTTTGTTTGTTTTTTCTTCAATTAATCCACATGAAATAAAGTCATTAATATCTCCAAGAACAGTTCTTCGTGAATCCTGTTTTTGTGCCAAACATTCCTTTAACGTCCGCTTCCTTAACTGCGTGATAGTTCTTTCATGCATTTCATTGTTTAAGCATTCCAACAGCAATTGTGGATTATCTTCATTTCATATCATCCCCAGTAAGCATCATGATATCACTGGGTGGATTTCCCTTTCGTTTTGTCAAACATCCGTAACTATGCACACATCAGTCCTTGCATTGTTTGATGAAGCGATCCCATTGTAAACAGCGTTTCATTCATAGATTCCTGAAATCCACACGAATCCTGTGCTTGTCCTTTGAAGTTTTTATCCACAATTGCTGTTGGAATGCTTAAACAATGAAATGCATGAAAGAACTATCACGCAGTTAAGGAAGCGGAGTTAATTTTGAATTAGGACTTGGTTTATATGAAGGATTTAGGGTTTATCTGATCCACAATGCCAACCCCAATTAAAACAACAGAAGAGGAAGGAGAAGAACACTCACTGCCAGATTGTTCTTTGCCTTTCATGCAAGATTCTCCTTATTCCTGATTGTCTCCCTGTTGTTGCCTCTGACCTGCCGTCCTCTCCTGATCCCCGGTAAACCAACCAGTCTTCTGTCTCTGACCTCGCCATCTGCCTCCGTGTCTCTTGTTCCTGTCTGCCTGTTTGGTGTATTTGCATCAAACAATTACCTGCTTTCCTAATCCGCTGCCTGTTCCCTACTGGTTTGTCTGCTTTTTATATTTACATATTATATATCTGTGCCTATCACCTGCCCTGCTCCGTACCAGCTGAGTTTCATAATCAAACATTATTGAGAAACTATTTCCAGTTTCCTGTGTGCTGCATTTTGGTTCAAACACTTGTTACAGTTACAAGAAATGTTGTAGATCAAGTGTACAGCCACAGTGGTCAGAGCTACATTTGTTTTAGTAAGCACCTTTTTTACAGATATTACCACTGTTTCTGTGAATTCAAAGTAATCATTTAAGATAGAGAAGGCAAGAACTTGTGTCTATTTATGGATTGTTCTTCTATTTTGTACACGTCACTGTTCTTTAAACCCAATGCAGCGTTCCAAGATAAAAATATGTCTTTGTTTTTCGATTAAAGCAAGATCTAAAAATGTGACTTTAGCCGGTGATCTTTTCTCTCAAGGCTCGAGGACAATTTGAAGCGCGACGTCAGCAACATTCAATACGTCCGTCTATTATTTGAATGAATACCTTTTCATCCCCCCTGCTGCATGGCTCAAGAATCAGTGAGAGACACATTTATCTGCAGTCAGCAGGAACCTTTTTATTTAGATAAGATCAGCTGTCCAAGATGGAAGGTCTATTATATTCAGAACTATTGCTTTTCATCGCATTTAATATTGGAATAACTAGCGTACTTCCGTTTCTCTGCCTCCTACACATTAGCTGATGTCATCTGTGAAAGAATATCCTGACAAATTATATCATCTGCAAACCACACCACAATGCTTTCTTAGATTGTGCATTTGCCTATTTCCTCTCAGAATTGAAATATATTTACCTTTCTCCATAAGCAACAGATATAAGTGCCTAAAGAAATAGTTTAAAGGGATTCATCTTGGTGTTGTGTTTCATTTTCATTGAGATTGTCCTTCCCATTCTTTCAAATCAGGAAACGTTTTCTGGGGATATGTGAGCATTAATCATGGTTGCATTGTTCAGTAATTCCACATCATCTTACATTTTCAGATTACCAATGAGGTTTTAAACTGTGATTAATGACTGTTGTTTAGGGCCTTGTTTCAATACAGCTGGTTTGTAATAAGATATATCACATTGTCTTATATTGTTGATCATTTTTCTTTATACTGCTGTCTTCAAAACACTGTTTGTTTTTCTTCTTTTTACTGAATGTAAACTGTGATATCGGGCTCAGTGTATGGAGTCCTGGAGTGGCCATTAAGAGAAAATATATTGATGCCACGATTTACAAATACCTTTTATTTTGTACGTCAAAGTAATGAAACCATTAATAAACCATTACTACATTTTGATTAAATTGTGTGCACGAGATACTACCTTTTGAGCATGAGTTATAATTTGTGACCTCAATTGAATGATATCATCCCCATGGTGTGCTTGATTTAATCATATTTACATTCATTCATTCCTGCTTTCGCCTGCTTAATGCAGGTTTGATGATTTCGACTTGAAGGTTGCTTTTGCCTAGTTACTCAATGTGTAGTCCTCATGGTTACCAGAGGATGTATGCAAAGTGTTTGGAGCGACGTACCTGCTTTTTCTCTTCCAAGTGTAAAGCACTTTGAATTTAATTGCCTGAAAGGTGCTATATAAATAAAACTTGCCTCCTTGCTTGCCTTGCCTTGGCCTTGCCTTGCCTTGCCTTGCCTTGCCTTGCCTTGCCTTGCCTTGCCTTGCCTTGCCTTGCCTTGCCTTGCCTTGCCTTGCCTTGCCTTGCCTTGCCTTGCCTTGCCTTGCCGCTCTGTTGTGTTGGCTCTCTACATTATCTTATGTGCAAGGAGGATTAACCAAACCATGGTTAAGATCACATTACATCAAGGCTACACCCATAGATAACATCCTGAATGCACAAGTTAAAGTGGACCTATCATGCTATATTTGAATAATATAGTGTAGGACCATACCTATACACAGTAAGGCATATTTATACTTTTTTTTTTTTCAAAATACCAAACAGATCATGCATTTTAGCCATGCCTCATTTTGCTCAATTTGAAAAATGTTAGCTCTGGTTTTGCAAGGGTTGATTCTGTGAGCAACAGCACCACCTAGAGGCCTGGCATATGTACTACAGCGTCTCCAGCGCTTTCGAACGGCAATGGCCGTGGCTGTCTCCTTCTGATTGGTGGAGTTGGCCCAATAGCCTGACGTCAGGACAGTGTTCAAATCAGGATCAGTTTTTATCAGATCCGCTGCAGCCCCTTTTTTAGAGATTTGGGTATGGAGGAAAATAGAGAGGGTTGTGTTTTCTGACACTTGGTGAGTTCCCTGGAACACCGGGGACACATATTCATGTATAAAATACGTACAAAAGTGCATTTTGCATGATAGGTCCCCTTTAATAAATGATGGCCTTAATTTATTTCAATATATAAGGCTCAATAGAAGTGAGGGTGCTTAACATTCATTAATTGAACTCCCGTATAAATGGCCTCAACTGTAAGGTCTATATCAGATCCATTCTTTTTGACAGTTCCTTTTTTAAGTATTCTTCGTCAGTGAGTGGTCGTGCGACAAACGCTTTATTTTCCACTTGATGGGCGGCCTTTCACTCTTCATGGAACCCTGCTGCTTTTTCCCACTTCTCATTTTTCTATGTTTTTTTCACTCAAACATTGTTCTGTTTTACATTTATATGCAAAATGTCAGAGGCCAGATCTGTTCTCGGATTCACTGCACAATGTTTCCTCATGCAAAGACATTTTAAATTAACCCTGCCGTTGTTATGAATATAACGGGATGGGACTATTTCGCATCCAAACGTTACTTTTTACTTCATCAGTTTTATGTCTTGTGAAACCAAACCTTCTTTTAAGCGCTACCTATCCTCTGAGGAATGATTATCCAATACAAATTAAATATGAGGTGAATGATTATTTGCAAGTCCAGAAGAAGCATTAACAAAATTAATTATTTACCAGAATTTTTTGTATCTACATTTTTTTGTATTTACATCTGATTTTCAAGGCCGTTTTAATGCATTAGCTGAGACACAGATGCAACTAATTGTTCTCTTTATGTGAATGTGGGCGAGTCGTACGGTATCACCTACATTCCCATAACCTAGAAAAAGCAATGCAGCCATAATTTTCAACTTTGAACAAGGACTAAATCATGGATTTTTCAGACCTTTACCTCCCAGTTGAAGGCAACAAGTTCATACCTGCTGGGGGTGATAACAGTAATCAAACAACAACTCACTGCTGTACAAGTTATTTTTAAAGTCTGATGGAAACATAATGGCTCCCTAATGGCGAGTGAACAGCGCTGACAGGTGGGTCTTATGGCATCTGCAGTGTAACTTAAGTGCACGGCATGCTGTCGTGACAAAATAATAATGAGGTCCTCTGCAGGAGACTCCATTATTGCCCACGTTTTTTCATCATTGCTTTGTGAAGCTTTTCTTCATCTGTTTGAGTCTGCACCTGCTTAAAAGACGTCTATCACGTGTACAAGCAGCTGCACATGTGTTAGAACTCTCTGCTCCATAGTTCCTCTTGGAATAAAACCACATTGTACATTTTACATTTATATAATCTGTTCAATATTTAATATTCCATCTGCCATATATTTATGTATATATTTATGTATATATAATACATGTATCAACATGTATATTTTGTACTTTCTTTTTTATTTCTTGTCTTGAATTTTTATTGTACAATGCCATGTCTTTTTATGCTGCTGCAACGCAAACATTGGTATACAATTTGTATAGTTAGATTAGAATAACAGTGGCCGTGGGCACATCTAATTGGGTGCAAGAAGTAACAAAACAGTCTCTACGTGCAACAAACATCAATCTGTGTTTACATTGTGCCTAACTCTTTGATCATCGCTACTCCTTCAGACAGAGACAAATTGGCAAAAGAAAGAACACCAACATGACAATAATTTGCTTGTGATCAAGTGGTGGGGTTTAACCTGAACAATCAGTAAGTAAGAAGGAGTTACAGGAAGTGAATTGTAAAGCGTAGAGGAAATAAGTAAATGAATAATATGAGCATTTTTTTCTCACTTATCCAATCGATAACAGGCTGCTCCTGCCGCTGCTTAAAGAACACGTTCATTTTCTGTGTACACCAGCCTTGTCTTTAATGATCTCTGGATATTCAGTACTTCAGTTGTGTAAAATACATCTTCTTTATGGCTGCTATCGAGGAATAAATGCTACTTACCTCCATTCCTCCTTCAACGTTGCATCAGACAAAGAATCGTGCCCCCACCTTTGAACATAAGTTGCCCTTCACACAAAGAAGCATGCAAAACGGCTTCTTCCATCTCTCCAAGATCCAACACATTAAATCAATGCTATCAACAAAACATCAAGAATAACTCATTTGTATACATCAAGAAAATTGCAATGTTCAATCAATCAATCAATGTTTATTTATATAGCCCAATATCACAAATGTTACATTTGTCTCAGTGGACTTCACAGTTTGTACAGAATATCAGTATGACAATACGACACCCTCTGTCCTTAGACCCTCACATCGTACAAGGAAACGCTTCCAGAGAAAAACCCCACAGTTTAAAGGGGAACATGGGAGAAACCTCAGGGAGAGCAACAGAGGAGGGATCCCTCTCCCAGGACAGACATACGTGCAATAGATGCCGTGTGTAAATCGAAGTGATAATACATTTTACAGCATAGGTAGACCAAATGTTTGGAAATGCATGTGTCTATAATAAGAAGATGAATCCACGAGGATGTCAACAATGTTCTCTCCTGTTTAAGCCAAGCAGCTGTTAACAAAATCCAATCATTGATCCTACATCACACCAACCCTCACTGGCTCCACATGAATCAGAAATGCTTTATTTGTCCTACAGGAGATACATTTACAGCGTTATACAACAGCAAAAGCACAGTGCAGATAAAGGCAAAAATAAAATAGGGCTGATATATTGAATAAAAGAGGCAAACACATATAATAAAAGTACATAACCTCGGAAAAAATAAGTAGCAGCATATACAAGTAAATCAACTAGCAGCCAGTAATAGCAGTAATAAATTGCAAAAAGTATAGCACACAAAATACAGAAAAGACTACAAGACACTGCTTATTACTAACAAAACCCTAGGTGTTGCCCATTAACACATTTCCGACCTCCTATAACCTCATTCCAACTCGAGGCCACTCAGATCATCTGACCAAGGTCTCTTATTCATATTTCTCACTGTAAAGCAGTCCTTACCTGTGTTTCAAAAGGTGCTATACAATATATTGCGTACTTGACACATGATTCTGCTCACTTTAAGCTGCAATATAAATGATAATAATAATAATTTTGATTTTTATAGCGCCTTTCAAGAAACCCAAGGACGCTTCACACAAATGGGAGATAGAATAACAAACGCAATAGATTCAATTCCAAGCAATATGGACAATTGTTGCATTTTTGTGTCCATTAGAGATAAGGTAAGATAAGATATAACTTTATTGATCCCAATTTGGGACATTTTTGTGTTGAAGCAGCATAAAAACACATGGCATTGTACAATACAAATTAAAAGACAATAAATAAACAAGAAAGTAGAAAATATACATGTTGAATTTACAAATTAACAATAACAAGATATGAGCAAGGTATTATATTTACATAAGTATGTGACAGATGGAATATTACATATTAGACTGAATATATAAATGTAAAATGTACAGAGGAGTGGTGACTGGGAATTTTTTATTTAGCAGTCTTTTGTGTTCACTTATTTTGATCCCTTTTGATTCACTAGATGAGGAATACTCTGCTGTGAAGCCATTTGTTCCTCCAAAACAGTTTGAGTGATTATTTAGTTTTTCATAACCCTCTCACAGCCTGCTGCAGGAGCACAATAATAAACCTGTATAGTTATACATTCACAACATAAAGTATTTCCTTTTGACACGCTCTTCTTGTAGTGAGGACGTGCTTTCTCTGGCTGAAGTTTCAGATCAAGTGCGCACGACTCGGTTCTGTGATTCATGAGATTGATCCAGTTCAATACTCTGCCTCATGCTAATGTCTATTCCTAGATTTATATTAGTTGGAAAATGATTGCTAAAAGTATCCTTCCAAGAATGATTTCCATATGCAAAACGCCTTTGCAGTTCTCACACATTAGAAGATAGAAATCTGGAGCTTTATTCAGATTAGTGCCACCCAAAAAAAAAAAAAAAATGGCTGTTTCTATGCAAGGCTGTGACGTGTATATTTTTTTTCAGCAGATTATAACAGATCAGATGGAACTGTGTGTCAAGGCTGATTTTAGGAGAAGATTGAATGCAATCTTTCGGATCAGACTTACAATTTGAATGTTTGTTCTATTGTTTTCTGTAGTGTATATGTGTGGCATTGACCTATTGGGATCTACACTTTTATAAATGACCTCATACAAAGATTTAATAAGGAACCCCATGGCCCTTTAACTAACGAAAACAACTTTTACCCTTAAACATTCAAGATTAGATTTGAATATCTATCTATCTATGATATTTTGAAGGGGTTCGTTAGTTTGCTTCAGCCATTAGTCATCCTAGTCTGCCTCTGTTTCTTCTGTATGTTAATTAAACATATGTGCGTATATTGAATCATGCTCTGAGATATTTCATTAAATCTACATTTAAATATAAATTAAATGTCAATCTCAGCTGATAGCTATCATTAGCTGTTACTAAAAATGTCAAGTAAAAACGGCCCTAGGTTTTTTTAAATTATAATTTGAAAATAATAGATTGGTTAGCAAGTATACCAGTATGTCTTCAAGGGTATACACATGGTATACAATTCCCTGGTTCTATTATCCATGCAACATTACTACTTATTCAAATTACATGAATTTGGCTTATACAAAAAAATGGTATTGCTGTGCATCGGAAGTGGAAGTAAAGTATTATCAATTATAGAAACTTCTTTTTTGTATTTAAATGAGCTCCACAAAATGTTTTATGCAGTAGCAAAGCAAAAAGTCTCAAGTGACATTTCCAGCTGTTTCTGTATACCACCGTGTATAGTCAGCACTTTCAGGAGGAAAAAGCCATATTTTCCAGTGCTGTGAATTTCAAAAAAGAAGACAAAGAAGAAAAACAATGACTGCACATGCATTGAAATGCAAAGAGCTGTGCAGTAAGAATCATGAATCGTGGTTATAAGATGTAAAGCTTAAAGAGCATACAAGTTATGTCAGATAACATTTACAGGTTTGTGCTGACACTCAACCGTCACAAAGTTGCATTCATTTTTTTATTTCACTCTCAAATGAGTCTTCCCATGACTTCTTCCATGTCTGAATATTTAATAATTTTTCTAATTCATGGCTTTTCAGAAAACTTTAACACAAAATGTATAATTTATTAACAATAGACAGCAGACAAGTTGTACCAATCATGCTTTCATGTTGACTCCCTCTCCAATTGCTAATTTGATGTTATGCCTGAAAACCCATGTATATACATATATGACTGTGGTTGCTATATGAACGTCACTTAATGATGTTCAGTGCAATTTCAATCAGAAAGACCCTACTGTATGCCCAGCTCTAATAGGCTAATCATGGGCGCCACTCTTTTAGTTAACCAACCACATTTTGCCACAATCTCCAACAGCCAATCATTGTGCTGCATTCAATCTTAAAATGTGTCCTCCTCTCTCTTGCAGTCAGCTGTCATTTCAGGCGTCATGGCTGCAGGCGCCCCTCCTCCGCCTGATCCACCTCCGCTGCCCAGCTCATCAGAGGTCCTCTTCATCCCATCATCAAACTGTCCTTTGCATAAACGCTTATGATGTTCTGATCTGATGCCCCGATCGAAAGGGCGACGCTGCTTGACATTTCTGGGTTACATTGAGCCAAATTAAGTTGACATTATTCAGGAGACATTTAATAATCAGCTCTCTTCATCTTTCATCACTCAGATCTAGATTTCGTCCTCTCTCCTTGAATCTGTCCGATCAGAGCTCTTCGTGAATTCTCCGAAAGAAACCACAGAGGGACACTCAACAAGTTAAACCCAAAAATAAATGCACAATCCTCTTTCCAAGAACAGAGAAAATGATTTAGAGATGTGTTTGAGGATGCCTACAGTGGGGTAATTCAAGTGATCCACTGGCTGCCAAAACATTACAAGCTCCAGCAGGCTGCCAAGCGCCCACAGGCCTTGTTTTTATCTAATGATCTGACAATCTGAGGCTTTTCAGCAACTTTAAACCACAAAAAAACAAACACATGTAATGTTGTGAAGCCAAGCCTTTCAATATTTTCAACCTCCAAAAAAGCTCTTAAACTGTTTTATCTGTTAAGAGGCAATTTTGGAAGAAGTACTCAGATCCTATTAGCATTAAAATGTACTTGATTTACAAAATGTTGAAGTACATTCTGCACATTATCTAATTTAAAGGTCCCATGTCATGGGCATTTCTACTGATCATATTTCCCGTGTTGAGGTCTACTAGAATAGATTTAAATTGTGCAATTTTCCAAAATCACATTGGTTTCGCATACAGCATCTCTGTATAGTATGTGTATTCACCAGGTATTCACTCTCTGTCCTAAACGGCTTGTTGGAGCTCCTGCCCCCCCCCCTCCCTGTGAGCCCAGTGTGCTCTGATTGGTCGGGACGTTGCGAGGCTCGCTGCGAGGAGCGGACAGGTTTCCGGGTCGGCGATACAGCGAGACAAAGCGAAACTCATCCTGAGCACACACAAACACTCACAGCCGAAGTAACAACAATAAGTGTGGCTTGATATTGAGTAAGAAAAAGGTTTATAACGCTGTGAGCATGGGTCTACGGAGAGCATTTCTCCGCGATCCCAACTCGTCTATTACCAGCGTTCAGGGAGCTCTATGCAAGTCAATGGGGACTCCCTGTTAGTTAGCCAAGGGATCCTGGTGTGTGAGGTGCTCCGCGGATTGGTCCATTTGGGCCAATCCGGTCATTTGTTGTTGATTTGGGTGTTCACACGTCACAGAACCCAGGAAGCAAACAATGGAAAATGAGAAATCTCCAACGAGGCGTTCTAGGGCAGCATAGACAGGTCTTTTCTGTGTTAGAGTTTTACTCCCTACAGGGTGTACTTTGAGGGTGTGTGACTCTGCAGACCGTTTACATGCATAAAAACCTTCATAACACACAAGGGGACGGGTAATAACCGGAAAAGCATGACATGGGCCCTTTAAGAATAATATAAAGTACAGACGTATTATCAACTAAATATACTTCAAGTTTTAAAAGTAAAAGTTCTCGTTATACAGAATGGATCTTGCAGTTTTTCATTATTATGATTTTACATTATACATTTTGTATGTAATGTAAGAGCATTTAAGAGGTAATCTGTCAATGTGGACCAAATATTGATAAGTGAAATACTGAGATTAGGTGTAAAACACTGTATTATACCATTTAATGTGTTTCTATATGTACAAAGTAACTGTGTGTTAAATAAATGTAGTGGAGTATGATATTTGCCTCTGAATGTATAGCGGATAAGAAGTAGCTTTAAACGGAAAATACTCAAGTATGTCAAAAAGGTACTTAAGTAAAAGAGCAGTGTACATGTACTTATACTTTCCACTACTGTTAAAATGGCCGCCTTAGAAACAGAGTTATTGGTGCAGAAAATAATTTTAAATACTTCGGGTTTTGAGAGGTGAAACTTTTTTTTCAAGTGACTGCAACATGTAGCACAGTTTAAAATTAAATTGTTCTAAATGTTTCTCAGAGAAATTCCTGTGTCAGCTCAAAGAACATATACAATATAATTAAGGGTCCCATGTTGCAATCTATGTAAATTACATCAGCTCAAAGGAGGTAAACATGGACGCAGGCTGTTGCCTAGCAATGCATTTCAATTAAACATCCCGGGGAAGATGCGTATGTAAATATGATTCTCTATGATATCTATTACTCTCATTCATACATTAAGGCATGGCAGTCAAAAATGAACAACCTGACAGTTTTGATTTGCCTGTGTTTTTCACTAGAAATAGATAATTGATTTTATCTTGACAGTCCGATTCCCTCAGAGACACATAGCCTCCAGGATCTCTGTGCATTTGAGCACTCACTGTTTACAACGAGAAGCCCTCTTGGAAGCAATTTTCTAGTGATTGTATTTCTTTTCTGTGGTGCGCTCAACACTGGCTGTGGCGGCTCAATCCCCAGTTACGTTTGAGTCGCCGAGAGGCTAAACTTGGCTATAAACTGTGACGCGTTTTCGAAGAGAAAGTCCATATTGAAGCCATATAGTTTTAAGGATATTTAATAAACAAAATCATAGCATAGTAACTATGGACAAAACAGTCAACAGAAAAAATGACAGCACAAGCTCACCCTCTGTCATCCGCACTCGACATGAAACAGGTGACTTAAATAGACAAACCACACCTATGTGACAATTACCGGAAGTGCTCAACAAACAAATAAAAGTGACGTAAACAAATAATAATAATACAAATAATGAACTTGGGCTAAGTAGCATTATGGCACCGACACTGGCATTACGTAGTGCATCCACTTAGTGATCAATCTGTTTACTATTACATTTGCATCTGTCAGAGAATGTATTGGTTTTTAAAGCACATAATGTTTTAGACCCAAAATACATTTCAAATCTTCTGGTACATTATGAACCATCCAGAACCCTCAAGTCTTCTGAGACGGATCTGCATTCTTACCCAGTGTCAAAACTATCATGGGGAGGCAGCGTTCAGGATTTATGCTCCATTCAGTTTTCATGCTTTCAGCTGATCTGCAACTCTCAATTCTTTTAACCCTTGTGTGGTGTTCATATTTTTGTTACTCAGCCAGTGTTCGTGGGTCTGGTGGACCCGCTGCCTTTTTGGGCTTCAATTCAACACAATCAAACTATTTGATGTTAAAATACTGGTTTGGCTCGATGAAACCTAATATTCTTATATGATTCTGTTTTCTTCAAGTTTGTATCTTCTTGGTCGAATGCACTTCGCTTAAGTCGCTTTGGATAAAAGCGTCAGCTAAATGTAATGTAATGTAATGTAATATATGGTTAATATTTACCCTTTTACATTTGTTAGATCACATTAATGAATTAAAGTGCTACTTGTTTTTTTGCCTGCTGACCGGCTGGTCCTGTGGCTCGTCTTGTTTTTGCAACTAGCTGATGCTCAATCTTATCCTCTTCTTCAAAGTCAGAAATTCATTCTGAAACCTCTTCCTATTCCTCGACATCATCATCAAATGGTTCTCTCTCCTCCAAAATAATTTGCAAGGCCCTCTGAGCAGAGAATTGTTGTGATCAGGACCCAAACTGGCAAAGCTTTATTTATTGTGTCTCGCTCCAAATTTGCAGCTTGGATAGAGTGTGAAAAAAATAAAGATTGGTTCCCGCAAAACATAATGCGGGAATGTGAGAGCAAACAGGTGTCGATGTAGATGTATAATCAAAAACCTTGAACACATGCTTAACCAAGGATTTGCCCTTCATATGTTTATGGCACATCTGTGTGTCATAAACGAAAATTCCTTTATAGCAATTATCAAGTCGCACTATTGGTATATATTGTAAGCTTAAATGTTCCATTTTTTTGATTCACTGAAATACTCTTAGTCAAGGGTTGAAAAATATCAGCCACCTACATCTTACACACACACACACACACACACACACACACACACACACCACCACACACACACACACACACACACACACACACACACACACACACACACACACACACACACACACACACACACACAGAGAAGGCCCGAACACCCTGTATGTAATGTAAATATGTAGGAGGGGTACAGTGGGTGGTCATTGAAAATGTGTTCTGATATAAGTTCTTCACAATGAGCCGAGGCCATTGAGTGTGGGTTTGAAAAAATAATTGATCATATAATTTTTCTTTAGCTAAATAATGAAAACGGGTCCCACAGACCCGAACACCATACAAGGGTTAAAGGTCCCCTATTATACTGTTTGTCATTAATATATTATAGGTCTCAGATACAAAACATGTCTCTGAAGTGTTTGGCTCGAAATACCAAACAGATCATTGCAGCATCCCATAATCCCCACTGTTTCAGCCCTGTTTCAAAAGTGCTGATTCTCTGTCTGTTACTTTAGATGAAAATAAGGAGCCTCTCCCCACCAGTGGCGGCGCTAGGGGGTGGCTACTTGGGCTCAAGCCCCGGATGTTTTCTGAAAAGCCCCGAATGTTTCACTTGAAGCAAAACATTTTTAAACGTCTCGTGAGTAATGTGCAGTACCGGAGTCCAACAGAGAGGCAGCAGCTAGTAGCCTGCATACTGCTTAGCCTTCCCTGCCCTGAAGAAGAAGGTCACTTCATCAGCGTGAAGAGTCTGCTTTATGCACTCCACAGTAGCCCGGCCCGCTGCGAGGCTCCAGCGAGTTCACAGTTCATGAGCGTGCTCCACTAGCAAATCTTTTTACAGAGGGGACACATATTTATATATAAAATACATGAAAAAGTGAATTTTGCATAATAGGTGATCTTTAAATCAAGGTTGAAGACATCTCTTTTTGCCTCTGCTTTTGAATAAAATCCAATAATTATTGCACTGTCCCTTTTTAGTGTTTAGCCTTTTTAATGACTGTGTTGCCTTTTCTGGGCTTGCCTTATAGAATAGCCCCTTCTCCGAAGACCACTGTTTCTATATACTGTAATCCTCATACACTGGCACCTTTGAAGTCACAACGTTTCCACTTTTCCCCCTAGTGTACCCAAGTGGTATTGTTGTTGTCACAAAGACAACTGGTCGCTTTCCTTAGTCTCAGCCAAGCAACCCTCAACAACACAGGACACACAGCATTTTCAATTCAGCGGTCACTTTGTTTGTCACAGCGACTACTATTTTCGCTACTTGGGACATCAACTTCAAAGAACTGACATTGATTCTCATTGTAAACTTGGGATAGCAAACAATAGCTCAAGATAGGTACCAGGAAAACAAAAGCAGTAACTTTTTGCTGTTTTGGATCGGTAATGGTAGAAATCAAATCAAGTTTTATTTAGCACATTTTTAAAACGATTTTTGGTCGAGCCAAAGTGCTGTACAATAAAAACACTTTACAATAAAAACACTTTACAACAAATACAACAGCACAAATAAAAAATCACACACAGGGAAATGTCAGGAGTCGTGCTCCGCTCAGACTAGAAGGCCAGAGAGAAGAAGTGAGTTTTAAGTGTAGATTTAAAAACCCCTAGGGTCTGGGCCGACCTCACATACTAAATACTACTTTGTGCCGTAAATCAGGACTTTGTTTTCTTGTGAGATTGTACCAAGTCCCCAAGAAGAGCGCCTACTGTTGAAGCAAATGTTCGTAGTGGCCAAACAATGCTATTACACTTCTGTTCTAGTTTGTGATGTCATTTCGGACCAAAAATACATTGTTCCATTGACCTATATTGGGAAGGAGATGTCTGCGAACAGCGTATTTTAAATTTTTTCACCCAGAAGAAACACTTTTATAGCCCTTATTTAAATTGTTAGGGTCTAGGAGGCAAGGCTTATGAAACACTCAATTGTGCATGCTCTGTGGGCCCAGAAATGGGTACTTTTTTAATATTCAGTCTCTTGATTGCAGGCGTCCTGCGCCACTGAGCAACTCTCATAGGAATGAACGGTGCCCAGCATCCATGGATTGTACCCAGTTCCAGACACAATTGCATAGTAAAAGCTAGGAAGCTGAATACACCAGAACTTAGAAAAGACAACCGCAGCGCAAAGAGAATCCAACTGCACATACACACAACGCAAATATAATGATGTGTCAAATGATGTGCTAACGAGTGCCCTGTGTATTCTTATGGTGTTGTTTAATGTGGGCTTGATTAACGTGGAGAACAGTGTGAAACAAAGGAAGCATTAAAGCTAATTTCTTTATCATCCAGAGAATTCAAACAGCTCTAATCATGACTGACACTTTTGGGTAATTTCACTTAATGAGGAACTTTACTAAGCAAAAAGTCTATTAAACCACAACCTTGATGTAAATGCTAATGGTTTCATTGTATTGTGGTCATTACAATCAGCATTTACTTAATTATTATAAGTTGAAGCAAACGTGTCTCTATTGTCACAGTGTGACCCCCTCATGTTGTTTTGTGAGTCGTGTCTTGAATTGACAAGTGTAAGTCCAAAGTTTATCTCTGTTTACTTCGTCTTTCTTAACAAACTCTTGATGAAAATGTATTTATTTTCAGCTGCTAAATGCTTAACCAGCTGGTTGTTTACAACGTCTGTGTGCTGTTTGACCACCTGCGATCAACACAAGTGAACCAAAACAGTGACATTTGATAACTGAATCCATTGTATAAAAATGTTGATTGATTCAGCTCGAACCCTTTAATAATTCTTTACTTTTTCTTGCCCTGTAAACTGTGTGTGAGAGTTGCTCTGCACTTAGGTTACATACAGTCTGATTATATATGGGGAGAAAAGATTGCTATTGTGTGAAGAGGAGAAAAGATGAGCCAGTAAAGACTGGGAATCCGATTTTCAGGCTTGTCAGACCAAAGCCCCTGCCTGGGAGCAAGCCTTTTATGTGAACTCGAACATAAACTGATAACATCCTCTGGACTCACTGTTTACTTTGAAGAGTTAAATGTGTATCACTGGAAAGAACATCTCCTCCTTTTATAGTCTTGAAAAATAAAACATGACAGCTGTTCTGGGCTTGAAGAGATTGTTTGCGAAGCTCCTGAATGCACCAGCCTTTAAAACCCACATGGGGAGAATTGATTTGCCATATCACCTGGCGAGTGTATACAACACGCATATACTATAATGAACGAGATCAGCATGGAATTTGATGAGCAGCAAATTAGTGTCCACGCGTTTCCTTTGGAGCATGGATTTCCCTCTTCTGCAGAGTCCCAGATTGAATCCTCCCCCTCTGTTTCTCTCCCTCCACCCCTCTGAGCGCGCTGCACCTGTGCTGCTGCTGCTGCAGCTCGTGCGTCAGACGATGGAAAGTGATTCCTCAGACCTTCCTCTCTGTCGGACCGGGTGCAGACCGACTCGACCTTGCGAAGTGGCTACAGGTCCTCCTGCAGGAGCTCCAACCCTAAATACAGTCTACGCTCCTACCGCGCGTTTGATCTGCGGACAAACAAAAACTTTTTGGTGTTATTTGTACTCACTTTGGACAACCATTGAGAAAATATTGATCCTGCTTGTCCACCACCCACGCGGTTCTCACAGTAAAACTTCACGAGGAACCATGCAAGTTTATGTGGCTGTGATATTCGCGTACGGGGTGTCCGGTAAGTTAATTAAATTACTATTTTGGACGAATTCATAAAGTCTTTGAATCTTCAGTGTCTTGTGAACATACTGTATTGTGCCCTCATCAATCATATGCTCTTTTGCACACAATGTACAATACATTTGTTTTCCTAACTAGGAGGTTATCCCAGTGACTTTATCTGACATTTGATCTCTTTAAGAAAGAGAGGACGTGTTCTTGTATGATTTTGATAGATGTTGTGTATGTCACTGTATCAGCAGGATATCATTTCTAATCTATGTGTTCTTGTATTGGGTTCAACACATCAGGGAGCCGTATTGATATTTGCAATGCATTCTGCCACCCACTAAGTAGAAACCGCCTAGAAATTGTTAAATTATCGTGAATGGAAGAAATTGGAAACAGTGGGAGGCATTTCCCAATTATTCTCTTATAATACGATGAGTTTGTGGATTTAAAGGTGCACAGTATTCCTGTTTCACTCTCATGTTGAACAATACAAGTTCTGTAGTGCTGTGAATCTCCTCATGTCAGTGGTAGATGTCTTGCCGTCTTAAAGCCTTTTTAAGCTTTTTTTTTTTTCATTAACAGTACATTTGCAATCTCTTATCAGTCACTGTAATGTAGTTCTGTATGCTTTCTGCAATGGCAGGGATTCAAGTCTGTGTGAAGCCTGGAGGAATAACAAAGTATCCACACTAAATTTAAACTGGCAGAGGCTCTTTTTCTGGGTCAGACAGACTTATCAAGAGCCTTTCATGTCACAATATAGCTTTTAGTCCATAGAGCAAAATAGTTTAATCCAGTGCGTGTGTTTTGTCTTCATAAACCGAGTTGTGGCACTTCGGCTGACACACTAATGTGTGCACAATAACTCCATTGCAAGATATGCCCTGAAGTATAGAGTTTTGAATCCTGAGAAAAGCTGAAAACCCAATTTACAAGATTACTTTTATTGGAGCATTGAAACTGTAATAGTGATACAAAGAGGAGTAGAATAGTTGAATATGTGAAAAACCCTAACCAGCCCACTATTAAGTAATTGATGGTTTACAGTAAGTCCTTTGAAAATGGCAGAAAATATGGTTTTCAACCTCTTACTGTAAATATGGAGATTTCCCACCTATCTCTGTTTTACATCATATTAAAGTGTATATCTTTGGGTTTAAGATGGACAAAACAAGTCATTTACATGTAAAGACATCACTGTGGACCTTGAGAAACTGTATTTTTTTACCAAGAATTAATCAACTCATCTTTCAAATAATCTGTGTGATAAAGATATTGTTTAGTTTGGCTGTAAAACAGCTTGTCTTTATGCATTGAGGTTGAAACTGCTGATGCACTGATGCACTACATGTAAGGCAAAGATGGGAATATGTTGCATAACTGCATGCATTTTAGCTAAAGCAAAATATTCAAAGTCATAACCTGCGCTCCTGTGTGCTACCTTATGGAAAATGGATCTTCTGCAGGAAAAACCGACCATATAAGATTCTATATTTCATGTTGTCACAGTTAACAGAAGATAGGACATTTTTCAGTTCAAACAGTAATGCCCTAAAGATCTGTTGGACCCTGATTCCCAGTCTGCCACCAGGCTGTGTAGAGCCTGTGGTTTATGTTATGCATCCTGCACTGCTGCCTCTCAGCGCTCCTTATCAGCCTCTGTTTGGCCAACTCAGCGTTTTGAATCAGTGGCAGAGGCTGTCAGTGATGGTGAGCTGTCTAAGTGGGTGTCCAGCAAATCATTGTTTCCATCCATTTACTGTGGAAAATTGAAGAAACCTCTCAACCACCAACATAATGCGGTTCGTTTTTGTTATCAGACCAGACAGACTCTTGTTTTATATCCCAAGAAAGATTTATAACTAGTGGAGCAAATAGGTTTTTGGCAGGTCTTTAGTTGGTGAAGACCAAAAAACAATGAAGTGTTACCAAATATTTAGTTCTGTTAATCTTTTTATGATTTGTTAAATCATGAATACAGATGAGTATTTTTCCTAATCCACATGCACACAACTTAACTTGCATGCGTGTCGGTAGTTGGCTGGCCTTCTGCTGTTTCTTTACAGTGTTTGAGTGCAACTTTTACCTGAATAATCAAACCATTTCATACGAATGGGTTTTTATTTAAGAAGGTTTTTGTATGCACTTTTCAGCATAGAAGCAACAGGACCAAAATTAAACTGGTGGCCCAACAACGCCCGACGTCCGAAGAAAGTTGAGCGCTCGGTGCATCAGGCACATTTAAAAAGAGAGAGAGAAAAAGAGAAAACACACACTTCTTATCTCTATTTAACTTGATTTTGTCAAAAAAGGAAACGGCATTCACATGGGGAAAAAGCCTTCTATCCAATTAAGTTATATAAAGGAAACCTTTTATGTGTCTTCAGGAGCAGAGCAAATATAAACTTTCAAGTTGAGTGGTTTATTTGAAATATAAATGAGACTTTTTCTGTCTCTGGTTGATTTAAGAATGTCTCAGGATGTGGCTGGAAGTTTGGAGGTTCAATCCCAGCCTACATGCAGCCTTCATTTCGATGTGTCCTTGGGGCAAGATACTTAATCTCAGGTTTCTCCCAATGGCCAGCTGTGTGTGAATGTTGTGTTTCCCAAGCAGATTGCAACGTGTATTCTGTATGAATGGATGACCATGACTTGTATATGTACTGTAAAAGTGCTTTGAAGGGTACTTCAGAATGGAAAAGCGAAATATAAATGCATGCAGTCCATATACCTCACATGCAATAACACAAATTGAACTGTGGTGCTACAAATTGGAAAAAAAAGTATCTTGTACATGTGCTGTATGGGAATACTCTGTTCGAAGCATCACTAAAGAAGGCACAACATGAGATGTGATATGAATATTTATATTTTGAATCTGTCCTGCTCCTGTGAAACATTTATCATTTAGGAGTTTTTCTTTTCAACATGCTGAACAGCAGGAGCCGTTAAATGCAATGATCCAAGACATCCTTTTTTCATTTCAAGTCTAATTGCTTTATAGTCTTTCTGGTCCCCAGAACACAGTGGCTGGTTGAGAGTGGAAACCTTTACGTCAGTAGAAAAGAGTGTAAATTACAGCTGAAAAGGTTATACTTTGACTGACAAGCGTAATCAAGGACATTCAACAATGGGCCACATGGATGATTCATATGACACTTTTGGACAGCCTTCGTTATCTCTCACAGGCTACATGTGTGCACTGATTTTTAATGACACAATGCTTGTCAAAGCCGGAGCTTATATGCTGTAAAGGAGTTACTTTGAGTGTAGTAATTTGATTTGGTGATTTAGTGGCAGGCATTGTGCATCTCACACATTAAAGGATGTGTTTTCATCAAATAATGTCACATTTGCCAACACTTTAGGAGTTAATTATATATGTCACAACAAAATAACAAAAACAAATCATATTATGTTGGTGGTTGAGAGGTTTCTTCCATTTCCCACAGTAAATGGATGGAAACAATGATTTGCTGGACATCCACTTAGACAGCTCACCATCACTGACAGCCTCATCCCCTGATTCAATACGCTGAGTTGGCCAAACAGAGGCTGATAAGGAGCGCTGAGAGGCAGCAATGCAGGATGCATTAGGAGTTCAAAATAATGTCACATTTGCCAATACTTTAGGAGTTACATGTAATTATCCAGGAAATGGTTGGTTATTTAACATTTGTTCTAGAAAAAGGACTTCTAACATGTTTACCATCTGGCTTTGAAACAGAGTTGCCATGTTGTGATTCATCAGTATGCTTTCTGTCAAGTGGAAGCACTTCACTGTCGCCTCACCATTGTACATGTGCTGCATGACTAAAAACACTCAATGGATCTCTTGTGCTTTAATTCATAATCATATCGCTTGAGAAATGTGGACTGCTCATTAAAACAGTCTGATATTAATTGAAAAATAAAATGTACAATCAGAACAGGTTTTGTGACACATTTTGTAAATCCTTTTGGTAAGTGACATCTCATAATGTGTTTCAAAAAGAGTGAGTACCAAATTCTAGTTTTTAGGTTGTTGATTGACGACTGAGTTGTTATTCGTTTTTCATTAATTATTATAAAAAACATAATTAAAGTGCTTTTATTGCTTTGCTTTAGTGACTATATATCCACAACCACCGTTCCCAGAAAATTCAATGTCACACTTGGTCCAATTTCCCTTTTTGAGTAGAGGTGAAGACATTATGTTTCCTTCTAGCTGTCAGTCAGGGAGGACTGGCAGTCACAACTTCATCAGCAAACCCATGAAACTCAGTCATAAGCTGCAGTGGCTGAGGCTGGTTTTAAGATTCTAAATATGGATTAGTGACGAAGAACTACTTTTTTTGCAAACTTGCAACTTTAAAAACATGTTGGAGTTCAGTTTTGTCTCAGCTAATTGGCAAAGCTTATCTAAGTGATGTTAGTGCTTCACGGCACATCTGATCATGCTGACTTTTCATTATGTAACCGCTGAAGAGATTACTCTGTGCTTTACACCATGGTCATACTATTTGAATGAATCTGTATGTATGCCAAGAGCTAGATATTAAATACTTATACCTGGAGACACAAGTGAACGGTGCAAAAAAAAACCTTTTCATTATATCTGCATATTCGCTGGAAAGAGCTGTTGACACGGAGGTTAAAAGCAACTATTATTATTTTGAGTCTGATGCGGCTCGTACAGTCAAACGGGGCGCAGCTGGATGATGCATTTTTTATTGCCTTTGAATAAATGTTGAATAAAGAGCATCTGTGTTTATTTAGCCAAAAATACCAAACACTTGACAAGTCATTGAGCAGCTCAGCGTGGAAGAAGCATCCTGAGCTCTTTGATACTGCTATACCTGAAAGCTTAAAAGCCGAATGGATGTATAAATAAAGTAACAAATGTGTTTATTTTGCACCAAATAAGATTTACCTACTGTATATTTAACTATCGGTAAAAATATTCAGAGTAAATGACGAATGACGGGATAAAACGCATAATCGTTAGTCCCTAATGAAGGACAAAGTGTAAGGAATTGTGAGAGGTCCTGTTGAGACATAATGAGATGATAAATCTATCATTTAGCATGATGCCAGGCTGCTTTAAGTGCCGAGTAGATATTATCATAAATAATATTCTCTTCTTAATTAGGTCCAGTTCAGGGATGTCATACAGGCTGACTGAATAATCTGAAAAAGTCTTATCCTTGTCCTGTATTGTGCACCACATGCATGGTAACACACACTCACAATGGTGCATGGATAAGGAATATTTATAATGAAGACTGGGTGTAATGAGGGATGAATAATTTCCTCCCCCACCTTTTTAATGGCAAATGTCCTACATTCTCCACATATGTTCATATGTACTGTTTGTTCAATGCCTCTGAGATAAAGCACAAGTTGCCATAGGACACTGTTAAATGAGATGAACAAACTCCACAAGTACATCTTAGACAAGGGCTCTCCATATATAGACAAGTGGCAGGTATTTTGCATTCCCAATCAAACGTCTGAATATTTTTGCTCTGTTTACAGCATTCAATATCAGCGAGGAAAAAACGACGTGCCCCCTTGGATATTTCCCCTGTGGCAACCTGACCGTGTGCCTGCCTCAGCTCCTGCACTGCAACGGCATCGATGACTGTGGGAATCAAGCGGATGAGGAGAACTGTGGTAATGAATTTTTTTTTCTACTCGTTCAATGTGCAGTGAAACTTGATGCCTACACCTGCGATTTACCAGCTAAAAAATAGATGACACTCAGAAAATCTCAAGTTTTGAAATGGACACTTTAAAGATTACCTTTAAACAAAATCCAATTCATTTTTGAGTCAGTGAATGACTGTGTGATAGAGTGGTCATGCTCCAATCGGTGGTTCAATCCCCAGCGCTTGCAGTGAACGAAAAGCATGGCCAACAGTGAGTGAATGTAAATGAAGGTTAGTCTCCATTGGTAGCCTCTGCCTCTATGAATGTGTCTACACGGGTGAGTGCTGATTTGTATATGTAAAAGTGTTTTTAGAGTTTGCAAAGACTGGAAAAGCACTAAACATAAACTAGGTCTATTAAGTTTAAATTGACTTTATAATACCATTCATATATTCTGGCCCCTATAGTGGTTTTTGCAATATAAGTTATTGTACATTATAAAACGGACATGTCAAATCAAGCAATCTGATTGGTTCTTAGCCGTGATATAATCAGCGTATACCATGGGTAGAATTGTAGTTACTTTTCACAACAAGTCAGTATCCCTCCGCGTCTGAGAAAAACTGTATACAGTTGGGCCGAAAAGCAAACTGCATGCAGTTTGCTTTTCAAACTGGGACAAGAAAACAGCGGAGTAGTAACGGGGCAGAAACCCTCCTTTTTACGCAGCGGTCCAGACATAGACATCAATCGGCAAAACATATTCAGTTGCCAGTTACTTTGGCATTAGGGCAGGGATATCTAGATACTTTCGAAGGTTTGACATAATGAATTGTGCTACTTTTAAAGCAAGCAACGATGTTTTCAAATCTGTAAAACGCTATCGACCAATCAGATTGCTTGATTTGACTTGTCCGTTTTATAAATATTATTACATTTTGTCCGTTACGAAACAAACTTACAAAGCATGAGATGGAAACATTTAAGGTTAACTTCGACCTCCGGGGTGGCCTTCATTTCATTTCATTTCATTTCATTTCAAACCTTTATTTAACCAGATGGTCCAATTGAGATCATAGATCTCTTTTTCAAGGGAGACCTGCAATACTTACTTACTATGGAGCAGTGCCTATCTCCAGAAAGCACCTAAACGACGACATGCAGAGCTACGTGAAGAGCAGGTAGTAGACCAACTGGAAAAGTACCACCATTCAAAAGCTTTCTGATGCGGGTCTTGAAACAAAGCAGAGAAATTATGACCGTTACGGGCCGTCTCCACGGCAGCGTTAAAAAAATCTTGGAGGTGGGCGTATCTGAGGCTTGGGGATTTTTTTGCGATCAACCAATCACATGAATCTCCCGCCCGCGACATATGAAGCCAAAAAGCCCGAAGTAAACTGGATATAAACTCCCCAAAACAGGCGAAAACATACCACTGTCTCTGCCACCTCCCTCCATGCCTGGCTCCTCCGGTTTATATCCCGGTAGGTCTGGTCATAAAGCACCGGGTGATTGATTCGCTACCGCTAATTTCTCCTCCATGTTTTGGAATATGAGGAAATGACCTGCGGTCTGTCTCTCCCAGCATACACGCCGTTTGATTGGCTAGAGCTTGAACTGTCAGATTTGCGTACACGGCATTTGATTGGCTGACGCTTCCTCCTCAGCTTCAAAAGTTGAACATTGTTCAACTTTGGATCTTGAAAATCCTGAGAATCTCCGCTCGCCTGCCCACAATGCATTTCGGCGAAAGCGAAAAAAAGTGACGTCACCCCATTCAAAGTGAATGGGCAGAAGCGTTTCAAGATTTTTTAACGCTGCCGTGGAGACGGCCCGTTAGTGGCCACAGGTGCAAAAGTGGAGCAATATTCTCGCCACGCCAAGCAACAGCCTAGAACAACCTCAACCTATACAAGTAACCACGTAAGCCATTCTACTGATGCTGGACAGTTTTTCAGTGGGTGCACAATGAATGGCAACATACACATTAATGTAAATAAATAGCCAAATAATCGATCAACGCTCTCTGTCTAATATGTTCGCTAGCTGTTAGTGTTGTTGCATAGCAACCACCTCGCACTATGTTTTGTGCAGAAGGCAACGGAGGGACTATTTTATTTAACATCATTATTTACTCATAAAAACTATTTAAATTAGAGTGTGTATTTTTCTTTCATATTGCCACACTTGGTAACCGTTTTACCGTGGTTCGCGTCGGGCCGAACCATGCCGCTTATCTGTGATATACTGAGCATATACGGCCTGAAGTGAGCTATTGCTTAAGTATACATCCAGACGCCCTCTTTATACTCCATACTCATTGATCAGTGTTTAACTATATGCTAATTTGCTCTTATGGTGGGCCTCAGGGTTCGGCCCGTAATTAAAAAGACTTATAGCTTTTTGCTGGTGTAGGCAGTATATATAAAACCCTTATTCATCAGGATACTACATGTGCTCACAACTGCCTGATAAATAAATAAATAAGTTAATTTATTAAACAAATTGTGGGTTGGGATAAAGGCGGTATCATTGACTAAACTCAATCTTCATTTTATTTTCTACTTCATTCATTTTAATCTCAATTACACAACTGTAATGTTTTGACTGCATCTTGCACACATTTGACATGGTCCCAAAATCGATCAATGCACACACGCTAACAATGTGAATAGAACACAGATTGCATGAGCCATGTTTTTTATGGATTATGTTCACTTGTTTTTCTCGCCTTGATAGTAGATCATTGCAGCTCATTTATTTTTTAGCACATCTGTCACAGTTAAGCAAATAATTGCTCTTCATAACGTCATGTCAGCTTTTATAAAGTCTGTTCAATTATTTTAGTAAAGATGAATATGCAATTCTAATATTATTACATTTCAGATTTTCTTTTTACCATTCTTATTCTTGTATAATATCATTTTCATTATATTTTTTTACTTTTTTTTGTGGTTTACCCAAGTAGTGAACCCAGTGCAGGAGTCTACTAGACCTCTCAGTTTTTTTTTTTCAGAACGTGCATTTTATTATAGATACAGAGGTGAAAAGGGGTAGAGGGGATGACGTTGCATGACATTTTCCGAGGTCTCGGGAGTCAAACCTGCGTATTTGTCAGCGCACACTGCATAGGATCCGCCAGCTCTAACCACTGAGCTATCAAGCATCCCCCTCTCAGGACTTTTTAACTTGTTGAACTAACTTATTCATTATAGATACTGAATTTATGAAGGTTGCCCAAAAATACATCATTATATAATTATACTGACACTGCAGCTCCCTGATTCAAAGGACATTGTTATGACAAATTATTGTTGACAAAACTACATTTATTTCCATCCAAAGACCTCCACTTCTAACATATTTTATAACTGAAGTCTCCTCACCCTGCTGATTTCCAGTTTGAGAAAACGGGCTCAAAAATGACTGATTTCCTGATCAGGAGGCGATAATCAATCATGGCTGCTGTACTGAAAAAGGTGCAGCTGATAAAAGAGCTGTCAAACTATAAAAAATGGCAGTTCACTTCTGTCCATTTGCTGGGCCAAATTTAGTCATCTCGCAGGAAGGATTGTGATCTGATGTCGGCTTTGTGTCAGTAGGTACCGATGGTTTACGTTAGTCTTATAAAGATGGAACCATTTCACTGCTTGTTATATTACCAGAAAAGATGTTCCTGTCTCCAGCCATCTGAAGCATTACGCCACTGATATGAAATAAGAACAAACTGAGTGTTAAACAACAGCATTTTATTTAAATGTTAATGGGCCTTTTTGTTCCACTTGTACCTGCTGCATTTTAATTGTGAATGAAATAAATGTTGTAAACCCAGCTGTAGTAACGCTCCCACGCAGAGAAAGAACAATAGCTAGCATTCATGTGGTCCCCTTAATCATCCACTGATGTCACTACCACCTGTGGCATGAATATATGAATGTTTACCCACGTTTCACTCCCCTTGTTGACCGGAAAAAAAGCACACCAGTGACATAACTTCACTAAATGGCTGTGACTCCCTTGTAGCGAATACATGTGGGGGATGAGTTTGTGGATGAAATCAGCCTGCTGCAGCTGGCTGTTGCAAAACGGTCAACACTGGCAATAATTCTGAAATGTGACGTAAACTTACTTCACTTACCCGCAACTGCAGATTTTCTCAGTGTTGCATATCGTTAATTGTTTCGGTTTTTGTGACTGCAACTTCAGGGTTGTGATTTACTCTCATGGCTCTCATCAGCTTTGTTTCCAGTAGCAGACAGCAGTTTTTGGGGGGAAACAAAGCTGTAAAAACACACTGCACCATCTGTCCAGCCCCCAACCAGTGTTTGTTGCTGTTGATCATTGTGGAGCGTAAGGGACTAAAGAGCCACATGTTTTTCCTCCAAAGTTGGTGGTGAACAAAACAAAGCTGAAATGACAGTTAGTGTTTGGCTTGTATACAGCTGGGGGACATAAACCCGACATCAAAGGAATACTAATGTATATTCTTGATTTGTACAAAATCTACTGTTTGTTTTCCACATTTAGTTATTCATTCGGGAGTTACTGTGAGTAATGCTCTCTTTTTCAAGAGCCGACGTCACCTTCACACCTCAAAACATATCAATTATTCACCATAATAACTTTACAAGTCGATAAAATATGAATGCTGTTTGCTGCTTGTTGCACTGCCCAAGTGGCCATTAAAAGGTCATTAGTACCCTTAAAGCCACATTTGCATAAAGGACATTTAGCTGAATATTCTAGGAAACTTGTAATATAATACAACACAAAAGATGATTGATATTAATGGGATAATGATTCTGCAATTCCTTTTTAATGTGAGAATGAGACCTTTTATACTCTACTGGTTGCTTCTTGACAGCTTGTCCTCCATCAATAGCCCTTCTCAGTGCTTGGGTATTATTTATTCATTTCATTACTCACTTTTCATTTATTACTCAGCAGAAATAACATTTGAAAATCGTTTTTTAAATGTTAACCCCGGAAAACGTTTGAATTGAAATTCAATGATTACATTCGAGGGAAGATAAAAAGTCTAACTTTTCTTGAATTTAGTTATAGGAGATTAACAAATTGAATTTTTTCTCAACTTTGAAAACGGTTTTCTCTGCAAATGGGGCTTTGCTGTGATCAATCTTGTCAGGAGAAACTCAGTGCTCGCCTTTTAAAGTTTAAGGGACACTGATTAAATGCTCTTGTGACCGTTGACTGTCACTGCCCTTTCAAGCATCTCTCAGCAAGTCATCAGGCCCTTTGGAAAAGTGTTGAAGATAAAATCGTCAATCGATTAGTAGGGATGGGACAAAATACCAAGTAGCTCAAATATCTTAAACCTCAGAATTAAACCAGACATAAACTAATTTGCTCTAAAAGGCTCCTTATTCAGTCACACAGATCCATTAAACTACATTTTGGTGAGGTATTGAGTACGAATATTTATTTCATTTTCAAAGTGGTTCTATGGTTTTTCGATTCCTAGGGCAGATCTCTCATACCACATCACTCCCTAATCATTCACTGCTGATGAAAATAGCAGCCTGCCTCAGGGGTGAGAAAGAAAAAAATCATGTCCCACTTTAGGACTTCAAATCTGGTGAAAGGTTTAGACAGAACAGGTACAAGTCTCGTGGGTGCGATTGGATAGCCTGAATCGCCATTTTGTTACCCGATCAGTCAGTCCTTTATTCTTCTCCATATTCGAGGAAGAGGTCTTGATTACAAACACTTGATTGGTTTCCATGCATAGTTAGTAGGATAACTATGCATGGTACAGAGAACAGTCCTAAGACCTTATAATGCTTCAAGGCTGAACACATTCACCCTATATTGCAATGTTAACCAAAGAGAAAATGATATCATCTACCTAAGGATCTGCTCCAAAATGAAATTGTTTCCTCCTTTGCCCATGCATCATCAAACACACAAACAAGGCAAAAACATAACCTCCTTGGCAGAGGCATGGATATTATAGCGGGAATTCTGCCGCCCATTGCATACTTTTATGTTTGATACTTAAAGGTCACCTATTATGCAAAATCCACTTTTTCATGTCTTTTATACATCAACATGTGTCCCCTCTGTGTAAAGAGATTCTGAAAGATTCAGGAACAAATATTTGCTCTCTTTTTGTCCTGATCCATTTATATAAAAACCTGTCTGAAAATGAGCTGATCAGATTTTTGCCACTTTATGATGTCATAACGATTTTTTGGCTTGTGTAACCATTAGCCAATCACCAACCAAGGTAACCCCCCCCCCACACATTATCACCTGAATCTCCTCCTAGAGCACCATAGAGTTCTTTGTAACCAAATATCTCTCAGAGGGGCGTGGGGAGGGGCTCCTTATTTTCATCTAAAGTAACAGACAGAGAATCAGCACTTTTGAAACAGGGCTGAAACAGAGGGGTTTATGGGATGCTGCAATGATCTGTTTGGAGCCAAACACTTCAGAGACATGTTCTGTATATATCTGAGACCTATAATATATTGATGAAAAATAGTATAATAGGGGACCTTTAAAAGAACATTAGCTAGTAATATTTTGCAAATGTGTGATTTGGTTTTCTCATCTCTAGTTTCCCTTCCCTCTATTTTGCGATCTGAAGCGTTGGTGTGGAAGCAGGATAACAATGAGGAGTAGTGCTCAGGGAAATGTGTTATGTGTCGAGCTCAGAGATGATGGCACATTCAGGGCTGGGTGAATTCATCCTGCTGCTGTATTCAGAGGCTCACCTTCCAACGCCTTCAGCGTGAACTTTGAGTAGGTGTGGTTTTTGTGACTGAAATATCTGTCAAGAACTTGGAAAATAAGCTTTTGAAGAAGATTCAACTTATTGTCATTACGTAGTACAGGTACTATCTAACGAAACGGTTTCTCTGCATTTGACCCATCCTAGTGTTGGGACACCTCAGTAGCACTTGTCTTTCCGGGACTTGAACTGGTGACCTTCCAGTTGCCAAGCCAAGTCCCTATGGACTTCGCCACAACCACCCTTTGAGTGAGAGATTGACTTTCCCTTGGTAGCCTTCATACATACCAGGAATGGATGCTTGATGCGCCGGTGAAGATGGCCGCATCGTCTTGTGCTCCTCTCCAACTTTGCCCATTTTCGTATTTTGTACATATTTCTTTTACTTTTGCCGTTTTACTTTTAACATGGTTCGCAACATGCTAGCCGACCGCACCTACTCTGCCATACAATATAGCAGAGAGGAACTTTTCCAATTGCGAAACTTCGTGGACAATATTAACCCTCCGACAGACAATGGAGATTCACCATGGCTACCTGTTGCTGTTCTACCTGAGAGACGCAAGAAGAAGACAAAGCGGGGATGCCGGGCCGGGTTGCTGGTCAAACTGAGAAAACGTGAGAATCGGCCCCCTCTTCCGAGTATTCTTCTGGCTAATGTTCAATCCATTGAAAATAAGCTAGATGAACTCAGAAGCCGGATTGCTTTTCAACGGGACATTAAGAACTGTAACGTGTTAATTCTCACTGAGACTTGGCTCAACCCCGCTATCCCGGACTCCGCTATTGTCCCTGACGGATTCTCTATTTTTCGTCAGGACCGGACTGCAAACTCGGGGAAAAGTAAGGGAGGCGGTGTGTGTGTAATGACTAACAACAACTGGTGCTCAGATGTGAAGATTATTTCATCGGACTGTTCCGCACAGCTAGAGCACCTCATGATCTCATGTCGGGCCTTCCATCTGCCGAGGGAATTCACATCTGTTGTGATAACAGCAGTGTATATCCCGCCGCAGCCACTCGCCGACAACAACACGGCACTCGATCAGCTGTTTGGGTTTATTGATAAAACCGAGACTTCACGGCCAGATGCGGCGTTCGTTGTGGCCGGAGATTTCAACACCGCCAACATGAAGAAGGTTTTGCCAAAATATTACCAACACATCAACTTCCCGACGCGCGGGGGAAACATACTGGACCATGTTTATTCCCCTTTCCGGAATGGATATAAGGCTCTCCCTCGCCCTCCCTTCGGCAAATCAGACCATATCTCACTACTGTTGTTGCCTGCTTACAAGCAGAAACTTAAAAGGGACAGACCGATAACAAGGACAGTACAACGATGGAGCGAGGAGTCAGATTCAGCACTGCAGGATTGCTTTGCATCTACGGATTGGAGTGTGTTTGAGGACAATAACATCAACACACACACGGACACTGTCATCTGCTACATTGGGAAATGCATCGATGACGTGGTACCGAAGGTTTCTGTACGGACATTCCCAAATCAAAAGCCCTGGGTAAACGGTGAGGTGCGCGGCAAACTGAAAGCGCGCACTCTCGCGCACACAGCGGGAGATTTGGAGGAGTACAGGAAGTCTAGGTATGATCTCCGGAGAGCAATAAAAAATGCAAAGAGACAGTACAAAGAGAAGGTGGAATCTGACTTCAAAGGCTGTAACACTAGGAATATGTGGGCGGGACTAAGGACAATGACTGACTACAAAGGAGCAGCGGGGGGTGCTGCGGGAGTGTCTGCGTGCGCATCTCTCCCAGATGAGCTAAACAGTTTTTTTGCGCGCTTTGAGAGCAGCCAGGCTGTGGAGGTACAGAGGGACCAGGAGCTACACTGCCCTTTTGTTTTAAATAGGGCAGATGTGTGTAAATCCTTTAAAAGGGTTAACCCACACAAGGCTCCTGGACCTGATGGCATCCCTGGCCGTGTTCTCAGGGTGTGTGCAGTTCAGCTGGCAGAGGTGTTCACAGACATCTTCAACAGGTCCCTGCTGCAGTCTGTAGTCCCCACATGTCTTAAACACTCCACCATCATTCCTGTCCCCAAAAAGACAATCATCACCTGCCCCAACGACTACCGCCCAGTAGCACTCACCTCCATCATAATGAAGTGCTTTGAGCGGTTAGTCAAATTATTCATCACCTCCTCCCTCCCTGAATCTCTGGACCCCCTGCAGTTTGCCTACAGAGCAAACAGGTCCACAGACGACGCCATAGCCCTCACCCTCCACACTGCCCTCTCACACCTGGACCCGAAGAAGAGGAACACATATGTGAGAATGCTGTTCATTGACTACAGTTCAGCATTCAACACCATTGTGCCCTCCAAGCTGGCCATCAAGCTCAGAGACCTCGGACTCAACAGCGCCCTCTGCGACTGGATCGTGAACTTCCTGACGGGCAGACCCCAGGCAGTGCGGGTGGGAAATATCACATCCTCCACCCTGATTCTCAACACCGGTGCCCCTCAAGGCTGCGTGCTCAGCCCTCTCCTCTACTCCCTGTTCACCCACGACTGCGTGGCCACACACAGCTCCAACACCATCGTGAAGTTTGCTGATGACACGACCGTCATCGGCCAGATCACAGACGATGACGAGACGGCATACAGAGAGGAGGTCGAAAACCTGACATCTTGGTGCCAGGAGAACAACCTCCATCTCAACATCAGCAAAACAAAGGAGCTGATTGTGGACTACAGGAAGCAGCAGGGAGAGGGACACGCCCCCATCGCCATCAATGGGACTACGGTGGAGAGAGTCAAAAGCTTCAGGTTCCTTGGGGTCCACATCACTGAGGACCTGACATGGTCTCTTCACACCACCACCATCACTAAGAAAGCTCGACAGCGGCTCTTCTTCCTCCGCAGGTTGAGGAGGTTCAAAATGGATTCCAGGATACTCTGCAACTTCTACAGGTGCACGATAGAGAGTATCCTCACTGGCAGCATGACGGCCTGGTACGGCAGCTGCACCGACCTCGATCGTAAGGCTTTACAGAGGGTGGTGAAAACTGCACAGCACATCACCAGGACGGAGCTGCCATCCATGGAGGACCTTTACTCCCAGCGGCTCAGGAAGAAATCACTACGGATTATCAAAGACCCCCATCACCCCAGCCACAAACTGTTCTTTCTGTTGCCGTCTGGCAGACGTTACCGCAGCATCCTGGCAAGGACAAGAAGATTCGGAGACAGTTTCTTCCCGCGGGCAGTGAGACTGTTAAAAAATTGAACTGTCGAAACAACTTCAAACATTCAACTGCTACTCAGTAGTATGTATCTAATACCTAATATATATATATCATTCCAATAACTTGTATATAGACTCATACTGCACTATTCCACATCATAACTTTATTTCATTTTTATAACTATTATTATTTTTGTATTGCTCTTGCTCTTATTGTTATTATGTTATGTTATTATGTTGCATTGTTGGAGAAGCCTGTGACATAAGATTTTCAACTGCATAATTACTCTGTAGCTATGTCAGATTGACAATAAAGAACCTTGAAGGCACAGTCACAGAGTTCCTTTTTATAATGTAATATAATTCAAGGCGAGTCCCTGCTAAGTTTTAGTGTAGGCTGCATGTGAAAGTTTATATACTGTAAGGTTTGATTGGTTGGACACAAAGGTCTGTGCTTTGTAAAGACATACATTATGTCATAGGCCTAAGGTCTTTGTTATTTAATTGATCACAAGACACTTATTTATGTGTAAAGCTTGGGGTGTTTCGTGTTTTAAGATAGCAAATGTGTAAATGGCTTACTTGGCTACAATTTCTGTCACCACAGGGTCATTTTGTAGTGAAGAAAAGTTTTCAGATTAATATATGGCAGATCTTGTTTACACCCAGGTGTCCGTAGCTAACAATGCTATTTACACCAGGGTGTCCGTAGCTAACAATGCTATTTACACCCGGATGTCACATTAGATACTGTTTTGGATGTATAGGTATTTATGGAAATGTTTATTTGATAACTTAATTCCCTTGTGCTGCTGCGTCAAATTGTAATTCCCCTATGGTGGATGTATAAAGGCACATCTTATTTTAAGCCCTGTAGCTATTTACACCCGGGTATTGTACTGTATGCATCTATTCTTGCTCTTTCTACGATGGCTTGGTAAGGTTACCTGAACATCAGGGACAAAAAACACCTGTGCTATATTGTGAACATGGCTGGAAGGAAATAAATGTCCCACAGACCCCCCTGAGGAAAGGGAGTTAATTAATCTGCCACAACAGTCTGAAAGAAGTTATGGGTGATTAATGAACCCCCTTTCCTCAGACGTGATTCATTTTAGTATGTTTATTTATATGCCTGTTTTCAAAGCTTCAATAGGTGCAATGATAATTGATACTGTTGGTACTTGTCAATGTCTCTAGGTATGTAAATCTAGCCCTGTAAATGCGATGTCCTTTTGTGTTATCTGTTGTTTTATGTTCACGTTGTAATCTACTTGCTGCCATGTTGGACAGGTCTCCTTTGAAAAAGATTGGTGATCTCAATGGGACCACCTGGTTGAATAAAGGTGTAATAAAACATAATACCACAACAGTAAACAGTGATTAAAAAATCAATGATGTAATTGTGCCCCAATCAGTCTATTTAATATGTAGCCCTGAGGCTCTTCATGTGGTCCTGCTGGACGCTGGCAGGATCTGCGTCTTTTAGCAGGGCTTCAGCATTCTGAAAGACACAATTACACATGTATTTACAATATACAGCCTTGTGTGGCTTTAAGTTAAACCCACAAACAAAAAAATAGACTCAATAAAAGTTTTAAAAAAAAGTACTTTCCATCAGCACAAACACTCCCTCACGTTTTCACAGAACGTGAAGATGGTATTATTTTATCCCAGCAGTGGCTGATTTGATGTAACATTTCTTAAATCTAGTTGGACCCAGTGGTGGTATTCCTGCTATCAAGGGTGTGGGTATGTTTGCAAAGTATGCTTAACTGAAATAAAGTGTATATGCTGTAGCTATAGCGCTGCTTTATCAGCCAAGAATTCCACACAGAGATACTGAATCAGTCTCGCAAATTAAGCTGACATGGCGCTGAGTCAGATGTTATCGCTGCTGTGCTGACGAGAGAGCAGACTACCTACAACTTTGCAAAATAAGCCAAAAAACAACCATATCAAAATATAATCTCCTTTAATGTTACATAAAACATCGTTCTTATCTGCAACACATCTAAATTGCTTTTATTAAAGTACATCCAATCGTGTGGAGCACATGCAAAAGCATACCAGTATTAATGTCTGCTTTATATAAAACAACAAACCGTCTCTGTAAACTTTTTAAAAGTTAAAGTTAAAGCCTTTTATTGTCATTGTACACAGAGTGCAACTCTGTCCCGGTGTGCAAAAAATACAAACACATACAGAACACTAACAAACACGGCAATAGGACAGACAACATAAACAATCATACAGGGGAATAAATAGTTACAAATATTGATATAAAAATAGTATATAAAGTGCATTTTTGCCATTGTTGCTGTCTCAACAGAATATCTCTTATTTTTTTAAAGTGTCCTCCAGTGCTTTTTTCTTCAGTGCAGCCTTCGTCTGAGTAAACTGAACACACTTTATTACGTTGAGTGTTTATTTCCGTTGCCTGTACATCTTTTGTGTGGGCTAAATTATGAATCTACTTTTATTGGTTTTTCTCGCAGGGCTTTTGTTGCAGTTCCAGTGGCATTATGGACTATCTGTTTTGTCTTCTGTGAAAGCATATGTGGCAACAATACAGACTGAGCTGAAATGAAATGAGTGCAAAGCAGCTCAGGCTCTTCTCACAGAAGAGTCAGAAAAGGTTTGAGAGTTAAACTTGTGTTGCTGTGCATTAAAGCTTGAGGAGTACATACATAAAACAAAGGATCCGATTGGCCGACCCGATACTAATCAGTATTGCTAGCATTCATTGTGCTTTTCTGCGGGTCTCTAACTGATAAGTAACTGAAAGGCAAGTGTCCTGGAAGTTTGTAAAGATGCACAAAGAAGCATCTGCAGAGGACATACTGTATTATAGATTAAATTACAAAATCCATAAGAAGGTCGATTTCAAGAAAGTCTGTTCTGGGTGTAAATTAGGCTCAGAACCTTTGGTCTTAGCAAAGTTTGTGATTTATGACAAACTAACTTGACTGGATGTCGCTAGTAAAACTGGAGGAGAAGTATGGAAACAAATAACACCCTTTATTTGTCACATTGTGCAGCTTATGTCACATTTTTTCATTTCATTTCTTAATGGAGTCGCTGCTGGAGCTCTGAGACATACAGTGCGAGGTGCAAAGTGTATAAGCCGGGCGCACACAGATGGTTAACAGCTGGAACATGCAGCAGAGAAGTAAATATAACTAGTTTTTGTGACTAAAGCCCAATTGTTTTTGTACATAAATGTCAATACATTGGGTTTATAACTTTTAAATAGGGAGGATAAATGATGTTGTGTGAGTCATCGTCTTACACGCCTGTATCCTCCTCTGTCTTTACTCAACTCAGCAGAGATTCCCTGATAATTGCTCACAGTTTCCTATCAAGGGGCGTTGTATATGTGTGTTCTTTGTCAACCACCTTTTCGGACCGCTTTGTTATTATGGTGACGTGTCTGACCTTCTGAGGCAGCAGCTTTCACAGCGTCCACCACATGCTGCCTCTTGAAGTAATGTCCACACTGTGTCCACAAAACATAATTATTTACCTGTTTTCCACCTTCCCAGCAAGAATTTTAATTTCCCACTGCGTGAACTTTCATTTTTTTAGATAACGATCCCTATGATCGACCTCATGCAGTCAGTATAAATGAATAATAATAATAAAGGCAGTTTCACTGACTATTTATAGGCAACTGTGGGCGTAACATAAAGCCTCGCAAAGGTACATCACATTGAAAGATGATTGTGAAACCACCGAGGAAGTGTTCGCACTGTAATTCAATCAGAATATTTTTTTGCACTAAGCAATTTCCCGGTTTAAGCCCTATGCAACCTTTTCACATTAATCCTGCGCACAGTCTTATAAATCAGACCACAGTTAACCAGACTTCTACGTACAGCCATGAAGATCATAGGAGACTGTCATCCTTCCTGTCTTCAGGCTATTTTTCATAAAAAACATTATCATTAGGGTTCTCCTATCACGCGCCACTGTTTAAAATATTCCTTTGTGCCCCTGTCCATCAAAGACAACCACATACGCTGTGAAGGCTGTATGTTTCCCCCTTGTCTTTAATCAATATATCATGCTATGTGACCACGTCTTCTGGAATAGATCGTATTTGTTTTTCCTTGATTTTATATCGACATCAAAGGCACATGTACCATTAAACAAGAAATAATAATAATGACAAGAAAGTACAATCTTCTATATATTACTAGGAAATGTAACTAACCGTGTGCCTGTTTCAGACCAGTTGTATAGGGTCCATAGATCCAAATTGACAATGGGCAGCCACTGCGTCAATGTTTTTTTTTGTATCCAGTGCAATGTGTCACAGTAAACGACAACCAATGCTGCGTCTATTTTTAAATGAATAAAACCTCAATATCAAGAACTCCAAGGTTTTCATAAACACTTATCAGGATACTAAGAAACAAGACAAAGGATGTGAAATCAGCTGTGTGTGTGTGTGTGTGTGTGTGTGTGTGTGTGTGTGTGTGTGTGTGTGTGTGTGTGTGTGTGTGTGTGTGTGTGTGTGTGTGTGTGTGTGTGTGTGTGTGTGTGTGTGTGTGTGTGTGTGTGTGTGTGTGTGTGTGTGTGTGTGTGTGTGTGTGTGTGTGTGTGTGTGTGTGTGTGTGTGTGTGTGTGTGTGTGTGTGTGTGTGTGTGTGTGTGTGTGTGTTCAAAAAAATTGAACATTTAAGCTTACAATATATATATACTAGAATTTTCGTTTATGACACACAGATGTGCCATAAACATATGAAGGGCAAATCCTTGGTTAAGCATGTGTTCAAGGTTTTTGATTATACATTTAAAAGATTCCTGGCACACACCAAAACATGTTTGTTATTGAAGCGAGTTGTGCCTTGGGTGACTCATTTCGCTGAGTTTTTCTTCTGTAAAAAGCAATTTTTCCAGAGAAAACCTTTTGTCAAGCGAACTATATGCTGTTACGCGTAATTTGATAACAAAGCAATGTTTAGCCTTCAACTCTTGAATAGAAAGCATCCTGTGTCTGTGAATTTCTGAAAATTTCACAGACAGTTACACAAAATATCATTCAAGATACAATATCAGTTTGAATGGCTTCATAATATTCCATTACATTAGATTGCATTTAGCTAGCAATGTTATTTAAAATGATAATTCTCAGAGTTTTTCCATTTGACCCACTTTGTGTTTTGAGCAGAGCCGGCCAGCTAACCAATCAGAGCAGACTGGGCTCTGGTTTCAGACAGAGGGTGAAAGGAGGCACAGGCAGTGTGAGAAAAATAATGACCTTTTTGAACATTAAAGCATATAAACATGTCACAGTAGAGGCACAACATACAAACATGAAACTGAAAATGTGCATTATATGTCCTCTTTAACTGAATTTTTTTCTTCATGAAACACAACCCAACAACTTTGTGTGTTTTGCATAGATGCTACAATGCACATGGACAGCCAAATAATGCAGCCATCCCCGCCCCTGTCTACCACCTCACAGAAAACATCCTGTCCTACACACACTCCCCATGGGTGAAGATGTTATATGTGACTGCCTTGAGCTTGCTCTTCCTCTGACCACCAGAGACCTCAGATCTGCCCACAGAGTAACAACCCATTATTTTGCTTTCTGTCAGGGTGGCTTTCACTGCACTGAAGGAGGTGAGAGCCACAGATAGAAAGTATCTTGGTGCTGAACAACTCCAAACTCTCATCCAGACAGATGGTAGGTGAGGTGAAGAGAGGATAACACATCTCACATAGACTCGATTTATTGTGTATTGCTGGTTGTAGATTGGTGTGATCCCCTCACATGATTGGCCTATGTATCTTCCGTTGTTGCACCAATGATCTTAGTTTGAGGTTTGTGTGGTGCTTGGGTTATGGATGTTGTTGTGGTTGGAGGAAATTACTTTCAGGAGTTTGCAACAGTCTGTTTTTCTCACAATATGAACTAGGGCTGTGCAATTAATCGTATTTGAATCGCAATTACGATTTTGGCCTGCCACAATTACGAAAACAACATAATCGAAAAAAACTATTATTTTGCTTTGCTAGGTTGTGACAGTGCACTGCAACATATTTGATCGAATTAATTTTGGTCTCATTTATTTCTATTTATCATATTTATATATGTTTAGTAGCTTGGGGAAGTGCGCTCCAAAATATTTGTTGATCTTGTTTATTGGTATTTATTATTTTGATATTATTTATTTAAATGTATCATTTATTTTATTTATTTTTGTATTGGTTTTTCAGTTGAATTATACGTTCAGGGTAATCAACAGTTAAAAAGATACTGTTCAAATGATTATTTGTATTTGTTTTAAAGTTCAATAAATGGATGTTTTCAAAGTCAATGAATAATCGTATTTAATAATCAATTATTGACCCAAATAATCGTGATTATGATTTTTGTCATAATCGCACAGCCCTAATATGAACCTCAGAGCAGAGTTTTGCTTGACTGATGTGCAGCAGGCATACGAACACAAAAAAAAGCAATTGTCCTTTCTTTATCTCATAAACTCTATAAATCAGCATTCGTTTTCCTACGCTTTCCTACTCAAAATATATCAGATGTGTTGTGAGTCAAAAATATGTCATTTCATGCTTCAGCTGATTCCTCCAATTTGTTGGTGGGCTTCAGTAGCTGTGCAGTGTGAGAGGAGCTGCATCATGTTCACACTCAGTGGACTGTAACTAACATTTCACTTTTGTTGTCTTCCTGAACTTTCCCCCTCACTGGCACACTTGGTCAGAAAAGATAACATGGGTATCACTGAACCATGAAGGTAGCAGCAATAAGACAGAGGAGACACAGTTGGCCATATTAACTGAAATGGATGGTCATAAACCTTAATACTGTGTCATCTCAGTGCAGGACATAAACGTTTACAGACATTTCACGTCTAACTTCTTGATTTTAGCTTTTTCTTTCTTTTTGATATTTTAAGCATTGCACAATTTGTCCTGTTTCTGCATAATCACTATGTTCAGAGGAGTCTTCAATATAACCCTTACCCTTGAGACAACACACCTACGTTCAAACCCATTTTGGCTTGAAATAAAGCCAGTACCTTGAAATCTTCTCAGCCATACATCATTATCCGGTCAATAAGCTATTGATCCATGGCCACTTTCAGGCTTTTTATGTCATCTACAATATCAAAGCAAACACCGAAAATAAACACAATGTCTTTCAGTAAAAAATGATAGCCATTCCTTGAAATGAGAGAGCAACCTTGTATAAACCGTTACAGTTCATTGGAAAACAAGCACAATTGCACACACTTTGAAAGCGACACGTTTTATCTTCCCTTCTTGTGGTCTATACATTTCCAACATAATGGCCATGTTCCTTTGAAGCCTATCAGTTTCCATTGATTGGAAAAGACAATGATTGGGAAAATGTGATGTGACAAATGCAAAGCCTTTAAGATAAAAGACTTAATCTGAAAACAAAATGGGCTTTTACAGAAATCATAGAAAACACAATGTTTTGTTGAATGACTTGAGGATGTCCAAAACAGTTTTTACATAAATATACAGTGCAGAATCCAAATGTATCAAGCATAGGAAATCGGATAAAGGACTTAAAGCTTAAACTTCCTTAAACCAGAAAAATCCTCCTGCCCCCTTCAGGGCTGTCACTAAGTGCCAAGATTCATGTGCAGTTGAAATAAACCATCAAGCCATCCTTTGAGTGTTCATTGCCATTGTAAATCAAAAAGAAAAGTGTTCACTGGTGTTCTTTTGAATGTAAAATGTGCATACAACTCAAATCAAAGTTAATAAATATGTCTGGTTTGGTTTATAGTGTAAGACAGTGTAAGCGCGCCGACAGGCGGGACCAACACGGCACCCAGACCCCACGCAGCATTCTCATCTGTTTGTCATTACTGGTGTAATTTTCTGGTTGCTAACGCCATTGTAACACATAATCACTGATGTTCCGCTGTAACGGTGGTGGACTCATCAGAACAGAGTGGGCTCACAGGGAGGGGGGTGCAGGAGCTCCAACAAGCCGTTTAGGACAGAGAGTGAATACACATACTATACAGAGATGCTGTATGAGAAACCAATGTGAGTTTGGAAAATTGCACAATATAAATCTATTCTAGTAGACCTCAACAATGGAATTATGATCAGTAGAAATGGCCATGACATGGGACCTTTAAGTAAGTTTCTTCTTACTGGAGCATTATTAAAACCTGCATTTTAAAATAACACAATCTAAATGTACTCTTTTGATATGCAGGAAGACCTTAAAGTGGTGTTATTGGAGCATGTAGTTTTCCTCACTCTTATTCAGTCATCAAAACGTTTACACTTATTATGACGTGAATGCTCCTTTTGAGAAAAATTAGCATCTCTGCTGTTAGTGGGCAGCCGGAAATATTCTCATCAATGAGGTATGATACTGCACCATAGACTGTAGAGACCTTAAAGCTGTCAACCCTTGAAGAGGACAAATACAGCAGTGGGTTGTTTGCTCTGATGTAACTGTGCACCCGAGAAAACGATTGAAGAGATGCTCACAGACCCTGTCTCTGTCTAACTCTCTTTTAAGATCTCATAAAAGACACTGCCATAGCTGCTGCTTGCTGTGTTTCGACATGGTGCCTTTTGTACAATCTCTGTCTTTTAATCCTCTCGTCTTCTCCACCTCTTCAGTGAGAGCCTCCATAGCAGATGTGTGAGTTATTTGAAAGGAAAAAAAATGAGAGGGAACATTAAAGAGACCCTTTAGGGCTTTGGGGGGTTTTCCCTTTCCTGTAGTGTGTTATATGGTTTTCCTGCATGTACATATTGTCTGGAAAATGCAAAAATCCCAAAGTTTCCTCCAGAGGGAGTTTCTCTCCCCCCTGCCTTAAACCCTCCATTGGACTCCTTTGTTTTCTTCTGTAACATAAAGACATCACTATGTAACACTTGCGCTTCTATTGGCTAGTACTCCAACACATTATACTTGATAGGCTAAGGGGCGGGGAAACTTTTAGCGAATGACTGGGCTCTGGTTTCAGACAGAGGGTGAAAAGAGTGCTGCAGTATGAGAAAAATAATGACCTTTTTGAGCATTAAAGCATGGAAACATGTCTCATGAAAATTAGCATAAAATCGCATTCAAAAAGATACATTTGCCTGCCTCAACCTGGTGGAAGCTTCTTTCCACTCACTGCCTTTTGTAGAGTACTTTTCATCATCTTAAAACCCATATCAGTGCGATGCTCTTACGAAAGAACCCGTTTGAGGCTGAAATGTCCATATCTTCTCCATTAGAAGATAGTGACTGGTTTACCATCAGTGTAACTGGAAGGCTGCACCGTTGAAAGGACTCCAAGAGACCTCTTCTGCTCAAGAGAGCTCTGCATTATGTAGTGTTTTCTGTTCCATCTTGCACATATTGCTGTAGGCGCTTGACTTGCATTATCATATCGATGTGGTTTGAAAGGAAGGTGGTGAATGCTACCTTTTGTGCCACTATCTTCCTTAAATTAGCTTTTGTATTTTTGATATATTTTGATGCACTGAGAAAGTAGACCCTTGTGAGCATATCCGAAATGAAATGTATGGAATAAAAAAACATAAGCATGAGAATAAAACAAATTAAGCTCATATCTTAGATGGAAAAAGTAGGTGAGGTATACAACACATCATTATATATATTCTTATGGTTGGATGAATTATATCCTATTCATTGATGGTAATCTTCATTTTCCTTACCTTTTTTTTTTTGCCTCTGCTTTGTTGATTTTTATTTACTCCCATATGTACAATCAGCTGGAGCAGGTGCATCATGCAGCTCACGCCTTTTACCCACTTATCATTCTTTTTTTTCATATTGGTTCCACTAAATGACATGATTTAGTTGCTTTCCTATTTCCTAAGTGTTCAGCATCTTCTCAATAGCCTGTTGTACATGCTCTGGTGGTATGAGACCCATGAAACTGATGAACATGCATTAACCTATTGCACAATTTAAATCGAAAGTGGAGTCAATCCATTTTGCAGTGAGGCTAAGCAATTACATATCACATCTGATAAGAGACCTTGTAAACATTTGTATTCTCTATCTCAATGATTGTCTGGTTATCCAAAGCAATTAATTCAATGCATAGAAAGAAAATCCACCATTGTTTGTTGCTTTGATGTGGACTTTATTGAGTTACCTGAGTAAACTCACTATATTTCATTATGTTTTTAGATTGCAGACATTACAAGTGGCTGTTGGACCTCTTTTGTTTTCCAATTGTGCTCCAAGTCCATTTACTGCTGATGTGAAACAAAGGATAAGTCTTAGGCGTATTCTCAATATTCCCAATACTCATTATTTAAAACATGCCTTGATAGGCCAGAATCATAATATCATTTTACTACTTTAAGGCCCCAGCCACACGAGGACGATAACGGTCATATCCGCTACAGTTCACTATCAGATAGACGGTTCGGCCACACGAGGCCGACATGGAAACGCATAAAACGATAACGGGTCCCAAGGTGGGTAGATCTGCGAACGAATCGCTCTGGGGGGGCAAACGGCTCCGTGTTTACGCCTATACGATCATTTCCTGATAACGACGAAGCAATAGCCCCGCCTCTCAGAGATCAGCTGCTGGGCTGTCAGAAGAGGGGGAGGAAAAGAGAGGCTCCGTTTTTTATTATTATATAGAGTCGTTATCAATTTGTTTTAAAGCTCAATAAATAACAAAGAAGACCTCTGACCGGCACTTTTCTAATTATGTCCGGAAGATTTAAACTTTAACGGACATGTTGACCGGCGAAAAAAAATCTAACTGAAACTCTGCCGCACGGTCCCCTCGTCCCTTGGAAGAGGCCGGAGAGGTGGGTGTTTTTCATCTGCTGGTGCACTACCGGAGAGAATTACAGCAGGAGCAAACGCTTGCCTCGGGGAGGGAGAAAAAGAGCCAGAGTGTCCACAGCGGAGAATAAACAGAAGGGCAACCATGGCAACCATGCGCAGGAAGTCTTCTTCGCTGCTTTTGTGGTAGGAGTACAGCGCCAGTTACAGGCCCGGCATATGTACTACAGCGTCTCCAGCGCTTTCGAGCGGTCTCGTGTGAACGGACACGTTTCTGGTGCCTGTTGCGTGTGGACGGAAGACTTTTTTGATAACGATTGCGGTCCGTTTGCGTTATCGTCCTCGTGTGGCTCCAGCCTAAGTTTGAACCCTGGCCTTGTAAGCTCCATTTTATTAATATCCCAATTTAAATTAATGTTTTTTTTCTCAATAGACCTTTTTGTTTTCTGTTTTTCTGGTGCCTTTTTTTTTTTAAATAACGTATGATTGATTTATGTTGTGTTATGTGTGAGTTTGTGTGATTTATACATTGCAAGACATATTGCACAAGCCCAACAAAGAGAATGAAAATATAGAAAATAACACTGTTGGCCCCAAACAAATTGCTTTAGCAAAAAGTTATTATGTTTTAGAAAACATTGATTAATCATACATGCAGCGACAATCACAGAATGACAGCTATGTATGGGGCGGCCGGCCCTACATGACATTTCGTTTTAGTTTCTGTGCTCACACGTTTCGATGCAAAATCTCATGGATCTTTAAAAATAGCTTTGTTAATGTTACTACTGACTTATACTTACACTTAGGATAAATATTTTCTTAACATTGTCACCAAACTATACCAGCTGTGGCTTACATATCTCAACCTCCATTTTGGGTCAGGATTTGAAGGGTTTTTCAACGCTGTATCTACATCAGCTGTTGGTCAGAGTTTGCAGAATATCAAAGGCAAAAACATTGTATTAAAGATGAAATGTTGTTTTTTACCCAGGGATTTGCTGAGAAAGAGAATACTTCACACACACCCAAAGTGAGGAGGATGAAAGTATGTTGAGAAGAAAGCACTGTTGACATAGTTCGCTGGGAGGATGATACAATACTAAAAGAATACATCTTACACCATCTTGTCATCATAAACCTATCACTGTCGGAGCGATGAAAGGGGATATGAATGTACACAAATGTCCATATCAGAAAATATGCTCTGAATAACAAGTTTTTGGTGGCAGGAGCTCAGTCTCTAGGGACTTGGCTTGGGAACCAGAGGGTCGCCTGTTTAAGTCCCGATTGGACCAAGGACAGATATGGACTGGTTGCTGGAGAGTTGCCGATTTGCCTCTTGTTGTCCTCAAATCTGACAAACAAATATTACATCAGATAAAATACCTTGTAGAAAATGATGTTGTCTATCTCAATGATTGGCTGGTTATCCAAAGCAATGAACTGAATGCGTATCATTTTTCAAAGGAACCACCATTGTTTGTTGCATTGGTGTGGACTTTATTGAGTTACCAACCTGAGTCAAATCACTGTATTTCATTGTGTGTTTAGCTGTCTGCTTTGCAACATGCTTGCGTTGCAGACATTGCATTGCATAAATGTGTCGATGTCAGAGCAACGAGCAGATATAAATGCAAACAAACACATCAGAAATGTGTGCTCTGAATAACAAGTTTTACATGGCAGGAGCTCAGTCTGTTTGGACTTGGCTTGGGAACCAGAGGGTCGCCTGTTCAAGTCCTTATTGGACCAAGTACATATGGACTGATTGCTGGAGAGTTGCCGATTCACCTCCTTGGCACTGCTGAATTGTACTTGTCAAGGCACCAAACCCCCAAATGCTCGGGGGGCCATGGCAGCCTTCTTCCTCTGACACCTCTCCAGTAATGTGTATAGGTCCTGTTTGTGCATTTGGGCCTATGTGTGTGATATGTTGCCAAAATGACATTAGTGCAAATGTCTACTGATAAAGTATGTTTGTATTCTTTACAATTACATTACAATCAGTTGTGAGGCTAGTGATTGGTTTAGGGCCTCTGCTTAGTCTCGTTTGTGATTTATTTTAGAGCCTCCGAGTTGCATTCCCCCTGCACAAGTCTTAAATAACATTGTGATCATAGTCACTTCTGTTGTTGCTTCATTAAGTGTGTTTTCATTCTTGCAAACAATTACAAATCAATGATGCAAACAAAAAGCAGACTAAGATGAATAATTTGCTCTGTATGCCTCAACCATGTTAATGGACTGTGCAGCTTGTTGGGACCCTTTTATACAGTCAACATTTAAAATATAAGGGTGATCTAATGTTTTGATATGAGATGTTGATGTAATCAGGAACTGTATTATCATTATATTTATAGGTCGGAAAATACATTCTGAGGGATATCCAAAAATGTTAACAGTATTAATAAAAGCAGATGTTCTCTGTATGTGTGTATCGTGTAGGGCTGTGCGATTATGGCAAAAATCATAATCACGATTATTTGGGTCAATAATTGATATCACGATTATTAAATACGATTATTCATTGACTTTGAAAAAATCCATTTATTGAACTTTAAAACAAATACAAATAATAATTTGAACAGTATCTTTTTAACTGTTGATTACCCTGAACGTATAATTCAACTGAAAAACCAATACAAAAATTAATTAAATAAATGATACATTTAAATAAATAATATCAAAATAATAAATACCAATAAACAAGATCAACAAATATTTTGGAGCGCACTTCCACAAGCTACTAAACATATATAAATATGATAAATAGAAATAAATGAGACCAAAATTAATTAGATCAAATATGTTGCAGTGCAGTCACAACCTAGCAAAGCAAAATAATTGTTTTTTTCGATTATGTTGTTTTCGTAATTGTGGCAGGCCAAAATTGTAATTCCGATTAAAATACGATTAATTGCACAGCCCTAGTATCGTGCCATGCGTCCACGTGTGTGTGTGGGTGCTTCCTTGTGCATATGATGGGGAGCTGCATTATTTTCCATTGTACACTTTTTCTAGTATTGCTCCAAACAAATGCTGTGCAGAATTCAAATGTGCCTCTCTGCCCTTTTATGGCATATCAACTCCAATGAAGACAAACCAGGACAGAAACAATTTCAGGAACATTTGTGGATTAAACTCAATGTATGAAAACGGCTTGAGTGCAAAACCTCAGCTCTTTGAGTCCATCAACACCCACTCCAATCCCGTTCCAGGATGATTTTTTTTTTGTTGCTAAACCTTACTGTGCTTGCTTCAGTTTGTTGGCGTGACACAGGTAATCCTCCTAGAGAAGATTAGGTTCAGTGAAGAATGAGGAGAACCAAACAGAGTTGACATTTCCAGGTCGTATTGTTGAACACATTTGCGTCACTTCATGCCCATTGTGCAGAGCCGGTCATTTTGAAATAAACATCAAAGGACTTAAAGCCGATAATGTGTTTTTCTCAGAATTGATTTATCCAACTTTGTTCCAGTGTAGCATTCACAAAAGCTTTCTCCTGCGGACTATATTTGCATGTAATATAATAAAGTGTGGCGGTGCAAAGGCAAGGTTGGATGTGTCTTTGACGTAAGTGCTCCCACTCGCCTCTGGCAGACAGGAGTTATTCAATTCCCCTGCATCCTTCCTTCTTTAAGATACTTGTTTTGGTCATTTTATGGCTTTATTTAAAAGAAATGCAGTGGCGAAAGAAAGAAGTGAAAGGAATGATATGTGCGTATGTGTTCGGATCAGGGGGTCACAGGTTCAAACCCCACTGCAGTCAGCATGTCGTTGTGTCCCTGGGCAAGACACTTCACCCCAAACTGCTCCTGTGGGGATTGCCCACAGTATTGAGTATGTAAGTCGCTTTGGATAAAAGCGTCTAACAAGTAACATGTAATGTAATTTCTTTGGGTCCTTGTAAGTAAGAAAGTAAGTCAAACTTTATTTATATAGCACCCTTCTCAACACGAATGTACAAAGTGCTTTACAGACAATACACAATACAAAATACAATTATAAAATGTAGAATAAAAGGCATAGAGCACAGCAAGTAAAAGATAGGATAAAACACCAATGTAGGACAGCTACAAACTCACCTCCTCCGACGCCCCAAAAGCCTGTCGGAAAAGGTGAGTCTTTAGCTGCCCCTTAAAAAAAACACAGCTACTACTCTGTCCTAACAACTACCTTATTACCTTCCCATTGGCTTGAATGAACACGAACAGGATATTGAAAGCTACAATTGGTCTGTGTGTAATAGACAGGAACATTATCTATTTAGGATGCTGCCAGAAGCAATCATATGTATTGTCTGAGATGATGCATTATTATTTATAGATCTGAAGTGGGTACATTTCATGAAAATGCACACCAAAGTGTTCCAGGACACAGAAGAGTGTGAACACTAATTCTACCTAGTTTAAGTCACGGCCAAATAGGTGAAGGAAGGGTTGTTATCAGAAAGAAAAAAATGTACATATATATATATATATATATATATATATATATATATATATATATATATATATTATAAGTCCTGTCTGTGAGACTTCAGGAAAGTTATCTGTATCTCTTTGAGTTTGACTTCAAATAGCGGCAGGCTAAATCTCATTGTTCCCACAGAACTGTAACTTTTCTCACTTCTTTTCAATTATTGGATTCATTAGGGCTCAGTCTGTTTGTGCTAACTTTTGTGCGTTATCACGATAAAATGAGTCGCAAATTAATCTTTCTTTGAAGCCATAGTTCAAAGTGACTCTGTGAACTTCTGATAATTGCAAAGTTTATCAAACCGTGGAATGATCTATGGTTTTCTTCCAGTTCTAATTACACTCTTGACTGGAAATAATATAAACTGTTGAATAATTGTAAAAAGATTGGGTTCCTCTGTGTGGGCTCTTAACCATGCGTGAAATCTATGAATTCTGTCATTTGCTTTCTCCGATGAACTTCACCATTACTCCCTCGTAAGGTCGACCTTTGCTAGGCACAGCAAGTCTTTCTCCACACTGGTGGTGGTTTATTTTCAACCTTTCCAAAACTAACAAACTAGAAACTGCCTTTTGGGTTGGGATCACACCAGCCGGGATGCCAAATCTGGCCAGGGGCATGAAAAAATGAAAACTACAAACCTGTAAAGTTGTGTGACTGCATCTTGCAAAACAGACAGAAGTATAAACATCTGAGAATTGTTTTAAAACCATTTCTGTCGCAGTTCCTGCTACAGTAACAGAATCCAGGAGCACATTTTGCCATGATGACACACACAGACTCGTAAAATGAAAGTAATACCAGCATTGCTCTGTAGTGTGTAACAAATAATAAAAAATGTGTTTATCTGCTCTAACTGCTGCATTATATCCAAGGACAAGAGATCATACACTTTTATTACTAGCAACGATAGCAAAGCTAGTTTTGTTTTCACTTTGTGATTGTTTGTGTGTGAGATCATGTGCTCCTGGAGACGGCTATTAAAGCGGATAGCCAGTTTCAGTTATTTGCCAGGTGTCTGTAAATGGACAAAATGTGTCAACACAATAGCGTTGCAACCATGCACAATGCAGTTACAAAACGTTACAGATGTGTTAAAATGTAAAAGAAGAGTTATTTGAGGCTAAACAAAGGGGCCAGAAGCAGGGGCCACAGTTTATTCACTGTTCTCTTTATCAGCTCCTTTGTGCTCTTTATCGGATGTGAGAAAGTTAACAGTTAACTATTGGCACACATTTTAGTCCTCGTTCTAAAACCAATCTTGTTATGTCAAATGCAAAAACATACAGCTTTTAAAATCGGAACTGTATGTAGGCGAAGCATCCAAACAAGGCTATGTTAAAAGGGGTAATTCAGTAAATGTTTTAGTATCATAGTGCCAAGTAGCCCAGCAATACAAGAACAGTGCAGTTTCTGCCACCGTTATCATTAGCAAATGTTCAGCTTGATGGTGAAGTTGCACTAAACATCCTTCATCCTGTCGAAAAGCAACATGTTGTTCGATGTTCCAGCCTTTGTACAATATGTGCAGTGCTTTGGATCTTAAATAGCAGAGACACAAGAGGGTACGCCTGTCCAATCAGAGGGCAATGCAGTCTCATTGAATTAGAGATTTCTATTATAGGGGATTTGAGTGTATGTCCTTTAGGATGGAAGAGCTTTTTTCTTTGTCTATTGCTTCAAGAGCATTGCTTTTCTCCTCTGTTTGTTGTTTTCAAGTGTATCTTCTGATTCTCTTTGAGCTGTTGGCTTTTAGACACTATTGTGCTACAGTGATCTTAGCATGATGGTGAAGGGATCCATCACCCTTTAGTTTGTTTTCCAATGATTTGTTGTGACACATATTCCTGCAGAAGATAAGGCTTCCTTTCAGTGTGCTATATGTCGCCTTTTTTTTTTTTTTAAATGTGTGGCATGTCTGTTTGCACTGCTGGCTGGATTAGGTGTGATCTGTACACAAATAAATAAAAACAGGCTCAAAGAACATTCATTTTCATACCTCAAATTAGTTTCTTAGGTGCCTGCTTCAACATGAAGTACATCCCATCATGTGAGTTAATAACACCATTATACCGACATATCAGAGGCGCCTCACTGAGGTGAGCTCAATGACTCTTTTGAGACATCAAGGTGTAAAAAACCCACAAAGGATTAAATGGAAAACCTCTTGCAATCATTTTTTGTCTGATTTAGTGTTTGTAGATGACAAGAAACCTCATTGACACTTCAGGAGGCTGCAACAAAACATAAGATCTGACTGTGATGGTGGTGGTGAGCAACTCCAATGAGACAAAAGTTGATCGACTCACTCGTCACCAGTCATGCATCGCTATGATCCTGTCTAAAAAGAGTGGTGCAGAAATTAGTATTTAAAGCCTAACATTAGCCTTTTGTACTGCTGGTGATTTGCATTGTATTTGTAAAAGTAACCAAGGTGGTGTCAATATGTGGAGATTATCCTGCTGAACAAAACGTTTAAGTATCATAAATGTTCTTTGCCTCAAAGATTATTTTCTACAATATTCCAAAATCCAAAGGAAGCATCCCATTGCTTTTTGTCAAAGGAGCGCTTTAAACATAGTTTGGCTTAAAAAATCCGTCATCCCTGCACCGTCATATGCTCCTTTAAATATAATCGTTCAACAACTGACAGATGAACATAAAAAAACACCACTCAAGTTGATATGGCCGAGTGGTTTAGGGAAAAAATTGGCTTCTATCAATCAGAGGGTTGGTGGTACATTCCCCTGCCCCTTCGATCAACTTATTGATGTGTGCTTGGGAAAGATATCACTGAACTGCTCTCCTAGGTGTCTACAAATTCAAATGAATGTAGTCACTTTGGATAAACGTGTTCTAAATGACATGTAGTGTGACATGGCAAACTGGCAAAAATCGTACTTACACATCCGGCAAGTTACTGAGCAGCTTTACTGCTCATGTTGTCGTGTTTCTCTCCGCCTGATAAATATAAGCCTAGTGTTAACTCTGTTTTGGCTCTACACCAGGGGTGTCCAAACTACGGCCCGGGGGGGGCAAATGCTGCCCGAGATTCAGGTTGCAAGATTCAACTAATTCAAAAAGTATAATGGAGTATGGCCCAAAAATGAAACTTGTGCTTGTCTTGTATTGTACTTCTTAAATATAGATGAAAAAATATATTACAAAGTATTCGTGTGTTAAGAAGCCCACTCTTCAAACAGATTCAGTCAATTAAAGTTGAAAACATTTTCTATCAAATCTAAGTTGATAAGAAAAAAGACCAATAACTCATTTTCATAACAAGCTTGAAATAAAACATTCCTATTTCCTCTTATTATAAGCAATCTGAGGCTCCTGTTTTAAGGAATGAGCTGCTAACAAAATAAATGAAACCTCTTTTGAGAGCTGTGATGTAGGCTGTTGTTTTTCTCAACCCTCCTATTGTCTTCGTTTCCCCCCTTACTTTGGTGTTCGCGGTCAAATTTGACCGGTCCTGTTTTAACTGCTATTACATTAACACAAAAAACATTAATCATCACCACATTTTTATTTAACACCCTTTCAAACTGTAAATATTGTATCAGACTACTGGTATACATGAACAACTGCAGTAAATATACAAAGAATAGACACTGAACATGTATTGCGTGTGCCAGGTGTGATCCATGTGGGCACATAAGAGCAGGATGTGTGTGTGTGTGTGTGTGTGTGTGTGTGTGTGTGTGTGTGTGTGTGTGTGTGTGTGTGTGTGTGTGTGTGTGTGTGTGTGTGTGTGTGTGTGTGTGTGTGTGTGTGTGTGTGTGTGTGTGTGTGTGTGTGTGTGTGTGTGTGTGTGTGTGTGTGTGTGTGTGTGTGTGTGTGTGTGTGTGTGTGTGTGTGTGTGTGTGTGTGTGTGTGTGTGTGTGTGTGTGTGTGTGTGTGTGTGTGTGTGTGTGTGTGTGTGTGTGTGTGTGTGTGTGTGTGTGTGTGTGTGTGTGTGTGTGTGTGTGTGTGTCGTATGGTTACTAATTCCTTTCCTTTATGGACAGGGAACACCATGGTTGTTACAAAGTTGACTAAATCATCCAAAATTCAATGAAAGTGGTGATCAGCCATTGTATATGTTCAAATGTCTACTGTGAAGGATATCATAAAGCCTTAATGCAATAGAATGTAAAACAAAAAAGTTATGATTGATGGAAGTAGTAAATCGGTCAGATTTGACCCGAAGACAACAGGAGGGTTAAAGCATATTCAAGTATCAAGCATAATTTACCTACATTTGATTGATTTTGCTGACTTATAACTTAACTTATGAGGCGATATACCTCACCTCTAGTGAGTGGCCCAGCCCTTCGTATAATTTTCTGTACATGGCCCTCTGTGAAAAAAGTTTGGACACCCTGCTCTACACCTGAGGGCAATTTCTGGCACATAGATAATGCTCCATTTATTTCACCAGCTAGTCGCTTAATGTGTCTGCTGTTTGGAGCAGGAAGCGTTCAGCAGAGTTTACTGCTAGAGGTGAGAGTGTGCCAACAAAGATAAAGTTGTGGACCGAACAGCTAAACATTGAGCGGAAACTCACAATATATCTCAGCAACGCCAAGAAGACCTGCTGATCCCGGTGATATTCCCTGCAAGTTCCTAAACACAACTAACTTCTTAAACATTCACATTGTCTTTACATTCTCAATTCATGCGTTGTTATTATGTGTGTTTGTATCTTTTTAAATTGAACGTGGATGTATGCAATTGAATCAAACTCAATTATTTCCATCCTTTGTTTTGTTTTGTTACTTCAACATTTGATCACATAAAGGCATCAAATAGAAGCATGTCGTTTTTCACAAAATAACACATTATCGCTGCTTCAGTCAGAATGAAACTAAATCAATAATCGAAGCAAGTTCTGAATGCAGGATTCAATGAAGCCTTTGGATCAAAAGCAGTTCTCATCAGGGCTTTCGTCGATGCTATTTTATAATCAAGTTGCAGAGATAAATAAGGAGAAGTTAATGCCAACATCAGTCGATACGAAATTCAATATTAGATCCAGGAAGCTGTCAATATCATGATCAAACGGGAACTTGTCTTAAAAGGGATACATGCTTCAAAGACCTCATTATTCATCAGGAGATGGTTGAGTCCAATTAGCCTCAACAACATAAAAACAAAAAACCGATATGATCAAAAACCAGCACCACCAGGGGAAGAGGACAGATAACATGCCATCGTCATGTCAATATTGAACTCACTTCCAACTTTATTTCAGGCTTGTGGTTTTCCGTGGCAAATAGGTCACAGCTTATCAAACCAGAGCACACAGAGAAAAGAGGCGAAACATGCAAACTCAATTTTTTACAGTTTATATTTTCCCACTCAGTATTTTGCTTTTGGACATGCTGTTTTTGACAACGAGACATTGTAATGGCCTAGACACAAAATTAGATTTCTCCATCACATTTTTTTTACTCTCATTGTTATTAACTAGAAAGAGTGTCTTGATGTCTCTCTCTTTGCTCTGTGTCCTATATCCGAACACATACACACCCATTGGAAGCTTATCAATTCGGGCCATGAGCGCTTTCTTTGTAACAAAGCTGATGGAGTACATTATTCATGGAAACTGCGCTTTGTGAGATTTGCATTACATACCCACACTGCGGCAAATGTTCGAGACGCCTCCTACCCCATTTTTGAAGTATGGTTTCTCACTGAATTGTACAATATAAAAATAAATGGACAGTGCATGACGGCAAGGTTTCAATGCCCCAACTGTCTTTCCACTGAAGCTTTGATGACAAACCTCAGAAAGTGTTTAGTATTGCTAAATGCATTCTGTACGCTTTTACGAGGAATACATTGCATTAATGGTTTCAAAGATGTGTATAAAGTCTTTTTTTTATAAACATGGGCTATACATAAGAGCTTTTTTTTCAAATGGATCAAACAAGGGTCTACAGCCATGCAAGAAGCTCTGTACAGTACAGCTGATGTTACTTCAGCATGCTTACATCAGCATGTTAACATTTTAACAATTACGATTAACATCCTGATGTTTAACCCTCCTGTTGTCTTCGGGTCAAATCTGACCGATTTACTACTTTCATCAATCATAACTTTTTTGTTTTTACATTCGATTGCATTAAGGCTTTATGATATCCTTCACAGTAGACATTTGAACATATACAATTGCTGATCACCACTTTCATTGAATTTAGGATGATTTAGTCAACTTTGTAACACCCATGGTGTTCCCTGTCAAAAATTACCGCCATAAAGAAAAATAATTAGTAACCATCCAGATCAGATAAAACACACACACACACACACTCTAGATGTATTCCCCCCTTATGTGCCCAATCCCCCCATGTGAATCACACCTGGCACACACAAGCACACACAAACACACAGAACAATTTGACACATTTCCCGCTCTTATGTGCCCATCCCCCCACATGGATCACACCTGGCTCACGCAATACATGTTCAGTGTCTATTCTTTGTATATTTACTGCAGTTGTTCATGTATACCAGTAGTCTGATACAATATTTACAGTTAGAAAGGGTTTTAAATGAAGTTTTGTGTTAATGTAATAGCAGTTAAAACAGGACCGGTCAAATTTGACCGTGAACACCAAAGTAAGGGGGGGGGAACGAAGACAATAGGAGGGTTAAAAAGGTCATTTTCATTTTGCACTCACATTTGCTGATTTGGCACTAAGCATACCATAAAGCGGTGTGTTAGTTTACATACAAAATTGTAAAAGAAACCGATTAACCTGAAAATAAGCATATTAGAGCTCCTCTCAATGAGTGACCATCCAAATTGTTTTTGATGAAATAGGTCCTGAAAATGTAAACGTTTTTTGGCCAGATGCAAAATGATGTGTTGGGAAAGTACTTTTCTCATTACTCATGAGGAGACTGAACTTTTAAAATAAAACAGGAAACAAAGCAACCAAATAACAATGACAATTTCAACTCGGAGAAGACAACAAAAGGCCGGGCACTCCATTTGTAACAACTGAACATTTTGAGCACAATGCCAGTCTTAAAAAATAGCCTTTTAAATGTGTTATTGCCAGTCAAGTCTGCTTCTTAATACATTTGCAGTTCACGCATCAGTCTTAACTTTGTTTTAATGGAAACTAAAATCCTGATATTTGCTCTTGGTGTTCTTGGCAACTGTTATTGAAAAAGGAAATAAAGACAAACCTTAATTATTTTTGTTTATTTTGAGGCGTAGATTCGATTTAGGCTTAAGGGAAGAATAGTTTGTGTGGATTTTGAAAATAACTGATAAATATATACAGTATAACACAATTTAGTGTGCTTAGGGGAAATAATTGTTCTTATTATAAATATATTATATCCAACCAACACACATGTTGGTTGTATCCTGGGGACCAAGTAAACAGATAATATGTGGTTTGTACCCCATTAAACATTTGTATGCCTTTTTGTTTGTATTTTGAAAATGACTTTGTTTACAACAGTGGTCTTCTTCTTATTATTATCCTCTTTGATAACTAATTGCTACCTTTACCGCCACCGACTGCTACCCCCCTTTTCGACTTATGGCAGTGCATCCTCGTTTGTGTTTCAAACCTAATGCAAACAATAAAGGGCTCCACACGACAAATCATTGATTTGCCCTAATCACTTGTGTTAGCTTGTATTCTTCCACAAATTTTCTGTGGTCTTGTTCCTGAACAAAAGTCACGTTGTCTGCTCTGTTTAATAGACTCAACAGAGAGTAACACACAGAAAGCATGCATAAATGATTCCAGTTTGAATCGGCATCTCACTTATTTGGGGTCTGTATTGTATTTTTTGTCAGGCCACAGTGCAAATGATTAGAAGCTTCACACGCCTTCTGGCACCGATTCTAAGAGGCTCTTCCAGCTACTCAGTAATGTGGAGAAGCTCCAAGTTCTTAATAGAACATCGGTCGATTTCCCTGAAACAGAGTTAGTTTATTTATTACAAATGCAGCACACGTTTTAGACGGTGACTGCTAATGACTTTGGAGATCCTTTGCCGTCATGAATACCAAATGTGTGAAGGTATTATTATTTTAAAAGTATTAGAGGAATCTTCATGAAATTAGTAAATATCCATCTTCCTCTCATGATGAAACATTAGAGATCCTTTCATGTGATCTGAGGCAAACATTTATTCAAAATGTTAATGTATATAATACTTTGCTTTTTGATCAAAGCCCTAACGGTACGTCTACACAGCAGCGTTAAAAAAATCTTGGAGGTGGGCGTATCTGAAGCTTGAGGATTTTTTGCGAGCAACCAATCACATGAATCTCCCGCCCGCGACATACGAAGCAAAAAAGCCCGAAGTAAACTGGATATAAACTCCCCAAAACAGGCGAAAACATACCACTGTCTCTGCCACCTCCCTCCATGCCTGGCTCCTCCGGTTTATATCCCGGTAGGTCTGGTCATAAAGCACCGGGTGATTGATTCGCTACCGCTAATTTCTCCTCCATTTTTTGGAATATGAGGAAATGACCTGCGGTATGTCTCTCCCAGCATACACGCCGTTTGATTGGCTAGAGCTTGAACTGTCAGATTTGCGTACACGGGATTTGATTGGCTGACGCTTCCACCTCAGCCTCAAAAGTTGAACATTGTTCAACTTTGAATCCTCAAAATCCTGAAAATCTCCGCTCGCCTGCCCACAATGCATTTCGGCGAAAAGTGAGGGAAAGTGACGTCACCCCATTCAAAGTGAATGGGCAGAAGCGTTTCAAGATTTTTTTAACGCTGCTGTGTAGACGTACCGTAAAACATTATTGGCATTCCGCCTCAGCTGAACTTAGTTTTTGCACTAAAACACCATATACAGTAGTAAACATTAGGGCTGTGCAATTAATCGTATTTTAATCACAATTACGATTTTGGCCTGCCACAATTACGAAAACAACATAATCGAATAAAACAATTATTTTGCTTTGCTAGGTTGTGACAGTGCAACATATTTGATCTAATTTATTTTGGTCTAATTTATTTGTATTTATCATATTTATATATGATTAGTAGCTTTTGGAAGTGCGCTCCAAAATATTTGTTGATCTTGTTTATTGGTATTTCTTATTTTGATATTATTTATTTAAAGTTTTTCAGTTGAATTATACGTTCAGGGTAATCAACAGTTATAAGATACTGTTCAAATTATTATTTGTATTTGTTTTAAAGTTCAATAAATGGATGTTTTCAAAGTCAATGAATAATCGTATTTAATAATCGTGATATCAATTATTGACCAAAATAATCGTGATTATGATTTTTGCCATAATCGCACAGCCCTAGTAAACATTGTAATCGTTATTTCTGCCACTCATCAGCATGTTAAAGAGGCCCTATTGTGCTTTTTGAGGTTTTCCCTTTCATGTAGTGTTATATAGGTTTGTGTGCATGTAAATAGTCTGCAAAGGATAAAATCCCTGTGTTCCCTCCAGAGGGAGTTTCTCTTTCGCACATCCTTGACATAGCTAGTTTTTATATTGAAGATAAATGCGTTAATGCTGCAGTAAACAAAACCCTTATTCTCTCTACAACAAATAAAACAATTAATTAAACTTACATAGTTTCTCTCCAGAAAAGTAACCTGGTCACCAAACTGAACCCTTGGAAATAAGGTAAGATTATCCCTTAATCGACATTTCAGGAAATAATTATAATATACTGAATGTCCAATCAGCGCTATGCTCCATTATACAAATGCCATTAAAAACTCCATTAGCAGGAAGCTTGTCTAGATTGTACTCAAAAGGCAATGGCTTTCAGACAATAATGGTTTTGAAGGCACAGTCCGTCATTGGTATGGAGAATATTTTCCACTCAACAGACACATAATTGACTATGTATGATCTTCATTTCAACCTACACCCCATGTCATCCCCTGTAAGCATTCACTATGGAATATTATCCAGGAACTTCCGAGCGTGGCAACAATTAGCATGCAGATCACGAGGACTTTCCATCACCTACAGTATCTAGCTTTTTCCAAGGTGTGTGCCTCCCTTTTGAATCAATATACTCTCCTTGTGAGCTACTTCACAGGAATCTTGGGGTGATATCTTTGCACTTCACCATGAGTTGTGAATCTGAATGATTCATATATAGCTGACATATATTATGAAATATATTAAGCATAAGATTTGAAACTGTAATGATTTTGTAATGTATATTTCAACACATAACTATTCATCTAACGAGTTAATAATCCAAGAGCTGTGTTAATGATGACGGGAAACCCTTTCCTGCATGGTCTGATAAGAGGTGTTATATAGTCATGATAGTCATTACCAGTGTGGTTATATTGACAGTGGAAACCTAAATATGATGTGAAAGAAAAGTATTTTACCTTTAGTAATTGATTTGAAACCAGAACAAATGTATTTATGTCACACAAAGACAGACCCCTGCTAAGTTGAACAGACCGTTCCTAAAATGGACGCTCTGGTCAAGGGACTACACTATGACTCATCATACTGCTTCCCTGATGGCTCCCACAGGATTGTTGACATCCTTGTGGATTCATCTTCTTATTATAAACATATGCATTTCCAAACATTTGGTCTACCTATGCTGTAAATGTATTATCTCTTCGATTTACACACGGCATCTATTGCACGTCTGTCCGTCCTGGGAGAGGGATCCCTCCTCTGTTGCTCTCCCTGAGGTTTCTCCCATGTTCCCCTTTAAACTGTGGGGTTTTTCATTTTTTGGAAGTTTTTCCTTGTACGATGTGAGGGTCCAAGGACAGAGGGTGTCGTATTGTCATACTGATATTCTGTACAAACTGTGAAGTCCACTGAGACAAATGTAACATTTGTGATATTGGGCTATATAAATAAACATTGATTGATTGACTGTACTGTCATATCAATCCGCAGAAAGAAGTCCGGTAACTTTAAAATCAGCTTTGGACAACAAACATTTGCTTTCTCAATCAGAAAATACCATCGAATACTTTTTTATTTATATATTCATTTTCCTATTTGTGGAGAGCACTAAACTTTGGATTCATGATAAGATGAAAAGAAAAGCCCATGAGAGGTTAAAAGATAGAGTGCTGGAGGTCAGAGAAGTCACCAGAAGCAGACAGACGGGAAGAAAACTCTAACCGCAACAAGAAATGGGCTCTGGCTGTGTTTTAAGACTGGTTACTGGAAAAGCAAATGTGAACAGACCTTTACAGTTACAGAAAACCACGCTCATAGCTGCTGTCGGGTTACGTTGCTGTTGCCGTAGTTCAATTTGTTGGTACGCCATGAAACAGACTATTATTGTATTAGCGGTAGCAATACGTCATTTTTAAATCAATAAAATCATTCTAAATCCATATTTTGAGTCAAATCATGGGTTTATTAATTGTGCAGCCGCTTAATAAGCTGGCCTGCTCAGCCTGTCGGTGTATATTCTTCATTGAAGAGGAAATATTTTCATTTTGTGTCTCTTCTGTGACATGTTTACATGCTTTAATGTTCAAAGAAAGAAAAACTCCCTCTGGAGGGAACCTTGGGATTTTAGCCTTTGCATACACAAAACCTATAAACGGGGCCCCTTTTAACGACTGCCTCGTTGCACAGAATCATTTACAGATGAGAGAATGAAATGGCTGGCTAATGTATTTCAAATGACCGTTGCCTGAGAAGCAGAAGCAGCACAGAGACATACGGATTATTTCTTGGCGAAGGTTGCAAGATACAGTATCTAACAGCACCATTGTCTAGAGTTGATGGATAGTTGGAAACTTGTGAGGAGTCTTTTCTGGAATCTGGATGTGTGGCAGGTCTGCACAAAACAGAGTCCTCACAGCAGTTTATTCTGACTGCCTCAAACACTCTTAACATCTAACAGGGATTGAAGTTTAAGTTGAGTTGCTTCCATAGGTGTCATTTACACCGGGGGCCAAGTGGCTGACTTTGTCCCAGTTACTTTTTAAAGCATTATTTGTTAACAAAAATGTAAAAAATAGAAAATTGTGCATCAAGAAATGTTAACTAACCTTACATTAAAGTTTTGTAGAAAGATAAAGAATTGTGTCATCTGTTTTTAAAGAACATTTTGAACATTAAAGCATGTAAACGTGTCACACTTTTCGGATGTGTGATTAAGTAGATTATTTATTTATACATAATTTAGAATCCTTCATATTTGTGTATATCAATTTGACACTGAATAATTTTGTATTGTATAATAATTCTCATGTTAAATGTTTTGTATTATTGTTTTATACATCTGAAATAAATCAAATCAAATCAAACAGTTGAAGCACTTAATACAAATATGAATCTGAAAATGTGCATTTTAGGGCCCATTAAATGATCTTCTGTGACCTCAAACTGATCCCCCCCGAATATCGCCCAAAAGTGTTTATGTTTCAGACCATGTAAACACCTTCTGAGCCCCTATTTCCCAACACAATAAACAGGAAGTCATGCCCTTGGTTGCTTCAATGAAAACTCACCTCAAGTTATTTCCCTGCAGGAAACTGTTCTCACAATGTTGGCAAATTTCCTATACAGTTCAGCTTTGTTCAAACATCATTTCTCCTGATGTGAGGATTTGCTTTTTTGTTTTTTATATAGTCTAAACTTGATATCTTAGAATATACGTTTAGTATAGTCAGGATTTGAATTATTGTTTGAACAAAGCAAGACATTTAGAGTTGAGCGTGAAGTTCATAATTGACCTTAGAAACAGTAAGGGATATTCACTCAAGGTGTATTTAAAAGATTTCATTTACATCTCACAGTCTTCCTCAGCAGTTGCCAGAAAAACAGCAGCAGCACAGTGACTAAGGATTATTTCCTTTGCACCAGGGTCTTAAAAAAAAAGGTGACGGATAGTTGGAAAATCACTTTGGAGGAGAGTTCTCTGGAAACGGAAGTTGGATGTTTTGCAAGTCTGCCCGGGCAGGATAAATGGTTCTCACAAGCAGTTTGTTCTGATTACCTCAAACGCTACATCAAAGTCTCGCAGGGATTCAAGTGAAAACTGAGTTGCTTCTGTACTGTCCTGGGAGTAACACACCTCAAGGTTAAAATCATTATTTCTCTGCAGGTTGTTGTACCCTTAATGCTAGCTATAGTTTGTGACATCTAGTGACATGTTGAGGAAATCGTTTTTTAGGTAAATAACTCAACATTTGAGTAAATATTTAGGCAATTATTTTGTTCCAATTACTTTTATTTTCTCTTATTGTGTTAATGTAAACTAAGTATATTTAGGATTTTGATTGTTGAGACATTTCAAGTTGAGTTAACATCTTGAAACAATCTTAACTCACAACCTTCAAGTTTGCTCAGACTAAATGTTGGTTTCTGCTCAATCAGTACTTTTGTACACCCCTTGTTTTTAATACAAGTTGCCTGACTTCTTTGGAAATTCAAAAGGGTTCATAGTCGGTCTGAATGTCGCAGTCGAAGTGCGTCATATAGAGTTATGCAACATGATTAAATACGTTTCAAATGACATGTTTACCATATGTTCTTGAAGGCATGAACAATGTTGTTCATGTGAAGAGTTGTCAAAAATGGAAAAAAAGAGCGAGAGGTTCAAACCCCTGATGCTTTCTCACCCCTACTCGCCAATCAAAGTGAGAACATCAGAGTCAACATCAGAAAAGTGTCATGGGACTGTTTCACTCTTCAGAAGAGAAGCACTAAGGAAGCATGCTGACCATCATAGCAACAGAGTGACCTTTATCACAGATCTTTGTTTATGTGTGGGTGGAACTGTGTATCATCAGAGAGCGAGCTGCAAGACAAACTGTTTCTGACAAAGTGGAACATTTTTGGAACACATTTTTAAAGTATACTTAATGAAAGATGTTGTGTTTTAAAGGACAAATGATGGGTTGTAATCGATGTCTTTGTTTGTCTTTTCTTCTTTCAGGGGATAATAATGGATGGCCCCATCTTTTCGACAAGTATTTTGGGATGCCCAGCTACAACACTGGAACAAAGTCCCATATGTGCTGTAAGTATTCTGTTCCTCGACTGCAAAATAACACCCACTCTAAATAAATCAAAGCTGTTATGGCATTGGCTGTGATAAAATTGTCCTTGATTTCACTGCTGTGCTGCAGTATTTTCCGATTCACAGAAACTCAAAGGGTTGCTCAAAAGCCTTTTGATCACCAGCAGCAGTTGTGATTCAACCGGGTGTATTATCACCAGAGTTGGACTGTAATAATATTACATTTGACGGTAACGAAGTAGTGTAAATCGCGTTACTTTTATAAATGCAGTAATCACACTACAGTTACTAACATTGCCCGACACGCGTTACTTCGTCACTTTTATAAATTCAGTCACACTACAGTTAGCCTACTAACATAAAGATTTACTAGATTCTCCCTTTGACAGACAAGAGGGGTTTCCTCCGCAGGTTTATATTTACGTAACATTTGCGCGACTTGCGCGTCCACATGCAGTGCATAAACATGGCTGAGTCATCATCAACAGCGATAACTTTCGAGGGGTGGAGCCCAGGGGCGGACTGGGACTAAAAATCAGGCCGGGAAACTCGACCGGCCGACCGGCCCAACTCGGTACCGCTAGTCAATTGTCAACGGGGGGGGGGGGTGCGTCCGACCGGCCCACTTCGGTACCGGTGTTGTTGTGACATGAATGTGACACTTTTATTATGTAAGATAGCAAGGGGTGCATAACGTGGCAAAAATATGCTGACAAAGACTATGTAACATTTGTAAACATATATTTTGATTATTATATGACAAATATGTAAAAATTAAACAATACATTTTAAAGCACGTGTATACAGACAGGACGTAACAATAATAAAAAATAAAAAGATTACAAAAAAAAAAACTGAAAAGGAAGTGACGAATGAATTTCGACACCACTACCATCAAATACGGAGCGAAAAGTTTAACCACAAGAATCAAGACTATATGAGCTACCACTAAACAACTCACAGTCTGAAAATTACCATTAATAAAAACCCTGAACGTTTACTTTTCGTTTTAAACATCGTTTTAAGGTGTAAACGTGTCATTTAGAAATGCGCGTTTCCGTGACAAGGGGGGCATTTCATGATGGGGGTGCATCATTTTACACAACACCGGCCCACCGGGAAAACTCCTGGTATTCCCAATGGCCAGTCCGCCCCTGGGTGGAGGTATGCCCATTATTTTGAGTTTGTCTGAAGAAAGGACAGGAATGTGACGGTGAGGTGCAAACTGTGTCCAGGCTAGAAGCTTTTATCCACTGCTGCAAACACAATGTCAAACCTTCACAAGCACCTGCAAAGACAACATGCTAACGTGAAGCTAATAGCTAAGTACCCCCAAACCCAGAGTGAGGATGTTGAGTGTGTGCCGAGTGCTGACTCCGAAGCAGCAAAAACTAGAATTTGGAGGACCGGTAACCAAAGCAGAGATGGACAGGCTTGTAGCATCCTTTATAGTAGAGGAAATGTTGCAATTTGCACAATGGTGAAATCTTGAAATGCTCTTTAGGTTTTCACCGACTGTTAGCTTGTGGTAGCCTATTTTATTAAAGAGCATAAAAAGAAAGACTTGTGTTATGTCTTCCTTATTGCAATAGTCATTGTTATATGTGTGCAAATGGAGGCCTAAGTTTTAAGTTTTGGTTATAGGCTGTTGCTGAGTAACGCAAAAGTAATGTAAAGTAACGAGTTACTTTATGTAGAGAGTAACGAAGTAAAGCAATATATTACTTTTTTTTTTTAAAGTAATATGTAATATATTACTTTTTTTGAGTAACGACCATAGACTGGTAACGACCCCATCTCTGATTATCACGTAGCCTACAGTTGTGGGTGGGAAGCAGGTGAGGGGTCATGCCCTGGTGACCCTGAGTGGTTGGTTGTGAAGACTGGCTATGTATGGGGGCGTTAGATTTAACCTTTGACAAATAAAACAAAGAAGCAGCCAACCAATTTCCTTCTCTTAAAAGTTCAGCCACCCCTTACAATTGAAATAATTGAAGCATCACCCTAAATCAGGAGTCATCAATCACATTTTGCATCAAATAAAGAAATAACTGCTTGTACAGGTTGTGCTGGATTCACAGGGCTAAATGTAAATTATGTTTCAGACATATTTCATAGTGTTTCTTGTTATGATTAAAATGTGTTTATATGTATATATTGTGACCAGCCCAGGGCTACAGATACAAATCAAATAGGGGCTTCATTTGCTACAATGAATGTGAGATTAATGTTAATCTACTGTATGTAATGACCCACTTACTTAGTTTACAGGTTAATATAACTGTGATGTGAATGGTTTTAATATGGACTATAATAACTAAAGTCGTTTTTGTCTGTATTCCTTTTACTCAGTTTCTCAGAATCAAGCTTGAACCTTCGGAAAGGTCTCGGGAAAATAGTGTTATTTTGTGCAGAGCTAAAGAAGATGTACACAAATATGGAAGCATGATTCATACAACAAGGACCTCCACTCGTTTCATTCTTATTTCCATGAAAACACAATATTATTATAATGTCTGCCGATGTTTGAGCATGTGCAAGGTTCTGCACACCAGAATAAAAAAGCCAGGGTGAAGCATTAATGTCTGCTGGGGTTGCTGCAGAACTCAAGAGACTCTAATGTAGGTTGATTTGTTTTTGTCTTGTTCTCAGTGATCTCTACCCTTAAAACGTAAATGACCTTTCTGTCAAAAAGGATATTGTGTTCTTTCAATGAATGAGAATGTGTGTGATGCACCTGCAAAGTAGGGATGCCAGCGATTATTCGATTATTCGATTATTCGTTACAGTCTCCATAATCGAATATTATTTTTAAAAATCGATTTTATTAATATATTTTTTTATTAATATTTATGTTTTTCTTTTTTTTCCTGGTTTGGTTTCAACCAAAATATAGACTAATGCTAATAATAGTAATAGTATTAATAATTGTAAATGACCATTGATCACACCACCAGTTTGTTTTACTGTAAACTTGGAGGAAGCCAGCAGCGCAGAGTGCTGCAGCCTGCTACACACCGACCCCGCCCCTCCCCTCTCCGTCGTGGAAGGAGGCGGTTTCCTTGAGTTTATGGCAAACGTGGAACCAGATTACAGGGTCCCGGGCCGTACTCTTATCAACTGTCTCAAAGGTGTCGATAACCACCGACGGGTGGACGGCACTCACAACTGAATCCTATGTTACCATAACCTGACATTATATCGATAGTGAATGGGAGATGAAGAGTGCGGTTAATTTAGCTGAGAGGCTCCGCAGTGCTCTGTGCCCTCGGAAAGGGTTTTTTCGGCGGCAGGACTAATCCTTAACCGGCTGCGCTCTCGCCTACACCCATACATACACACATAAAGTAGGCTATTTATTTAATTTATTTCAATGATGCTATTATTAATACTGAAGAGCCCTTTTGTACCATGTACACGTTCCAGTAAAAGAAAACAACGGAATACCATTTGTCAGTGTTTTTTTTTTCCTCCTCCCCGGGGGGGGGGGGGGGCGATTAATCGATTAATATTCGCCAGGGCTGTCCGATCTTCGATTTTGGTCATGGTCAGTTTCTGGCATCCCTACTGCAAAGTAAACGAAAAAGCACAATATTGGCTGTCTGAAACTGTTGGATAATGTTCGCTTTAGGATTGATTTAGACCACCTTGAACGCATGGATCAGTCTGAATCCAAGCCATAGCAGGATTTATTGAGCACTATGGGCCACTTCCCAGCATTAGATCCTCAGTTAGTGTCCTTCTGGCTGTTTTGAAGTGGAGGTTTCAATAAAAAGTTGAACTACAGCCATCTGGTCTCCTATGCGTTGGAACGACCTGCCTGAGGACTTAAGGGCGGCAGAAATAGTAACCTCTTTTGAACCACTTCTTAAAGCCCTCTTTCACAGACGTGTGATGTTTTCTTTTGATTGTTTTGATCCTTTTATTGAAATGTTTTCGTAAAATTGTACATTTCTTTATTGTCTTATCTCCGCTATGTCTTTGCATCATCATGTGTTGATTTATCCTTCATTTTTTCCCACTTTTGTTTGGCCTCTCTTCCTGTTATATTGCCTTGTATCCTGCTTTTAAATTACTTTGTCCTTTAAGGCAAGTAGTAAACTCTGTTCTGATAGGTGCTATATAAACAGTTTTTATTATTTACCTTTGTGTGCTCTGCATTGTTGATGCACATTCATGTCAGGAGACTGCCCCTGTTTTTTAATAAAGTGCAAATTGGGTGCAATAATCAGTATTCATACCTTGAGAAAACGGTTCATAGTTGTAAGGGACTGAGAGGCAGAGTAGTGGGAGGCACCTACATTCCCAATAGGTGGCTCCACCCGCTGCCAATTAGCAGTATTGGGACCAGGTGTGGAGACCTCACACCTGGTGCTAATCACTCCCTCAAGGGAGACAAAGCAGACAGAGTTGCTCAGTTGTGTGTGGCACATGGAGGGAGCAGGAGGCTCCCAGCGTGAGGAAACATTTTTGTAAGCTGGTAAGTCGGTTAGCGGCCCGGCTACGTTAGCCTTTGTTTAGTTAAAGGTATTTTTGAGTTTGTTAGCAATAAAGCCTCTTTTTGGATTTGAACACTGCCTCTGTCGTGATTGCTGCACTACCACTTTTCTCTTTATCTGCCCTGTCCTGTTACACTGGTGGAGAATGCGGGCATAAAGACTCTATTGGTGGTGTTGCAGTCAGAACAATTTTTTTTTTTACGTTTTCAAGATGGAGGATGTACTAAAGGAGTTGGTGCGTATTTCTACTGAGCAGCAGACTCTGCAACGGCAGATGATACAGGAGCAGCAGAAACAGAATGCACTTCTCCACATGGAGGTCCAAAAATGCCTTACAGCAGCCTCTCCTGTCCAGAGGGAAGCAACCATGCAGCCTAACCCAGGTCGATTCATCCCCAAAATGACAGAGAGTGATGAGATAGAGGCCTACTTAACGGCCTTTGAGCGCACAGCTGAAAGAGAGGGCTGGCCAAGGGACTCCTGGGCTGATCTGGTTGGACCGTTCCTCCTGGGCCCGGCACAGCAAGCTTACTTCGACCTCCCTCCGGACCAAGCAAAGGATTACGTCGTCTTGAAGAAGGAAATCCTGGCGAGGTATGGCTACAGCTTAGCAGCAAGAGCCCAGCGGTTCCATGAATGGAAATACAAGCCAGAGTTGTCAGCCAGGGCCCAGATGTATGACCTAGGCCGGGTAACCAGAGCCTGGCTGACATGCAACCCCGAAAAGTTAAGTGTTTTAGAGAGGATAATGATGGACAAATATATTCGGTCTCTGCCCTATGAGATCAAGAAAATGACAAGCCAGCAGAATCCAGCCGGTCTGGATGAGTTGGTTAACGTAGTGGAGAGCCACGTGGTCACAGCGGACCTGCTTAAGTCCACACGACCAGACACCGAGTGGGGCCGGAAAGTCAGTGGGGAAGCATCACGGACTAGACGGGCACGAGAACCGCGATGGGAAACAGAAGAGGTAAGGCGACGACAGTCCTACCTGCCAGAGGGCCAACCGCGTTGCTACCAGTGTGGGGAGACAGGCCATATTGCCCGGGACTGCCCAGGGAAGGATGAGCTAATGCCGACCGCCAACTCATCTGGTGCAAGGCCCTGCCACCTTCTTGACTCTTGCTGGGTACAGGAAAGCTCCCTGGCTCAAATGATACCAGTCAAAGTAAATGGAAAAGATGCAGAGGCGCTAGTGGACTCAGGAAGTGTGGTAACCCTCATTCAACCCCACCTCCTCGACCATTTGCCATCTGAAGAGACTGTGCCCGTCTCCTGTGTCCATGGGGACACTAAATTATACCCCACTTGCCTCATCCACCTTACCACAGTTAAAGGCAGCTGTGAGATGAAAGTGGGGGTGGTTCCTTCCCTACCAGTCCCAGTCTTGGTGGGGCGAGACTGCCCACTATACAAGCGCCTGCGGCACCAGAAGGAGGTGAGTCCCAAAAAGCACAAGTGTGCCAAAGGAAAACGAGAGAGAGGACAAACTGCCACCCAGGGTACTTCTCCTCAGCAGTTCCCCAACGTTGTGTGTGCTGTGCCGGAGGAGCAGAGAGGCAACCAATCTTCCAGTGCAGACGAGGCAAATGATAACCCTTTTGTTGCTTTCCCTGGAGACCTAAGCACAGGTCATGAGGAGGGGGAAGTCTCATTGCTTCCAAGTTTGAAGGGCCAGTTCGGGACCGCCCAGATGGAAGACCCCAATCTGTTGCATGCACGCAGCAATGTTACGGAAATAGAGGGGAAACCAGTTCCAGGAGTGGGTGAGCTTACATGTCCTCATTTCCTAATAAAAAATAATCTGTTATACTATGCCAAAGAGGTTGAAGGTCAGCGAAGAGACTTGTTGGTTGTCCCAAAACAATATGTGTCCACAGTGTTGCATCTGGCTCACAGCCATGTCCTAGGGGCCCACCTAGGGGTTGAGAAGACAAGGCAGCGGATTGGGAGCCGGTTCCACTGGCCAGGGGTGGTAAGGGCTATAGAGGATTATTGTCGCACCTGTGTTGAATGTCAAAAGATGAGTCCCAAGCCACACTTTAAAAGTCCCCTAATACCTCTACCGATAATCGATGTACCGTTTTCTCGCATTGCCATGGACTTAGTGGGGCCGCTGGTGAAGTCTGCCAGGGGACATCAGTATATTCTTGTGATCCTTGACTATGCAACCAGGTACCCGGAGGCCATTCCCTTGAGGAACATGACAACGAGAGTGATTGCACGGGAGCTGCTTCACCTGTTCAGTCGAGTTGGGATTCCTAAAGAGATGCTAACAGACCAAGGCACTCCCTTCATGTCCAAGATAATGAAGGATCTCTGCAGGCTCTTCAAGGTAAAGCAGCTTCGTACATCTGTCTACCATCCGCAGACAGACGGATTGGTAGAACGCTTTAACAAGACGTTGAAATCCATGTTAAAGAAGGTTGTTGACAAGGATGGTCGTAACTGGGACCAGCTTCTGCCCTATGTCCTGTTTTCAATCAGGGAAGTTCCACAGGCTTCAACCGGTTTCTCCCCCTTCGAGCTGCTGTATGGCCGACAGCCCAGAGGACTTCTCGACATCGCGAAGGAAGCCTGGGAGGAGCAACCAAGCCCCCATCGGAGCCTGATTGAGCATGTAGAGACGATGCAGACGCATATGAAAGATGTTTGGCCCATGGTCAGAGAGCACATGGCTCAAGCCCAAGAAGCCCAGAGGAAAGTGTATAACAGAGGTGCCCAACCACGTGAGTTCCTGCCCGGGGATAAAGTGCTTCTCCTGGTCCCCACCACAGAACACAGATTCCTGGCATCGTGGCAAGGTCCCTATGAAGTGACAGAGAAGGTGGGACCAGTCAACTACAAGGTACGCCAACCTGGCCGTCGCAAACCATCCCAAATATACCATGTTAACCTGTTAAAGAAATGGTATGCCCGAGAGGCACTGCTGTGTTCTTGTTCCCTGTTTGTATCCCCTTCTCCAGACCATGAGGTGGCCGAAGTTGAATACGGTCCAGGGCTATCCAAAGCTCAGTTACAGCAAACCAAGGAACTGGTTCAGCAGAGTTTGGATGTGTTCTCACTACGACCTGGACGCACAACGATGGTGGAACATCAAATCCACACAGAGCCTGGCCAAAAGGTAAAGATGCGACCCTACCGGGTGCCGGAGGCAAGACGGGCGGCCATTGAGCAAGAAGTGCAGAAAATGCTGGCTATGGGGGTGATTGAAGAATCTCACAGTGAGTGGACCAGCCCTGTCGTTCTGGTTCCTAAGCCAGACAAAACCAACAGGTTTTGTAATGATTTCAGAAAATTGAATGAAATCTCCAAGTTTGATGCGTATCCTATGCCCAGGATAGATGAGCTAATTGATCGGCTTGGGGAAGCCAGGTATATCAGCACTCTGGACTTGACGAAAGGGTATTGGCAGGTCCCACTTGAAGCTGCCTCAAGAGAGAAGACTGCCTTCGCCACCCCCACAGGGCTGTACCAGTACACTGTGCTTCCCTTCGGGCTTCATGGAGCACCAGCCACGTTCCAGAGACTGATGGACAAGGTTCTGAGGCCACATCGTGAGTATGCAGCTGCCTATTTGGATGACGTTGTTATCCACAGTGACTCATGGGATAGCCATCTCATAAGGCTTGCAGCAGTGCTGGAATCTCTCCGTAGGGCGGGCTTGACAGCTAATCCAAGAAAATGCAAGCTTGGACTAGAGGAAGCCGAATACCTGGGCTTCACCATTGGGCGGGGCAACGTTAGACCACAAGAAAGGAAGGTTCAGGCGATCCAGGACTGGCCACGGCCGTCAACAAAGAAACAGGTGAAAACATTCTTGGGTCTGACGTCCTATTATTGCCGTTTCATCCCAAACTTCTCCACAGTAGCCTCTCCCCTTACAGACCTGACCAGAGACTCACAGCCGCTAATGGTCAAGTGGACAGGAGAGGCTGAACACGCCTTTGAGGAACTTAAGAGGGCTCTCTGCGCACGGCCGGTGTTGGTGACCCCAGACTTCAGCCGGGGGATGATTGTGCAGACGGATGAGTCAGAGGTGGGCATAGGAGCAGTACTATCCCAGGAGGTTCACGGTGAGGAACACCCCGTCATGTACATCAGCCGGAAGCTGAACACAAGGGAACAAGTGTATGCTACTGTGGAGAAAGAAGGCCTAGCAATAAAATGGGCGCTTGAGCGCCTCCGGTATTACCTCTTGGGACGTCACTTCACTCTGGTAACTGATCATGCCCCACTGATCTGGATGGCAAATAAAAAAGACACAAATGCTAAAGTAGGAAGGTGGTTTGTCTCACTACAGGAGTTTAACTTCTCTATCATCCACAGAGCCGGAGCCAAGCATGGGAATGCAGATGCCCTGTCCCGTAGAGATGCCCTGTGGACCATGGTCACCTCTCCTAGGCCAGAACTGAAGGGGGGGGTGTGTAAGGGACTGAGAGGCAGAGTAGTGGGAGGCACCTACATTCCCAATAGGTGGCTCCACCCGCTGCCAATTAGCAGTATTGGGACCAGGTGTGGAGACCTCACACCTGGTGCTAATCACTCCCTCAAGGGAGACAAAGCAGACAGAGTTGCTCAGTTGTGTGTGGCACATGGAGGGAGCAGGAGGCTCCCAGCGTGAGGAAACATTTTTGTAAGCTGGTAAGTCGGTTAGCGGCCCGGCTACGTTAGCCTTTGTTTAGTTAAAGGTATTTTTGAGTTTGTTAGCAATAAAGCCTCTTTTTGGATTTGAACACTGCCTCTGTCGTGATTGCTGCACTACCACTTTTCTCTTTATCTGCCCTGTCCTGTTACACAGTGAACTTTGCTTTAGCCAATATCCATAAATCAGACAATACCTGGACTTTTACTGTCGTTGGACCGGCTCAAATCCTTTCATCTAAAGCATTAGTGACTTTAAAAACATCCCCTTTCACAGGTTTTCCCATCAGAGGGGAGTCTTAACTCGCTTTTTGTGGCTTACTTTGTCCCTAAATGTAATTTGCTTTGCCAAGATGCCTGGTTAAACGATCTTGTCGGCTCCGTTTCATCACATCTTTCGTCTCCAAACTACGATTTGATTAAACAAAATCAAAGCTATCTTAACCCAGGTACTAACATAAGCAGTCTTGAGAGACTTTGTTCTTCTATTAAGTATTGCCAACCTTTGTTTATCCCTCTTTTATTTCTGTCTAAATCATTTCTTCTCCTCCTTTAATCTCAGGAGTTACACTCTCTTCCAGCAGGACTATGTTGTGATTGTTTCAAAAAAGCTCCTGTCTTGAAACTTTGTTTGATTGACGTCTCCTTATGGTGTCCCATCCCTCACACCTCCATCTCTCCAGTGCTGAGACCCGGAGTTAGACTGTGACGGAGCACATCTTCCAGACATCCCAGTGGTGGCGACTAATGTCACACTGTCGGTGTGATAGCAGCTTTTATTGAGCACAAATATTTCCCTCAGGACAGCCAGTGTTTTGTTCTTTTTAAATCAAAGCAAGGCTCAGTTTGTCGCTTGATGGGAAAAAACCGTTATTTATCCACAGCACATTCACAGTGATCACCATTGAGTCCATCACATAACAAGACCACTCCATGCATGCTGATTACTCAGCTTGTCAATGTGTGAATACAAGCTGTGAACTTATGCTTTTAGGAGAAACTCTCTCACTATACCACTTAGGTTTCTTTTCTTCGGCTGTTCGCAGCCTCTAAAGCGTACTCATCGTACAGCAGTTGGTGTATGTTCATGGCAGAAACTGCAATATGTTGCAGAAAACTGCAATATGTTGCAATACATTAGCACAGGGCTTCACAAGCCTATGATATTTGTATGCAGCATTGCAAAAATGTCAAACATATTTGATTCTTGCAAGGACATCCACCTTGTTATGGTTGCTTCCACGAACTCTCATGGCATTGTATTCAATTCTTATTCTGAGCATTTTCATTGTCCTGCATTACAATAAAAATGCCTAAGTTAGGAACTGTCCCCTGGGTTTGCCCATATTTTATCTTCACACACTTGAATATGTAGTGTACCAGAGCACTACTTCAATATATATCTGGAGCAAATACTGTGTAGGGAATTGTGCTTTTTTTGCAACTACTTGACAATCAGACAACACATGATCCTTCTTTCCTCTTGGGACTCTGGGGCTCAAGGGATTTGAACTAATCGGATTGTTTTATTATTTCATTTCTCAATCTTACCTGGGGGAGAAATTAAATATCACTTGTAGTTTTCTTGATAAACTATAAGTTTTCCTTTCAAAGTGTCGTCTTTCATTAAAAACCTAATTTGCTTTCATTGAAGCCAGGATGCCTAAACAATCTGCTCCATTTCATCACACCTACAACTGGCATTTAATGAAGTATAATTAAAGCTGGCTTAACCCAGGAATATTTAATGAGCAATATTGAGACACCTTGTTATTCACCAACCTGTGTTCATCCTCAAAGTCACTCTTAATACATTCTGCTTTCATTATTTTAAAATCTCAGGACATACGTTCCCTTCCAGCAGGATATATGGGCAGTACTCCATCTTTCTTGACAGTTTGGCAGTGGATGATTGACATCTCCTCTAATGTTTCCCCTTTCTCTCTCCAGTGCTGGGAGTCTTTCCTGAGCTCTGCAAGTGCCGAGACCTGGAGCTGGACTGTGACGGCGCGCAGCTTCGAGACATCCCAGCGGTGGCGGTTAATGTCACCATGATGTGAGTAGAAAATAACCCACTTCTTTTTTCATTATCTTGAAGCTCAATCAATCCAAAGGAAGCCTCCATCCCTGGCTTGTGTCTCCCACAACAGCAAGCCAAAAGCTGGACTCACTTGAAGCCAGAATTACAGATTAGTCTCAGGAACTACAGCAATCCCCTGACACTCACTTAACAACTCACTTATGTCCTTGAAAGTGTTGTAGGAACAAGCATTTACGCACATACCTACAGTACATCTGTGGCGCCATTTTCTCTGGGGATTTAATTATTTTCAAATGATTTTCCAACATACTTTCCTACATGTATCAGACAAGGACATTTAATCCTAAAGCTATTACAAAGTTTGTCAATGTTTCATGAAAGAACATTACAGTTTTCAGTCGTTATGAGTCATTTTATGTGTCCTGAAATATTAAAGCCATTACATCGCAGGTTGGCCTGTCCTCATTATCTCTTACAAAGTGTCTGCTCTGTCGTTGGCACTGCATCATTTATTTTATGTCCTTTAGGAGTTGTGTAATACTTTGTAGTCAGCTCACTTTTTTCTCCCCTTTAAACTTCACTGCCTTGAAATGTTCAAAGTTGCTGTCAATCTTTGTGAATGCCGCTGACCAAGAATACTTTTGTTATCCATCCTTATTTTGATTTAGAAAAAAATTGCTTTTAGGACACTTCCACCGAGGACAATATACACAGTTGGAGTTGTTGTTACTTATACAGGCAACATAGTTCGGGGTAGATAACAAAACAGCTGGATAAATTGCCTAAGTGTGTCCTGGTGGTGGTCTGGTGGGATTGGTGGTTAAGAATCAGTAATCCCTTTAAGAAGTGAATGTACTGTCAGTGTGAGTTATTGGCCAGATGAAATGAGAAAGATCACAGTCGCCATTATCAAACAGTTTTCTGCCTTTTGGAAAGATGAATGCCTACGCCAAATTGTATTATATTTACATGTAGGTTTAGGATGGCATTATTTGAAATAGCGAAATTACTTAAGGATGAAATATTGCATTACTTATTATCAGATCTGGAAACATTTAAATAAATGGAAACGGAAGAAACTCATGTTTCAATAAAAACAATCTCATTCTTTTTTGCTGTCAAGACTTCAGTGTATAGAAAGTGATTCACATAACGCCTGTTTATTAAAGTGTTTTCTTTGAGTAATTAACAGAAGTAATGAAATACCATAAAGTGACTCATATTTCCTTTGATCCTATTGAGTGAAATGTGACTCATTTGCAAGTGGATCACTTTTTTTCAGCTTTAGCTAGATATTCCCATTCATGGCGCCGTGACTGCGGTCTTTTGACTCAGGGGATTTGTTCATTTCAAAGAGTGAGTGCCAGAAAGAGTCAAAGTGAAATGTATGAGTAAGGTGCTTTATGAGTTAAAACAATGAAAATATAAATAAAGGAATTATAAACATTTACTTTAGGTATGACAGTCAAGTCTCAGACAGCTGTAAATCTGCTTCACAAAGCCCTCTGGATGGTTATACAAAACATTACCCCGCAGGTCCAGTCTGTCTAAAGGACTTTATTTTTTTGTTATTTGCCAACAAGACAGGATTATTTTAAATAAAACAATTTCCCTGTTGTCACACCCACAGTCTGTAGTTACATTATAGCTTATCTGTGTGACCTTCGAGCTAAATTGTGTCTGCATTCAGTCTAACGTGAAAGGAACTGATTTGCTAGAAAATATCTTCACTGAATTGTCCCAAAAAATGAGAGTGCTTATGTCTGGAAATAATGTAGGAAGAGTAAGGGAGGGGCTCATATCTTTTCTTAGCTGGTCACAATAGACAATGTCCTGATTGACTGTAGAGGGGTTGGCTTCAAGGATGCACAATGAGTCTGTTATTTTAGAGTGCTGTACTATGGATTTCTCTCGCCTTAATGTTGCTGGTTAATGATTTACTGTCTTCAGGGCTGCTAGAGTCAAATTGCCTGACGTGTTGGAAATTAAAAGTGCAGTTTGAGGTTGTTTGGGACCAACCATGTCCATAAATTAAAAGAGCAACAGCTGTATGAAGTCCCCTAGGTTAATGCTGAAGATCAGTGTGTTAATGCACCTCAGTGGCGGCGCCAGAGTATTTTTGTTGGGTAATCTATGGTACAGACGTATGATAGTACACGTTGAAGATCCAATGGGGATACTGAATTGCGGTTCCGATTGATCTCAATCAGTAAGGCATGACCATAGACTGTATATATAAAGGGCATTGCGCAGACCCAACGTTTCGTTGCTCTGATTGGCTGTAGGTCTATTCAAATTGCATTCGGAGGCATTTCGATCTGACCGCGGCCGCGCTGATATTATAACGCGAGAGAATTTCCACACCTTTTGTGTATAAAAATACTACTACCCACTACTTAGACTATTCCTTGCACCCCTCTTCTAGCCCGAATGGTCTCAACCATATTGCATCAGTAACGTGCACTTTGTTGTTACAGCAGGATCAGTTTGTGTGTTGTGGACAGAAATATACGGGTCGTGTCCAGTATATTTTCGCAATCCGTGTTCTCAACATGCTTACTTTAACATAATTTTTCATGGTGGGGCTAAGGTGGGGCTAAGCCATATCTTGGTATGGTTACAGCCATACCCTGGCGCCGCCACTAATGCACCTTATAATGCAGCAATGCAATAAAAGAAGGGATGAAGATGTGAATGTGATGCAGGTTTAAAGAGGACATATTGTACACATATCTAAGTTCTTATTTGTATTTTGTGCTTATACTGTGACATGCTTACATGTTCAAATGCTGCAGCTTCTCTTTTCACCCTCTGTCTGAAGCCCAGTCTGCTCTGATTGGCTAGCTGGCCAAAATGTTTCAAATATAATTCATTATTATAATTTATGTGGTCTTTATACTATGAATATTTTACTTTCAAAAATGATAATCCTTACAGTATTGCAATGCATCACAATATATTGAATGTGTAGCCCCCTGTATCTTAATACGTTTCATTGTGTCGGATTATTGCCAATTTACAGCCTTAATGTTCCTACTCGAGGCCCAATGTGCTTTGTGGAGAAAACATGTTTGTTTACAAAAACTTCTCCGAGTACATTAAGTGTTGCGACAGAAGTGGACCGAATGGAGTCGTTTATCAATCAGCAAACAAATACAGAGTTAAAGAACTGCGAGCCCTCGGAGACAGAGTTAACAGAAAGAAAATATACGCAGTCCCAACACATAACCCTTTACGGATTAGCCTTTAATCTGTTAAAAGCTTTGGAATCGACAGCTGAATCAAATGGTTACTCTGGGTCTCTTTGAGATGATAACATGGAATTAAAAAGACCAGGAGGCCATTGTGTGTCATGTTATTGACTGACTGTGATTGTTTTTGTTGGTATTTCAATGTGTAAGCTTTGTTAGGATGTGATAATCTATTCAAAGTTGTGAATTTATAATGGCTTGTCTTTGCGAGTAGGTGTATGAAAATGGAATAACAAGGGGAAAAGTATAGACTATCTAACAATAATACATGAAAACTCAAGCGACAAATATAACGTGATTTGATATTGAGATGTAGGAATTCAACTGATTGTCAGTTTAGTTGTGTTTAATACTAAGGGTACTGACATATACAGTATAGTTTAAAATGAGGATAATACTCACCACTGAGAGAGGGGGCAAATTGGTACAGCAAATTGGTGTCATTTTTACATAATGAAAGTTGAGAGTATTATTTTAGTGTTGAATAGGACAATTGATCCTTGAAAGTCTTGAAAGCCCCATTAATGAAAAACGTTATAGCATAATTTAAACCGACATGTTAAATAATAGCATGACTATCTGAGGGATGAGCTGGGCGGCTCAAATTCTGATGTGAGCCTTTCTTTCCTTTAGGTCCCTTCAAAAGAATCAGCTCCTGAAGCTTCAGGCAAACACATTCTTTAAGTACAAAAGCCTACAGAAACTGTGAGTATAACATGAATTATGGATTGAATAACAATATATTGCTTCATTCAAATTAATTTTGCCAATTTTCCATTTTCTTTTGTTTATTTAATTCCCTTTATTCAGTCTTCTTTATTGTCCAATAAAAGGACCTTTTCAGCTTGCATGTGAGCCTACACATTTCATTCAGTAAAGCCTAAAGGGCTGACAAAAAAATCCATCAGAAAGCTGCAGCTGATTCAGAACGCTGCTGCTCGTGTCCTCACTAACACTAAAAGAGTGGATCACATCAGTCCGGTTCTGAAATCTTTACATTGGCTTCCAGTCGGCCAAATAATTGATTTTAAAGTACTATTGCTAGTTTTTAAATCATTACATGGTTTTGGTTGTTGAACTCCTACACAATTACGAGCCATCAAGGTGCCTTAGGTCTTCTGGGACGGGTCTGCTATCGGCTCCGAGAGTAACAACAAAACATGGAGAGGCAGCATTTAGCTATTATGCCCCGACACTCTGGAACAAACTACCCAAATCATGCACGTCCGCAGAAACGCTTACCATTTTTAAATCGAGACTAAAAACATATCTCTTTGCCGCTGCTTTTAATTGAGCTGCTCATATTCGAACTACAGTATGCCTTTTAAACATGTATTGTAGGGCTGTGCAATTAATCGTATTTTAATCGCAATTACGATTTTGGCCTGCCACAATTACGAAAACAACATAATCGAAAAAAACGATTATTTTGCTTTGCTAGGTTGTGACATATTTGATCTAATTTATTTTAGTCTCATTTATTTTTATTTATCATATTTATATATGTTTAGTAGCTTGTTGAAGTGCGCTCCAAAATATTTGTTGATCTTGGTTATTGGTATTTATTATTTTGATATCATTTATTTAAAGTTTTTCAGTTGAATTATACGTTCAGGGTAATCAACAGTTAAAAAGACACTGTTCAAATTATTATTTGTATTTGTTTTAAAGTTCAATAAATTGATGTTTTCAAAGTCAATGAATAATCGTATTTAATAATCGTGATATCAATTATTGACCAAAATAATCGTGATTATGATTTTTGCCATAATCGCACAGCCCTAATGTATTGTATACCTGTGGTGTTTATTTGTATTATCTTTGCTTTGTAATGCCTGTTGTAAAATGCCATTATATAATGTGTTTTTACTGTATTTATTCATAAAAAGTCTTTAATTTGTTTTGTAAAGCACTTTGAATTGTCGCGTACAGAAAAGTGCTATATAAATAAACTTGCCTTGCCTTGCCTTAATGCCTTCACGTGACACCAAAGAGCGGAGAAAATAACCTTTGAGTGACGATACAACAGACGAGTTTCACAACTACAAAGCTGATATGCCCAATAAAAGCTACAGGGACTGCTGGGAATACTTAAAGGAACCATTTTCCTCCTCTGCTTGCATTTATTCATTGCCGACTTCAGTTGTTTATCAACCTCGCACACTGAGGTGGCAGGAGAATAGGTCTGATCCCTCGCCAGGAACCATTTGGCGGTGCCAGGCTGTCATTCGTTTAACGTGATTGAAAAAGTCCCTGAAAATATGCATAAATAAACATCAGAATGAATCGCCAGGTGTGAAAAATACACAAAGAGACAAAACACAGCTGTCAGTGGAAGTTTGTTGAGCTCTCAGTATGTGCAATAAAAGAAGATTGGTATTAAACAAACCAGGATGTTCTGATAGAAGATATTTCTCTTTTCTTGGTTTTATCCCTCACTCAAACAACCAAATGTATCTGTCTTTTTTTGTATAAAACCAACAGACTCAAAAGGTTGTTTTTGTCGATTCTTAACCTGATATGTGCTTTCTTTGTGTTGTGTATAGATATCTTCAATACAACAGAATTCAAGATGTGAGTCCTGACGCTTTCAGAGGGCTGCATAATCTGACAAGACTGTAAGTTTGTACATTTGTATTATATTCAATTATAATACCTTTGTAAACTGCGCACTACTTTGGCTTTTTAAATGTTTTTCTAAGAAATCAAATCAAATCAAGTTTTATTTATAACGCACATTTAAAAGCGATTTTTGGTCGAGCCAAAGTGCTGTACATGTAATAAAAACACATTACTACAATCACAAGAAATACATTGGCTTGCTTTCCTTTTAACTTGGTTAGGGCTACATTAATACCACTACACTACATTATTCTATGTGTGTACAGGTACAACCTCACCACTGAAAGTAGGGAAGTATAGACTTATTGACATCCTCTTCGATCCATGTTTTTTTATATACATTATGTTCACATAATCTTTTTCTTCCGTCCAAGGTTTCTTCCATTTTTTCCCAATGAATTGTCTGGTTTCTTGAGAGTTTTTCTTGAGAGTTTTTCTTGTTCGCTGCGACGGTCTGAGGGTTTCATACGCTGTAGACACTCTAAAGCCCCCTGAGACAAAAGTATAATTTGAGGGCTGTGTAAATCAAATGTAACAGCAAATGAGTATGCTGTTGCATCATGACACCGACCTCCTCCTTATTTAGCATATTACCCTTGACGTATACAATGTACAATGTGTTTATTAAGGGCAAATGAGTTAGTACTTCAAGTACAATCCTCATTGCTGCTCTGATTTTCTGAGAGCTTCTTCGGAGAGCAGAGCCTTTTTTCTTACTTCCTTTTTTCCACCGACTATAAATAGTCAATTCCTTGGTGAAAGCATCTCTGGCTGAAATGATTACAGAGAGCAGAAAGGACAATCTGATGCCACATAGGGAGCGCTAGGGCTGATGAGTTCAACTTAAATGTCATATCAACGGGAGGTTCCATAATGGTAAAACCATTTTTAGATATCAGGCACAATGGGACCATGGTGAGCCGACAGTAATCTTCCCTCTGCACTATATATAACTTCTCAGTTTGTATTGCATAAATGTTATTAAGGAACAAAAATGTAATGCTAAGGGACTAATAAATATAACATATAAATAGTATGGCTTTGTGTAAGTGGCTCTCTTTCTATTGCCAGTTTAGCCTATAGTATTGCCGTATATGGCTCTGTACTTGCTGTGATTTTACTCTGTTTACACTCAAATAAATGGTGGTAGCACTGGAATTGTGAACACATCACATTTCATTTCCATTACAATAAATACTTCATTTCAACAGAGTGGGTGCGTTGGAGAGCAAAAGGGAAATTTATTTGAGTTTATATATAACTTTTTTGTTGCATAAATGTAAGAAAGAAAGATATAAACAGAATAGTAGTGCACATCAATATCACTAAAAATAAATATAAGTATGATTCTAGCTAATACAAAGACAAACTATTAGATAAAACTTGATTTGATGCACATATATTATTAAAAGTGTAAGTATGAAATATGAAATTAAATTGCAATACCTGATAGTATAAATCAAAGTTTATTTATATAGCCCAATATCACAAAACACATTTGTCTCAGTATGCTTTAAATATGACCAAACATGAATGAATGCTAAAAGATAAATACAATTACAGAAAAATAATTAAAAGACAAGATTGTGTAAAATACAAATAAAATGAGAACAAAAAGACTAAAAATGCGATAACACTATAAAATAAGATGCCATCATGGTAGGACCCAGGAGGACAAGCATAGGGAATAATCTGAAACCAGCTCTATAGGCTTTATTAAAAGGAAGTTCTTCAGCGCACTCTTAAAAGTATGGACACAGTCTGCCTCTCTGATCAAAGCAATAAAAGAAGGAAGCATGGTTTCCGTTCGAGCATCCTCTAATCTTCCAAACTCATCTCTCCTCTCTCAGGTATCTGAGCTACAACAGCATCTCTATCCTGAAGCCGGGGGTTTTCAAGGACCTGCACAAGCTCGAGTGGTTGTATGTTTCTTCTCTACTGAAAGAAAGTTCTACAATAGTGTTAACGGATTCTTTACTTTATGTAAATGCTTTGCCATAGGCCGAGAAGTCCAGTTTTGTGATGAATAACTCCTTCTGATAAAACGTATTTACTTCCCTTGCATTGTTTTATTTTTATTGCACTTGGGTAATACTTCGCCCAAATCTTTATTAATGCCATTTCAGCCGAATCAATACTCTGCGAATGAGGCTGAAACTGTATCCTGTGTTTTCTTGTTTCAGGATTTTAGAAAATAACAATATCCAACACATATCCTCCATGACCTTCTCAGGACTGAACTCGCTCGTTTTACTGTGAGTTCTAAGTTTGCACTTTTTCAGAGTTTTCTTTGTGTGGTCTCTTAAGTCCCTGACACACCAAGCAGTCACCAGAGAACTCGCCGACGCCGATGGGCCGACTGTTGCGTCGCCGTGTTCTCCTGCGTCTTGGCCATGTGTCGCACTGGAACACACCGCAAAGACTTCAGCCGAGCACGTACGAACTGCGCATGCGTGAGTGGCAATAACTCTCCTTACCAGCAGGCGGCGGTAGTGTGTATTCGTCATTCAAAAGAGGCAACAACCGGAAGACAGAGAAGAAGAACAGACTGCGTGATCTAAACAAACAACAAATAGCGTGTGCGTTCCATTTTCACTCTCGTCCATCGAAAACATGTTTCGTGCGGTACTGGAGCTATCAGCCATTGGAGTGTTGCTTGTGGAAGACATTCTCAAGCAACCGTTTCGCTTCTCATGCACTGATTCGCTAGCTGAACAGCCAATCAGATTTGTGATTTCGTTGTCCGACTGCCTGTGGCCGACGCACGGCCGATTCAACATGTTGAATCGGCCGTGCGTCGGCCATGAAAGGCCAAATAAGGCGTGTCACGGCCGACGGTGCGGGACACACCAAATTGAGTTTGGGCGACAGGGCACGCTTCGTCGTCCGACTAACGAAAACAGCCGATTTCGGCCTGGTGTGTCAGGGCCTTCATCAAACCATCAAATGTTCTGCTTTTAAAAGCCTTTGTTGAACTGAATGAGTGTTCCTCCTGTACCTCACGTTCTTTCAATGTGTCTCCCTGATCGACAGGGTTTTGTTGAACAACTCTTTGACAAAGCTGGATGACATATGTCGGGAAATGCCAATTTTGAACTGGCTGTAAGTAACATGTCAAGAAATCATGAGATGTCTTGTCAAAAATGTGGCATGTATTTTGATGATTTTTTCCCTGTCTTTGTGTGTGTGGTATGTGTCTAATATTTCCTGTGTGTGTGTGCCTTTCATTACCCGTCTTGCAGGGATTTGGAGGGAAATCTCATTGAAACCATTGGAAATGTGTCTTTCTCCTCATGCAGTATGCTGACAGTTCTGTAAGTAGATATTTACATAATTTAACGCATGACGCAGGCAAAGATTTAGCTTTAATATTAAAGGTCACCTATCATGCTATTTTTAGGCAATAGCATAGGTCTCAGATGTTTCAAAAGTGCAGATTTTATGTATAAAGCTTAAAAAAAGAAAAATTGATTAAAAAAAAAAGGAGGGGTCTGAGCTCATGCGGGACCCGGCAGCTACTGTCTAAACTAAATACTGCCGTGATGAAACGCCATATCATGGATTATCAAGGATTATCTCTGAAACAGTATGGAGCTCAAAGGCTTTCTCTCTTGCCGGTTATACCACAAGGTGAGTTCCTTTTTATTTCCTGCTTCTTCACACACATGCTCTCCAGTACAGGTTAGCTCTGAGTGTTAGCGATGCTAATGTAAACACCGACCATATTACGTCCAAAACAGTCGGGCATTGTTTCTGATAGCAACGTTTCTGATAGGGCCGTGGGTGTAAAGCCAGCCTACATTTCCGATATTACGTCATATCGGACGCAAATCTGGATCAGCTCCGTTGTAGCCCCGTTTTTAGAGATTTGGGTACGGAGGAAAAGAGAGAGGGTTTTATTTTCTGACGCTGCGTGAGTTCCCCCGACACACCGGGGACACATATTTATGTATAAAAGACATCAAAACACTTTTGCCTGAATTCCTATGAGATGCTTTCAAATCAGCCTCCGTTTCCCAACATGTTATTAGGCTTATGCATGGACTCAATGCTGGCAGTTCTAATTAAAAAGTTTAAAAAGTAGTCATATGATCCTTTGTTTGTATGTATTGTCTTTTTCCAGGGTTTTACAGCAGAACAGGATCAGCCACGTACACGAGCAAGCTTTCTCAGTCCTCCCAAGGCTTGGAGAATTGTAAGTTCCTCCTTTTTTTGTATTGAGCAAACAAACTTTGAAGAAACAAATAACATGACTTTGACGATTCAGCCAAAATGCAATATGCACTTTAGTGCTGCTTATTCTTAAGATGTGCTACACATGGTGACTATAGAGAGCTGCGGAAGATAATGAAATGAAAAAACAGTTCGGGAAAAAAGCAATAAATGCATCGTAAAGAGACATTTTTGTGGATGTTTTGTAATAATTCAATTTCTGCTTAATATTTTTACTTTAGGGCACCGTTTTAAAATGTATAGCCTGTGCTTTTAAAAAGTGTTTGAGCTTTCTTATAAGCAGTAAAAAATTCGAAATAGCTGCAAGCAACAACTGATACCATTCAAAAACACAAGTCTAACGAGCTCACATTTAGAATGAAGGCTTGAATGATCAAACGCATGTTGTTTTGTTAGTGAAGACCATTTGTTCTCCTGTGCCCTGTTAGCTGTGAGGCCTGGGGGCGGTCATTTCTGTCTTTGCTTTGTTTTGTGTTGTAGTTAGTGTGGGAGGTTTGTCCAAAACTTGGTTTCAGCAACATTTAAACTTGGCAGATTGTAGACGTATTTGTGAGCTAGGTGCTTAAGGTTTACAGTATTTTGGTTAGTTTTCAAAATAACCATTTGCCTAACTTTTTCCTCAAAGACAAGTTTTTCAGAATCTACGGATTGGGTCTTTGTTTGATTTTTTATGATTATCTATGGTCTCCAGAAGTAGAATTTTGCTGTTTGTTAGCAAACCTGACACTTTTCGACTTGTGACAATCCCAAATATAAACCAAAAAGGTAAGAGCTAAAATAAAGTGATATTGAAATTCATTCATATTTCCCAGAGGAGGAACCACTTTCAATGTAAGCCCTCATTAGCGTTCCCTCTATTTCCATCAGTTAATGGTAAATTGTTGTAGAAAATATCTCAGAAACTAAAAGATGATTCCTTTAAAGGTTTAAGACATGTATTTCAACTTGCACAGGTACAGTTACACAGTAAACCTATATGCAGTTTATTTGCGGTTACTTTTAAAATGACTATAATTGACTAAATCCAGGAACTTTCAAGAAAACTACTGCGGACTTTGACCGAGATGGCCAATGACAATTATTGGCCCAGTTAATTGAACATAATCTAAGTCGTTTTGAACATACTTTTCCCCTTTTTTTTATATTTTACATACATGGCTGGCTTTATGTCATAATACAGTGTTGCCACCATATTAGTAAGGAATGTCTAGTTGTAGTATAACCTTGAACATATGTGTTTGTATTCTGTATTGATGTTTTCCTTTTATGTACTTGCATTCCACTCTTCAGTTCTTGTTTCTGACTTTCTCACGAACACAGAGGTACACAAGGTGCTAGAAGTGTCACAGCTCTTTACTTCCTACCTTTGATGTTGTTGCACCCTCTTGGGCATTGTGCAATATGTCTCTCTGTGATCTTTGCAAAGTGCCCGTTATTTTCATTGTATGGGATTTACTGTTGGCTGACAGAATCCTTTAGTCTTTCAAATTGTTTTATTTTAGCCATTAAAAGCCTCATGAGTCTTAACAGCTCTTCTTAAATCTTTATTGATCTTGTCTTTTTAATAGATAACATGTTTAATGTTAATTAAACCACATGAAATTGGACTTCTGCTACCAAAAACACTAGTCAATATATTTGAAACTCACATACTTTGGATCAGAAATGGTTAAAATGTACCTGATAAACAATTAGCATCTGTCTGTGCTTGTCTTTTAGAGAGTAACAGATGAGTGTTGGACAACGCTTTAGGAGTTATTCACAATAATCTAAACCTCAAATACCAAAATTAACATTTATTGTTGCCAACAAATCCCATGAGAAGAACAAAACCAACAATCAGTAAGTCCTTTTAGACAGTTGTGGCCAAAGCCTGATGAAAATAAAACATTCCTCTGTGCCATTAACACATCTCTGAGCACAGGATTTGCAACAGGAAATATTTTTCTAATCCAATTCGTATTTATGAGTAACATCATCTTAGAACTACAATGCCCTTCTGTTTTTAGACAAATACTTTTGTGACCAATTTGTGAAGCCAATGAAGAAGTGCCTAAATCCTGCATTCTTTCTATTCGACTGCTCATCCATTGGTTGCAAAGAGAACTCAATTTGTATAGAGGTGTATGAGAAAATGACCCTACTCTTACTAGATGTGTTGCCCCATTCAACATTTACCTGATCCTTTGATGGTTCTAATTACTGGTTTGAAGTCGTCGTCAATAAAGCATGAGGTTATTTTGTAAATGATGGTCCCAGTTAGAGTAAAATAGACAATAAAGCATATGTTTGACCTCCGCAGTGTTTTCCAGTTTGGGTGTTGTGTTTACGCCTTACAACTTTAAACCTTTCACATTTCTTTAGGTCCTGAAAGTTATATGTAACATTTTGGTATCCATGAATTGTCTTGTTCAGTTTTCCGTTTAATTTAGTTCCACTATTTTGTGTCATTTTAAGTAAAAAAAAACGACATTGCAATAGCCAAAAGCAAAGATGGTGACACCCAAAATGCCAAACGTATGGTTTCAAAAATATAGTCCATAAAACCAATGAGTAACGTCTTGGTGAATTATGTGCACAAAACATTGTCTATGTATGCGACACATTTAACGATTTGTTTCATCAGTAGGAATAAATGAGTTGGGAGTGAGGGCTACAGTTAATCTGAATTAGTTGCAAAGTATATTGAGATCAACTTACATATTGTGGGTTTTAGTATTTTCATTATATTTCTTTACTAAGAAAGACAAAGGCTCCATTTACATATAACCCACAACTGAATAAAGCAAGTTCATGTTTTGTGATTAATGAAAATCGTCGGTGCCTCAACAATCTGAATTACTTTATAAAGTTATTGAGGTTTGAATGTTTTTATTGTGTATCTTTGGAAATCCTCTCCCTGTACATTGTAAAAAGTTTCATTGATTGGATTATTTTTGTTATGATCTGTCGGATACCCACTCATAAATATTTATTGCTTGCTTTTCTTTCCGGAAACCATTGTGGATTTGTCTCGGGGCGCAGGGATCTATCGAACAACAGACTGGAGGCCATCCCACCTAATCTCTTTGTTTTACTCGGGGATTTACTCCAACTGTGAGTTATATGTACACAAATGCACCAGGATGTACAGTTCTGTATACCTTAGCAATAACATGAATATTTATTAGGGTTTATATTTTGATGCTGTTAAGAAATTACCATTAATTTGTTCTTCTGAATCCCTCGTTCTGAGGTTATATCTGAATCTAACACCCCTACATTTTAAAACATACTTTAGAGAGATAATAACAGCTTGAAAATACTCTACATGCCTATTTCTGAGAAAACAAAAATAGACCATTTGCATTATTCAATGAAATTCTACAGAATTGACACTTGACAGGCAGTTAATGCAATGAATGTCAACAATGCGGTGGGTGTATAACAAGATGTCAGGTAACGATAAATATTGCAAGGACACAGCTTCATGAACATGCACCAGTTGTGGCTGTCACATGTAGCGGAGAAATGTGGACCCAAACATGAAGACAGGAGCGAATAACAGAAAGATACCTTTATGTAAAGGCCAAACACTTTGGAGACATGTTTGTATATATCTGAGACCTATAATATATTGATGAAAAACAGTATAATAGGGGACCTTTAAATACAAGGAAGTAATGGGAGAAGACTTTATGATAATGGTAGTTAAAAGCAACCACCCACTTGCATAGAAAACGTTGCATAGACACTTGTTAGGTAAAATGGAATTGATTTCGACATTAATTGAATGTTTTCTTATCTTTTATCTTTTAGGAATATATCATATAATCCCATCATGGAGCTCCAAGTCGACCACTTTGACAAGTTGCATAAACTGAAGTCATTGTAAGTACACACTATACCTCTCCTGCAAATGTAAGAGAAAATAAAGAGGCCCTTTTATGCTTTTTGGGGATTTGACTTCCCTGTTGTCTGAAAAAACCTCTATTGGACTACTTTGTTTACTTCCTGTAACACAGTGACATCACCTAGTAACACTCGTGCTTAGCGCTCCAACACATTGTACGTGATAGGGCTCAGACTGGGCTCTGGTTTCAGACAGAGGGTGAAAAGAGGTGCTGCAGCACAGGCAGTATGAGAAGAATAAAGAGCTTTTTGAGCAGTACATTAGTAGTAGTATTAGTAGGCAAAGTAGAGGCACAAAATACAAATATAAACCTGGACATTAGCATAATAGGGCCCCTTTGAGTTGGAGTTGAGTCATTCAGCTCGCATGCTTAAAGTTGCAGAAGAGCAGAACAGAAACACATCAGTGATGGACCTGTACAATGTGAAATGTTCACATAAGTCCTTGAAAAGCTATTTGCTGGGGACCTTTTGAGGACAGCTTTTGTGCTTCTGAAAACTCTTTTATCAGTTATAAATCCATAAAGCTAAATGTGTCTGTGGAACCTGACTGTATATATATCTATGTATACTCTCCAGGAGCATAGAAGGGATCGAAATTGGAAACATACAACGGAGGATGTTCGAACCTCTCAAATACTTGACTCATATGTAAGTACTCCATTTTCATTTTTGTAATGCTAAACAAAGGTTGCGCTAGACTTTTTCGCTGCCCATAATTTTGACGGACAGGATCGTAAAGTTTCCGTCAAAATCCATTATTACCCGTCGGTCTGTACACAACTGACGGGGGGGGAAGAGCACGCTCGTGAACTGTCAACGGGGGGCTTGTGAACTGTTAGCGCCGGTGTTGTGTCAAATTATGCACCCCCACCGTGAAATGCACCCCGTGTCACGGGAACGCGCATTTCTAAATGAAACGTTTAGACCTTAAAACGAAAAGTAAACGTCCAGGGTTTTTTTAATGGTAATTTTCAGACTGTGAGTCGTTTAGTGGTAGCTGGTCCCTCGGCTCATGTCGTCCCCTCGGGCCACCTGTGCGTCAACAAATAATGTCCCCCTGGCCAACGTATATTATTGCAACACCCCAACCATCAAAATATGGAGCGAAAAGTTTAAACACAAGAATCAAGACTATATGAGCTGTCATAGACGGAATATATTCGGTTAACGCAACCTCTGCTGCTAAACCTCATTTGGCATCGCATGCTGATTCTCACCATATTCCTTGTGGAGAGTCCAAAAACAAGCCTTATCGAGATTGTCAGGGTTCTCTTCCAACTGGGAGATGATTAAGTCAGGCTTAATGTAATCCATGGTCTCTGTGTGTATAACAGCTGAAGATGCACATGCACTTCTGGCCAGGGATGCAATGGAGAACAAATAAAGGCTCTTTCAGCATTGCAAACAATCATTGAACCTCCTCCAGGCTCTTTATTCCATAGAGTTTCATTCATGTTTCAGTAGGATAGTTAGTTTTGCTCTAATCGATTAATTTAGATATAGCTCTTCTCTGGTGTTTCTCTTCTTTCACCAATACAATGGAAGTAAATGTGTTGTCCCCAAAGCAGGATATTTATCTTTTCCAAAAGCATTTTTTCTTTACAGTTTGAGTGTCCATGAAGTTCAGGTTATTTATTTGTACCCGTAGGTAGAATTTGTTTGCAGAGAAAAAGACAAGGGTTCCATCCTGACACAAACAACAGACACATCTCTAATAAAAGGACTAGTAAAAAGTACACCCTGCTCAACCAAATCTCAAAATATTTCAAAAACATTTTAAGAATCAAAACACTAGTACAAACATGGACATTCAAAATTCATAATTAAATAAATAAATACAGCCTGCTAAGCTGTAAACTAAAATGGTGACTGTGGTTAACATTTCCTACTTAGCATTAGCATGTCAATATTGCCATTGTGAGCAACATGCAGCTTCTGACCATAAATGGCTTTGTATTCCGCTTTGTTGTACCAGTGGAGGTGAAGGTATTCATCAGATGTCCCAAAGTAATTGCAAAATACAGTACACTACACATCAAAGAGAAGCATCTTAATCCAAATAGCTTTTTTTTATTAAGTTCACTACCTTCAAACCCCAAGAACAGATGCTCTCCCCGGTTTAAATCAAAACAAATCCCAAATACAAAAGAAAAATCAGACTGCTTTCCTACTGTCTCAGTTTATGAAAAAAGAATAACCCTGTACAATACAGCTTTATTTATAAAGCAATTTAAAACCTCCAGACCAGAGTGCTGTAAGAATGCACGCTTGGTGGTAAAACAAAACAAAACAAAAATAAAACCTTGCAGCTGTAAATAAATAGACTCCCTCGTGTTCTTGATGTTCATGTAACTTGATAATCTTCTTTGATCTGCTTTCACAGCTACTTCAAGAAGTTCCAGTACTGCGGCTACGCTCCTCACGTGCGCAGCTGCAAACCCAACACGGACGGCATCTCGTCCTTCGAGGACCTGCTGGCCAACATCGTGCTGAGGGTCTTCGTTTGGGTCGTCTCCGCCACCACATGCTTCGGCAATATCTTCGTCATCTGCATGCGCTCCTACATCCGATCAGAGAACAAACTCCATGCCATGTGCATCATTTCCCTCTGCTGTAAGTCACACTTCATTTAAAGGTGTCAAACTCAAATACACAGTGGGCCAACATTAAAAAAATAGGTACTAGTCAAGGGCCGGACTGGTTCAATGTTTATTGCAAAACTTATTTAAATGAACTTATTGCACATATTAAACCTGGAACTAACAAAGCTTAAATTATTGCCTATAAAAACAACATTAAATAATCAGTTGCATTCATTTCTTATGGCTCTATCTGCAGCTTTTCCGGAGTCATTTCTTATGATTACATTTCTCCACAGGCCAACAACAACTTCAAAAAAATGTCCCTCAAAGAAACAAACATGCCCTGTTGTCGCAAGAAAAAAAAGGGCAGAAGGAAACTTCCATTGAAACTCAGCTTGCTGCTGTGAAGCTAGTTCAAGCCAGATACTTGGCATCTCATCTTGGGTGCAAGTTCATCAATGTTTGGGCTCAGGCTCTGAGCGGAGGAGCTCCTCAGGATTGAGTGAAGATGTGTGTGCAATATACCGGCGGGCCAGATCTAATACTAATTAGAAATTATCCTGCGGGCCGAAATTAAATCCACCAAGGGCCTGATTTGGCCCCCGGGCCTTGAGTTTGACACATGTGAGTTAAAGGATGGATGTAGAAGCTTTTTATTTATATCATAATATTCTTTACGTTCACCATGAATTGACGACATTACAAGTCATTAGGAGGAAGAAGATGTAGTATTAACTGCTCAAAATGGTTTTTTTAATACGATAGATAACTGTTTGCACTATTCATATAATTGCAAGCACCTCTTTATGTTTATAGACCTGGTGTAAAAGTGACAAATTCTGCAAAACAAATTTTCTTCTTGGGAAGTAAAAAGAGGTCCAAGCGTTTTGAAATTGAAATGAGTTTGTAATGTGCTTATCAGTGCGTTTCCTCACATATTTTATATTACACACACAGTTAAACACCCTCATGAATAAGACTCAGTCCAAAATAAATATCTCAATACAAATATTTACATACTCCAAGAACTGATTCATGCACAAACTGCTCAACGATTACCATCAGTGTTTGATAAATGATCGCACTTTCCCTGACTCTTCCACCAGATAGTAAACAGTAATGTAGAATATGCTCCAAGTGTATGTATAGTTTTGAAATATAGCTTGTTCATTGATTACTTTTTTTAGGGCAACAAACTTGCAAAAACCCCTTCACATGAACGCCTTGGCATATTAGAAATGTGTGAGTGTGATATTTCGATATGCAACCCTCTCTTCTTCTTAGATATGCGATGGCATTCAGATGGGGATGAAGGGGTGAGTGATCAAAGGGCTTCTTCTTCTGCAGAGTTCTCTGGAAAAAAGGAGATTCTGGAGATGATTGCTTTACAATGCACAGTTGTACAATTGCTCCTGTCTCACTACTGATTTTTGTACGGAAATGATGTAAAGATGAGAATTTGCATGGACACTGCATAGCTAGTGGTTTAATATAAGCTGCAATCAGTTGTGCAACAATCATCTAAGGCAGGGGTGTCAAACTCAATTTCATCGCGGGCCACATCAGCATTATGGTTACACTCAAAGGGCCGGTTGTAACTTTATAAATATACAGTACCAGTCAAAAGTTTGGACACACCTTCTCATTCATTTATTTCATTTTCATTTAATCGTTTATTTGGCAGGGACAATGCACAATAATGAACACTTAAAACATTAAAATGTGTCAAGCGTAACAGTGCCAGATTTAGCTTTGAGCTCATTTCCATCCGCAGTCCCTCACATAAAACATTTAAGAAGTTTACATTTTACAAACATAGCAAAAACAGAATACATGATATGCAAAAAGTGCAAAAGAGCAAGAGCAGCATACACGTAAGGGATCATTCTCAACAAAGTAACGATATGACTCCCAATATTAATTGAAATGCTTTTATAGATTGAGAAAATGTTTTTATTGATTTAAAAAATAGTACGCTATTATTTATTTAAAATTACATGCATCCGCTAAGAAAAATAGTCCGTTGTTACCGTTTGAACTACGTAGCAACGGCAGCGTTTTTGCGGACCTTTTTGATTACAGATTTGAAAACATCGCTGCTTGCTTTAAAAGTAGCACAATTCATTATGTCAAACCTTGGAAAGTATCTAGATATCCCTGCCCTAATGCCAAAGTAACTTGCCAAAGTAACTGGCAACTGGATATGTTTTGCCGTCTATGTCTATGTCTGGACCATTGCGTAAAAAGTAGGGTTTCTGCCCCGTTACTTCTCCGCTGTTTTTCTTGTCCCAGTTTCAAACTGTATACAGTTAAATCGACCGAACTTCTTTCTGCAGATGTAAGCGTCCTTAACAACGGTCAATAAATCCTTGACAGCGGTCTGTCTGTTCTGGATTAACAACGTGTCACGTGTTCTGAATTGACCAATCAGAATCGAGTATTCAACTAAGCCATGTAATAAAAGTATTTATGACATCATGGTAATACAATATAGCAGCAACGACATATAAAGTGCAAGAGAAGATACAAGAGCTACCTAAAGTGCAAGAGAAGATACAAGAGGAGAGACCCCTGTGTTAAAGTGCATTTAGGGGTGATTGCACGTCTGTTTGTTTCTCAACCATTCTTTTGAGTTGACCTTTAAAACTATCGAAGGTTTTTATTTATTTTAATAATTTTCTACATTGTAGATTAATACTAAAGACATCAAAACTATAAAAGAACACATGGATTTATCTAGTAAACAAAAAAGTGTTAACAAATCAAGAATATGATTTATCATTTAGATTCTTCAAATGACCCCCCTTTTGCCTTGATGACATATTTGCACAGTCTTGGCTTCTCTATATAAATATACATATATATAATATATAATATATATTAAATAATGTATTATATTACATTATTGGCTCTGCATTGGATTATTATCTGTCACAAACGAGCTGAGGACCAAAATGCAAAACACGGGGAAACCAGGGATAGTCTGTAACCAGCTTTATTGAAGTCAATGGTAGGAGACGAAAAGGCAGGTAGTAGGCAAAGGGCTGGTCGGGGACAGGCGAGGGTTCCAGGAGAAGGCAAGACAGGAGTCGCAGGTACCGACCGGGTCAGGGAGCAGGCGTGGCAGAATAGTCCGGGTACAGGCAGGGTCAGGAATCAGGCGAGGCAGGCAGGTCAGGGACAGGCAGGGTCGGAACCGGGAGAGCAATCTGGGAAGTAATGCTGGAAAGACTGGCATGCTGCAAAGTACGATCTGGCACTGAGGTGAGAGTGAAGTGGGCCTATATACTACTGGAGCTGATGGGTGTAACAGAGTGAAAGAGAGACAGGGTGTGGCTACCAGGTGACTAAGGAATGTTAATGCAGAAAATAGGTGAGTGAGAAAGCAGACTGTGACAGAACCCCCCCCTTAATGGACGGCTCCCGACGTCCAAGACAAACCTACGGGGAAAAAAACAAATAAATAAAAAATCAACAAAAAACCTACAGACACCGGGTGGAAGGTGGGGGTATGGGAAAGGTTAATACTCATCTGAGAATGCTCTCTCGGCCTCCCCCTCCTGGAAATCCTCGTCCTCCTCGACTGAAGACGCCTCCCCCTCCTCCTCGATGAAGCCCCCGGTCCGTAGCCGACGAGTACCCCCCGGCTTAACGCCTGGCTGAGCGTGGGTCCTAGAAGGCTGCTCCGGGTAGCGCAGGTGGAAGTCCCGGATGAGTTGAGGGTTGAGGATGTGACGAGCAGGAATCCACTGCCTCTCCTCAGGACCATAGCCCTCCCAGTCCACCAAATACTGAACCCCTCTTCCTCTGCGTCGGGAACGAAGTATACGACGAAGGGTATAGGTCGGACCCCCATCGATCATCCTAGGGGGTGGTGGTGGGGGAGCGGCGGGAATCATAGGACTCTCCCGGACAGGTTTAATCCTAGACACGTGGAAGGTGGGATGGATCTTCATGTTCCGGGGCAAACTCAGTCGAACTGCTGCAGGGTTAATGACCTTGACGATCTCAAAGGGTCCAATAAATCTGGGCGCTAACTTTTTAGACTCCACCCGAAGGGGAATGTTTTGAGTGGAAAGCCACACCCTCTGGCCTAGCTGGTACACAGGTGCCTTGGTGCGTCGGCGGTTCGCTGATGTGGCGTACCGGTTAGCAGACTGAAGCAGAGTAGTTCGAGCCCGCCTCCAAGTCCTCCGACAACGTCTGATGAAGGCCTGGACAGACGGACAGGTAACCTCTTTCTCCAATGCAGAGAACAAAGGGGGTTGAAACCCGTATGCACACTGAAAAGGGGAAAGACCAGTAGCGGAACTGATGAGTGTGTTGTGGGCATACTCCACCCACAGGAGTTGTTTAGACCAGGTCGTAGGATGATCGGAAGCCATGCAGCGGAGAGTGGTCTCCATCTCCTGATTCTTCCTTTCAGTCTGACCATTGGCCTGTGGATGGAAACCGGAGGTGAGACTGACCGTCGCCCCGATCAGTTCACAAAACTCCCTCCAAAACACAGAGGTGAACTGGGGCCCCCGGTCGGAAACCACATCAGTCGCCAGTCCGTGAAGGCGAAAAACGTGGAGAAGCATAAGTTCAGCCGTCTCCTTAGCTGACGGGATCTTAGGCAGGGGTACGAAGTGAGCCATTTTACTGAACCGATCCACCACCGTCAAGATGGCAGTATGTCCGTGGGACGGTGGAAGACCAGTCACAAAGTCCAACGAAATATGTGACCATGGGCGACGTGGAACCGGTAATGGATGAAGGAGGCCAGCTGGCGCTTGGTGAGAGGGTTTGTGCCGATTGCACACAGGACAGGCGTTCACAAACTCCCGGGTGTCAGCCTCCAGCGTAGCCCACCAGAACCGCTGCAAGACCATCCCTCTGGTACGTTGAATCCCAGGGTGGCAGGAAAGTCTGGAGCTGTGAGCCCACTGAAGCACCTCAGCCCTCAAAACCTGAGGCACAAACAAACGGTTAAGAGGACAAGAACTAGGACCGGGTTGGTCCACCAACGCAGTCTTAACCCTCTCCTCAATCTCCCAAGCGAGAACACCGATCACTCGAGGAGCAGGAAGAATAGTGTCCGGGATACCGCAGGTGTCTCCCTCCCTCCCGAACTGCCGGGACAAAGCGTCGGCCTTCACGTTGCGGGAGCCCGGGCGGTAGGAGAGGAAAAAATTAAACCGGGTGAAAAATAACGACCACCTGGCTTGCCGGGAATTCAGTCTTTGTGCCGACCTGATGTATTCCAGGTTCTTATGGTCGGTCCAAACCTGAAATGGCAGTTCTGTCCCCTCAAGCCAGTGTCGCCACTCCTCCAACGCCAACTTGACTGCTAGAAGCTCCCGGTTCCCCACGTCGTAGTTTCTCTCCGCCGGACTCAATCTCCTCGAAAAGAAAGCACAGGGGTGGAGCTTCTGATTCTCACCAGAGCGTTGTGACAGGATGGCCCCCACCCCTACGTCAGAAGCATCCACCTCCACCACCAACTGACCAGCAGGGTCTGGTACCTGTAGGATAGGAGCCGACGTAAACCGGCGCTTGAGGTCCTGAAAAGCCTCCTCTGCTGCATGGGACCATCTAAACGTTACCTTAGACGAGGTCAGGGCGGTGAGCAGGGCGGCCACGGTACTGTAGCCACGGATGAACCGTCTGTAAAAGTTAGCGAATCCTAGGAAACGCTGCAGCTCCTTCCGGGAATCAGGAACCCGCCACGAGGTAACCGCTGAAACTTTGGAGGGATCCATCTCCACACTTCCTTGACCCACGATGTAGCCAAGAAAGGCGACCGAAGAAGTGTGAAACTCGCACTTCTCCGTCTTGACAAACAGCGAGTTCTCCAGAAGTCTCTGGAGGACTGTCTGGACGTGATGGATGCGTTCCTTGAGGGTCTTTGAAAAAATCAAAATGTCGTCCAAATAAACAAAAACATAACGATCCAACATGTCCCGGAGTACGTCGTTCACCAACGCTTGGAAAACTGCAGGGGCGTTGGTAAGTCCAAATGGCATCACCAGGTACTCGTAGTGTCCTGAAGAGGTGTTGAAGGCGGTCTTCCATTCATCCCCCTCACGGATTCGTACCAGGTGATATGCGTTTCGTAAATCCAGCTTGGTAAAGATTGTTGCTCCCTGTAGTAACTCGAATGCTGACGAGATGAGTGGCAGGGGATAACGATTCTTTACCGTGACGTCATTCAGACCCCGATAGTCAATGCAGGGTCTCAGGGTCTTATCCTTCTTCGCCACAAAAAAAACCCCTGCTCCTGCGGGTGACGTGGAAGGACGAATAATTCCCGCAGCCAGAGAGTCATTGACGTACGTCTCCATGGACTTCCTCTCCGGTGCCGAAAGTGAGTACAACCGCCCCTTGGGTGGGACTGCGCCCGGATGTAGCTCAATAGCACAGTCATAGGGCCGATGAGGTGGGAGAGATGTTGCCTTAGTCTTGCTAAAAAACCTCCTTAAAGTCCAAATACTCCGCCGGAACCCCTGTGACATCCGGAACCAGGTTAATATCCACAGATAGTTGAGGTGCAGCGGCCTGCTTGAGGCAAACCTGATGACAGGAAGAACTCCACCCTAGGATGGACCCAGTTGACCAGTCAATGTTCGGGTTGTGGCGGCGGAGCCATGGATAACCCAAAATCAGAGGAATCTTGGGGGACCGTAGCACATGAAACTGGATTGTCTCATGGTGGTTCCCCGACATGAGCATATGGACCGGTGTCGTCTGGTGAGTCACCGTTCCCAGCAGGTGACCGTCCAAAGCATTAGCCGGTACCGGCTGGGGCAACTGAATCTGTTGAATGCCCAGCTGTAGTGCGAGCTCCTCATCAATGATGCTGACATCTGATCCGGAGTCGATAAACACAGCCAGAGCCTGAGGTGTGCCTCTCAGGAGAAGTCGAGCATGGCACAAAGGTCTTCCATTGGGGATCAGCTCAGAGGTTCGGCCCACCAGTATACTCCCCATTACTGATGGGCTCTGCCTTTTCCCAGACAACGGGAAACAAAATGTCCAGCCTGACCACAGTAAAGGCATAAATTCCCTCTTCGACGTAACTCCCTCTCCTCAGAGCTAAGACTGGTACGACCCACTTGCATGGGCTCGACCTCCCCGTACCGTGAGTCAGAGTAGGGATGGGAATTCTCCGCCGAAACCGGAAGTTGAAATCTCCCGGAAACCGGAAGTTGTTGTCGCGAGCGGCGGCCCGCCGCTCGTGTCTGTTGCTCTTCTCTTCGTGTCTGAATTCGTCTGTCGATCCGAGAGGTGAGCTCGATCAACCCATCCAAGGAAGCAGGGAGATCATAGGAAACCAGCTCATCTCTCATATAATCCGCTAAGCCTCTCAGATATGCGTCACATTGCGCCGGCTCGTTCCAGCTACTACGGCGGCTGCTGGTGCGGAAGTCAATAGCGTAATTCACCACCGTGCCGGAACCCTGGCTCAAGCTCAGCAGACCTCCGGCAGCATCGGGACCCAGACGAACGGAACCGAACACCTTCCGCATCTCCGCGGAAAAAGCAGCAAAAGAGGCGCAGGCTGGAGTCTGCTGCTCCCACTCTGCAGTACCCCATAAGCGGGCTTTCCCCGTCAAATGATTAACGGTGAAAGCTACGCGAGCCGCCTCGGAGGCAAAGGTGTGTGGCTGCAGTGAAAACAATATGGAACAGTTTGTGAGAAAAGGACTGCATCCCTCAGGCTCACCAGCGTAGCGTTCCGGAGTTCCCACACGAGGCTCCGGAGCGTATCCAGTCGATCCAGAGGCTGGAGTGAACATCGGAGCTGCAGGCGGAGGGACGGTAGCAGCCATGCTAGCGGCTAGCTGTTGTACGGTGGCGGCCAGGTAAGCCAGCGCTTGTTCCTGGGTTGAGGTTGCCTGGTGGGTCTCGGTAGCTAAGGTAGCTATCGTGACCTCCTGTCTTTGGATGGCTTCCTCAACCCTCTCAAAGCGGTCTCTAGGAGACCCGGTGTTTGCTTGGTCCATTTCTGGCCAGATCGTTCTGTCACAAACGAGCTGAGGACCAAAATGCAAAACACGGGGAAACCAGGGATAGTCTGTAACCAGCTTTATTGAAGTCAATAACTGGTAGGAGACGAAAAGGCAGGTAGTAGGCAAAGGGCTGCTCGGGGACAGGCGAGGGTTCCAGGAGAAGGCAAGACGGGAGTCGCAGGTACCGACCGGGTCAGGGAGCAGGCGTGGCAGAATAGTCCGGGTACAGGCAGGGTCAGGAATCAGGCGAGGCAGGCAGGTCAGGGACAGGCAGGGTCGGAACCGGGAGAGCAATCTGGGAAGTAATGCTGGAAAGACTGGCATGCTGCAAAGTACGATCTGGCACTGAGGTGAGAGTGAAGTGGGCCTATATACTACTGGAGCTGATGGGTGTAACAGAGTGAAAGAGAGACAGGGTGTGGCTACCAGGTGACTAAGGAATGTTAATGCAGAAAATAGGTGAGTGAGAAAGCAGACTGTGACATTATCAGTTCTGGTAATAACTACGTCTGAAAGCAGAGGTCTAGGGCAAACAATTGAAAGCAAATATTCAACAATTACACCAATTGTATTGTATATAATATTCTTTGCAAGCTCTTGCGGGCCGCATAAAATAAGGTCAGGGGCCGGATTTGGCTTCCGGGCCTTGAGTTTGACAGCCCTGATCTAAGGCATTGTCTTTCACGCTGTAGCATGTTAGATTCTTATTTCCTTAAATCACAGGAGGAAATTGAAATCATGACAGCATGTCGGTGAAGAGAACATAGAACAAGCAAATCCATCTTTATGGAACAGGCTGGTTTGAGGATTCACTGAATGGCTCTATGCATGTGTAAAAAAAAAGGGGGTACAATGCCTGTATGGTTAATATTCATATGAGAATTTCATCAAAGAGAAAATATACCAAGATATATGGGAAATTAATGTTCGTAATAATACTTTACTGTAACCTATGCTGGCGTTTCAGATCTCCGAGTCAAATATAAAGGATAAATGAACTTACCATAAGTCTCAAAGCAGCTGAGATCAAAGCGCTCAGAATATGCAAAGTGCAGAAGTTCTATGTTATATCTGATATCTGCTTTCTTTCCTGCTACTACCACAGCCAAGCAGAGGAAGACAGGTGTTATTCATTATGTCATTTTGGGGCTTTCTACCTCAACCTTTAGGAAGTTTGTTACTAAAATGTCAGTGGGGATTGTTTTCAGTAGCGCACTAATGCTGATAGCTGAGATCCAGAAAAAAACAAGCTTAAGGTCAATAACACAAGCGAAATATTTTCACGTAATTAATTATTTGCATCTTTGTAACAACAGTGGAATATGACTCTTTGTGGAGGCAGGGCATATCTGGAAGTTGTTTTTAACCCTTGTGTTGTGTTCGAAAGCTGTTACTGTTCATGGTGTTCGCGGGTCAATTTTGACCCATGATTTATTTCAGTCCAAAACACACAAAAATAATGACTATCATCCAATATTGTTTGAACTACATCATAACTAACCGTACAATCCTGTTGTAATTTAATTGTATGGCCCCAAAACACATTACACCACATAGTGCACACGTGCATGTGTGAGTTCAGGTTCAAGTGTTATGGCGCGTTTCCACTACAGCACGGAGCACGGTTTAAGAGGGCTGTGACGTCAGCGGCCCGTTTTTGGTTGCGTTTCCACTTGGCCTAGGACCGGCCGGCGAGTCCTAATTCACAGTTTTTCTGGCCTCATAAAATCGTGGGTCTAGGGCCAGAGACAACGAGGCTGAGTCGGGCTGAGTATGCTAAACTAGAGAGAGAATCGCTGGCAAGGGGGCTACAACTACAACAAGATGGACATATTTGACCGTGATTTAATTGTAATACACGTTTCAAAATGATGCCGAAGTAACAACATACTGATACCGGTTAGTAAAAACCATGAATTAATGCTTTGTCAAGTCTGCAAACAGACGGCAGGCGAAAAACCTTTTAAAATGCGTGTTTTCTAAATGGAGATTGGCTAAGCTAACGCAGTATATGCTCCGACCGTCCACACTCACAACAACGGCCTATACAGACATAAATAAAGCAGCGACTGTATTCGCCATGACACAGACGGTCTGTGGTTTGTACTTGTTTAACTTTTGTCTAGTTTCTGAACAGATATGAGGAGCTGTGAGCTCTGAGTGCTAACAGCTAACGGCTGATGTTGTTTTTCTGGGGTTCTCATTGAAGATGACGTCACGGCTCCGCCTACACTGCGTTACTATAGATACTACCCCAGTTCCTAAACTGTAATGGAAATGCGCCATAAAGTGAGCCAGTCCTAACGAGGCCTAGCCATACCGAGCGAGGCCGAGCGAGGCCGTGTAGTGGAAACGCGCCATTAGTGTACATATTCTTTGAGAAAGGTCGAGTTCCTGTGGGGGGAGGGGGGCCAGAGGGAGGGGAGGCCAGGTGCATGTTGCGAAAAATTATTGTTACAGTGGATGAAGGGGGTGGGGGAGGAGTGTCTAAAGTCAAAGATGAATCTTGATTGGGCCAAATTTGACCCCGAGTCACCCACAACAATTCTGCTGGGTCTTCCCAGACCCGAACACCAAATTATACACTTTTTTTTTTAGAGACCTTCAGACTTGGCTAAAATTGTCAACATCTGTTTTGTAGTGTTTATATAGCTGTTGTGGAGGATATCATGAAGCCATGTTCCGATAAAAAAAACTAGAGCGTAGTTATTATATCATTTTAACTTGAGACGGGTCACGGGAGACCCGAACACAACATAAGGGTTAATCCAGTTATTAAAGGTGTGGAATTAATTGAGTCTGCAAACAAAGAAATGATAAAGAAAGTACAAACAGATAGAGTAAAGGTCAGCTGGTAATGTTGTTTAAAAGCCAAAGCTACAATTAATTTGAAATAATTATTCTTTCTTTGTTGTAAAATTAACTTGTCACTTTATGTTATGTTGAGCTTTACCCTTTCACACCTTTTTCACATTGTTCCCTGCCAATGTCACCTTTCGTTTTCATTCACATGGCTTATTTATTAATTTTCTTAAAAAACTCCATCTCACAGAGGACCAAATTGAGTCATTAAGGGGGCAAATGTATTTACATGTTTATCATTTAATTAAATAACAATTATAATTGCAGCCACAGGAAGAACGTAGTTTTTGAATGGCATTTCTCAGCTGCCACATTCATGTTTAGCACAACAAAGCTTCCTCCCTGCTGTGCCATTTAATTTTCACATGACCAATATTAAGATAAAAACCATCAGGGAGTCTTTAATGTCTAAATAAATATATATATATATATTCACTGTGTGTAAAATAAAAACATCTCTTTGAAGAGCATTGGTGTGTTTCCATATCAAATGACTCACTCTCAGCGGGTTTAAGTTATTTCATTTAGTATTAATAACATCAAGGAGTGACTGATGAAGCATTGGTGAATTCCTCTGATGATTACAGTAATAAGTCCAACCAGCACTTGTCCTCAAACTATTGTGATGGATTTAAAAGAGGACAAAGAAAAAGTATAAAACATGGGATCGGGATTTATGTGTGCTTTGTTGAGCTTTGCAAACACGCGTTTTCCATGAGATGTAACATAAAAAGCCCAGAGATAACTGCCTAGTGTACAACTATCCATACTGAAAATATCAATTAATAGGTAAAAAAACTATTATCCAATTTTACTGTATGATTTGTGGTCATATATTAAGATATTTATTCACAGCATAATTGTATGGTAATCAGCGTATTTTATTACTTGTTGAGCATGAACATAAAGACTGGAAACAGCTTAATCTGGAGAAAAATTGAAATGTTTAAAAACAGAAATACGCCTCCGTAGGGCAAATTGAAATAGTGGAGACTCTAGGAGCCCCTCGCTATGACATAATTGGAACAAAACGCAAGGTAATTCAGCTTGCAAATCGTCATTTTTAAAGTTAAACAAACAAAATAGTGAACCGCACATGCAATCATCCTGTGCGTACCCATCACTTACACATTGGACCCTTGTGTAATCAGGAATGACTGTTAATATTACCATAATAATGAAACCACTACTGCTCTATATATAAATATGTATGTGTGTGTTTGGATTATTGTGGTTTGGTGTTCTTCAGGATTTCACTGAAATGCCTCTTGTCTAACAATGCAGTGTGACAATGTGTATTGATTTTCTATATATTCAGCATGTAAAATGGGCAATACATTTGTTTCTCACAGTTTTTCTGTCTTGATAACAAAGCAGGTGGCTCTCTGCTCTGCAATTACCACATTTCTAACGGTTCAGAACTTATGAAGGCATGATTGAATGTTAGTGGATTCATCAATGATCCTTTTTTATGCATAGATTTCCAAGATTGATTGGCTATCTGTGTGCAATTAGTCATCCATCTCTGTACCGTAGTGCATTGTTTCTTCACCTGGGGGTGACAACATCATTTCTGAAAGGATGCAAGAGGGTTGTGGAAGCAATCACAGCAATGACTCAATCAATCAGCTGTTCACACAGGTTTGCAGCGCTTTCTCCTCGCCCCATTTCTTTCCCTTGGTGAATCACGTCCCAGCCTTTCCCCTTCTCTCTGTGGACAGCTATAGGGGATTACATTTGACCTATACACGTCTTTTTCATATGGACATTAACGCACCTACACATGTATTCTGGAGGGTCTTGGCTCGAAAAGGCTAAAAGCCCCTACAGAAGTAGACCAGAAGCCTTTCATGTAGGTCATGTTTAAACATTTTCTCACTTCTAAGACATGGCGGTTCCCTTTGAAGAGAACTGCTTTGAAAAGACCTGCTTTATCAGTCTTGGTGTCTATGTTGCATGTTCAAATCAATTCAGCTGGCATTGTGCTCACATTTCTGATTAAGAAGGCTCAAGGGGTGATCAGTCACATTGTATTTTAGCCTCTTATAGCGCGCTAGATAAACACACACCTTTACTCTTCTTCTGAATAGTTAATTACAGCTTTCCTTTCCACAGGCGCAGACGGGCTGATGGGCATCTACCTCTTCATGATTGGCGCGTATGATCTGAAGTACCGCGGCGAATACAACCGGCACGCTCAGGCCTGGATGGACAGCAGTCAGTGTCAGGTCATCGGATCTTTGGCCATGCTGTCCACCGAGGTGTCCGTCCTTCTCCTCACTTACCTCACTCTGGAGAAATACATATGCATCGTGTACCCTTTCCAGTACCTGACGCCTGGCTGGAGACGAACTGTCACCATCCTTCTCGGGATATGGGTGTTCGGCTTTATCATTGCCCTTCTGCCGCTGGTCTGCAAGGGGCTGTTTCGCAACTTCTACGGCACCAATGGAGTTTGCTTCCCGCTTCACTCTGAGCAGCCAGAGACAGCTTGGGCTCATGTGTACTCCATCGTCATTTTCCTGGGTGAGGATTTAATCTTGCTATTAGTTTTTCCCTTGTTTGCTTGTTGATTTTCTTCACTTCTCACTGAAGCTTTTTGTACCAACTGTCTCATTATCCAGTGACAATATCTGTATTATTTTGCAGATTATTGGCTTTTTTGTTGTTATTGTTCAGCCACAGTGGACATATGAGCTTTTCCAATTGCATTGCAAAGAAACTAAGTGAATATCTCTCCGCAGGTCTCAACTTGGTGGCGTTTCTCATCATTGTCTTATCCTATGCAAGCATGTTCTATAACATCCAGAGAACAGGGACTCAAACCACCAAATACAGCAACCACATCAAGAAAGAGGTGACCATCGCCAAGAGGTTCTTCTCTATCGTCATCACTGACTCCCTTTGCTGGATCCCCATCTTCATTCTCAAGATCCTGTCGCTGCTGCAGGTGGAGATTCCTGGTACAGTAAAACGTTAACTTTTATAGGAATGCTCAGATGAAAGTTTACGTGTTGAGTATCAAAAATAGCCCTTCAGTAGGCTAGAGAAGTGGCTCAGAAAAGTTTGTAGCTTGCATATGTTGTGCAGTAACGACAGCCATAGTGTGATTAAATCCCAATATTTACATTGGGTAAAAAGCTTTGAAATGGCCATAACAATGTCTCAAACCGCTTCTGCATAAACCACTTATCAGCTGTTGATTCCTGTGCAAATAGGTCCCCCAATCTGTATCACTTCTGCTGAACTGTTTTGCTATGACAAAACTGCATGACACAGAAATAAAGTACACACTATTAAGAGCCTCCTTTCAAGTTTACAGGCAGATCCGAAGAGAGACATTTGGTTGAGTTTGTCTCTTAAGTGAATTGCCTTGTCTGTTTACACTTCAAAGTGGTCAAGCAGGTATTCCCACTAAGGCCCCAGCTCCACGGGAACCCATACGGCAAAACGCATCGGAGTAACGCAAACGCAACCGCATTCCGCCCACACGCAATATACACCGGATTGTGTCAAGCTCCACGAGACGGCTCCGTTTACATCCAACCGCTGGAAAAGCTGCAGTACATATGCCGAGCCTGTACGTGGCGCTGTAACTTCATCCACAAAAGCAGCAACTTCCTCCACAAAAGCAGCGAAGAAGAATGGTTGTCATGGCTGCACTTCTGTGTATTCTCCGCGGTGGGGGCCAAGGGATCCGGGCAGAGTTTTTCGCCGGTCAACGTGTGTTAAAGTTTAAATCTTCCGGACAAAATTATAAAAGTGCCGGTCAAAGGTCTTCTTTGTTATGTATTGAGCTTTAAAACAAATGAATAACGACGATATAATGGTATATGATCATAAAATACACAGAGCCTGTCTCTTTTTCCTCTCTTCTCACAGCGTCAGTGTCTGTCTCATGCAGCAGCTGATCCAGTAATGATGACTCGACAGTCAAAATAAACATATTTATAACTAGTTTAGGTAGTTTGAGAGGTAATTAAAATAGCTATTGTTGTTGTTAACGAAACACATCAGCAATGATGCGGGGTACGCGAAGAGGTGGGGAGAGGCGGGGAGAGGCGGGGCTATGAAACGGATGACCGTATAGGCGACCCCACGGCCCCGTTGGACCCCCCAGAGCGCTCCGTTCCCAGATCTATCCACCTTTGGACCCGTTGTCGTTTGCGGGGTCTGTTTCTACGTTTCCGTTACGGCGTCGTCAAGCTTAAAGGGCTATACGCATGAGAAATATGCGGATTCAACCCGTTTTCGTCCCCGTGGAGCCTACGCCTAAGTTGTGGATTGTTTTGAAGCTTTTTAATGACTTTATAAACAGTGAGCCACCTTTGAGCAGTTTGTATACCCAAATGACCCATTAGTGTTGTGCATAATCCATTATATAAATAACCTGCTGAGCTGTGGCTCCCTAATTAGGTCCCCTGTAGGGATAAAGGGGATTTTCATTTAATATACAAATGGGTATGATAAAAGGTCTTGTGTTGAAGTAGCCTCCCAATTCATAACAATGTCCACCTAATCATCTTTAAACTTTACTTTTTAACAGCTCTGTACTTGTGTTTTCTGTCTCTGAAGGTACCATCAGTTCCTGGGTGGTCATATTTATTCTGCCCATTAACAGCGCCCTAAACCCCATCCTTTACACGCTGACCACACGGCCTTTCAAAGAGACTATTCTGCAGGTATGGGCAAACTACAGGCAGAGGAGGCCTCTGCTCAGCGGCCACCCAGCTCAACATCCATCTCTAACATGGCAAGAAATGTGGCCCCTGCAGGAAAACAGCAATGGCCCCACCACGGGTCACCCGCTGGAAACTACCGCCACGATAGCTAAGCTCACACCTGTGGAAAATACCAACGATGGATATAATGTCATCACCACATGCACACAACAAATACCGAAGAAGCATACAGTGCTGTCAGTATGCTCAAAGGATGAAGAAGTGCCACTCACACACACACAAACACACACACAAACACACACACAAACACAAGCAAACAATGTGGGTGTCGATTAGCATGTATCTGTTTATGAATAATTATCAAAGAGTCACCTAAACAGATTAAACGTGATTCATGTTCATTGATCTCAGTAATTATTCAGTCCCAGATCTGTGACCAGATGTATCCCTTGTGATTAAAAAATCATTAGTTTTCATTATTATCTTTGTAAATCCCACTGTGTGCATGTATTGCCCAAGCAGCAGCCATCACAGAAATGGATGAAGTCAGGGCAGAAATCCCTTATGTAGCAGTACAGCTCCTGTAATGAAGAAATCGGCTTCAAAAAGATATATATCACTGCTGGACAGAAGCTATTTCCCACTCAGTTTGGCTTTTGTTCCACCTAGCTTTCATTGCTCAGTTTAGTTTCCCCAGAAGGCTTCTTTCATCATTTTTTTCTTACAGCTGTTTATCCAGTCCATGTTCTGAGCTGAACGTACATCTATTGTTATCTAAGTAAACTTTTGACAATTATAATTTATAATGGTGATAAATCATACAAGTATTAGTTAGGATCAACTACAACTGTTAAAGCATTGTATAGCGCCTCTGTGGGTACTACTCATTAGATGTGTTGGTGAATGCTATAGTAGCGCAGTCTGTTGGTTCAAGTCCCCGAACCAGCAAAGTCTACATTTTACTGTGTGTGATGTGATGTGCATGATGTGACGATAGAAAAAGGATTTAATCCAAATCAAAATACTTTGAATATGTTGAGTGTTTAAGTTCATTATTGATATTTCAAATCTGGAAAGTCAACCCAAGATTGACTTTCCAGCTTTTATGCCCTTCACTCATCATGCCAGATGAGCGGCCATCTGTCTGGGGGCTTAAGGCCAGGAAAATGTGCCCATATATTATAAGACCTCCTTTCCCCACACACACACACACACACAACACACACACAACACACACACACACAACACACACACACACACACACACACACACACACACACACACACACACACACACACACACACACACACACACACACACACACACACACACACACACACACACACACACACACACACACACACACACAGGCACTGCTACTGTTTAAAAAAAATGTATATGTATTTACCTGCCCCATACTGTATTGTGTGTGTGTGTTGTTATTGTCTGTTTTACACTGTGTTGCAAGTATTGAGAAAAAAAAAAAATGTTATGTCATGTAATGGACAGTAACATTTTCTGATATAGTCTAAATGACATCAAACTGACCTCAACTGGCATTTGTTTTTTAAACTTCAGCAAGTTCATTGTAATTGTTTATTGCCTTCCTCCAAACCCTGAGGAAGGATGGACGCTCTCTGTTACCTCTGCCACCAAACATTTTATGTATGGAAATATTGAATGTATTGAATGACAAATGTCAAGTATGTTCAACAAAGAATGTAATTAACTTGGGTAAAAGAACATTTCCCAGCTGGTCTGGGGTTTGAACTTGACTCAACAAACCACCACACAGCAATGTTTCTACACTGATCTCTAGTGAAGACATTCATGAACTCTCCTGTATATACCTTGTTCAATGAATTACTGTTTCCTGTGGAAATGTACCTTTTAATTGATGTTGTAAATTACATTGTAAATGTATGAATGTATAACAAAAATACTATTAGAGAATAAATTTGTTGTAAATGCCACTTGTATTTACGTTACAATCCCATAATGTACATGCTGAATAGACAGAACCAACCGTTGAGATATGTTGATAATATCTGCAGGCATGCATTACATGTTGACGGGAAGACATGTTCTTAAATGTGTTGTAATTTAATTTGTTGTATTGTAACCTCGAGACTGGACTATTGTAACGCTCTGTATGTGGGTATGGACCAGGCCTCAATTAAACGCTTACAGCTAGTCCAAAACGCTGCTGCACGTTTGCTGACTGGCCACAAAAAGCGCGACCACATCACCCCTATTCTGGCCTCACTACACTGGCTTCCAGTTCGGTTCAGAATTGATTTTAAAATCCTTTTATTTGTTTTTAAAGCACTAAATGGGCTGGCTCCGGCCTATATAGCTGAACTGCTCCAGCGCTACACCCCAGCCAGAGCTTTAAGGTCTGCTGACCAGCTGCTGCTGGTAGTGCCCAAGACCAGGCTAAAAACCCGAGGGCACCGAGCCTTCGCAGCAGCTGGCCCTAGGCTCTGGAACACTCTGCCCCTCCATGTGAGGTCGGCCCAGACCCTAGGGGCTTTTAAATCTAAACTAAAAACACACTTCTTCTCTCTGGCTTTCTAGTTAGAGCGGAGCACGACTCCTGACTTTTCCGTGTGTTTTATTTTTATTTTGTTTTTAAGATATATCTGTTGTAATTTATTGTCGTTTATTGTGATTTGTAGTAATGTGTTTTTATTACATGTACAGCACTTTGGCTCGACCAAAAATCACTTTTAAATGTGCTATATAAATAAAACCTGATTTGATTTGATTTGATTTGACTGGTGTCCTTGTATGTAATTTATTTTTATTTTTATTTTCTTGACATGTGGATAGTAAATATACATGCTTCTGCTTGTTGACTTATTTATTTGAATTGCATTGGTTATTCATTACATTACATGTTACTTGTTAGACACTTTTATCCAAAGCGACTTACATACTCATTACTGTGGGCAATCCCCACAGGAGCAATTTGGAGTGAAGTGTCTTGCCCAGGGACACAACGACATGCTGACTGCAGTGGGGTTTGAACCTGTGCTCCCCTGATCCGAACACCAACGCCCTACTCACTGCGCCACACGCCTCCATTCATCCTATTAGTTTGGTCAGTTACACAGGTAATTAACTTAGGTTAAAGTGACACTACCAGGGCTGTATAATATGAGAAAAATATGTATAATGCAGTAACATTGCATACAGATATTACTAAAGATACATAAACATACGATTAAAAAAAAAAGATATTAATGTATATTTAGTTCTACCTTTCTGCTGCTTTCAGTATACTGCTAAAACAGAACAAATGCTTGTTCAATTAAAAGGAAATTAAAAGAAAAACATTACTTCTTCTTTGTAGTAATGCAATGTTGCATTCATTTGGAGTCACTAGATCCTATAATATGAGCGGTATTAAAAACCTAAAGACTAATATAAAACTGCTGGATTTTAATAAACATATTAATATAAAAAAGGAAGAAGCACTAACATTAAATGAAAAGAGGTGTGCCCTTTTTGAACACCTGTGGTAATGTGGAGTAAAGTTTTTCGCAAAAAAGTGAATGCAGGACTTATACTTGTAACAAAGTATTTCTACAATGTTCGTTGTATAACTAATTTCCTTTTAACTAAAATATATTGTATCTTCGGATATCATATCATATTTTTTAACCACAGATTGTTAAAGGTAGGGTAGGTAAGTTTGAGAAACCGGCTCGAGATACACTTTTTGTTATATTCCATGGAATGCTCTTAACATCCCGATAGCAATGAATATCTTAAGTGCTTAAAAAATGTCATCTGTGGAAGCCGTAGTACTGTAAAAAGTACGACCAATCATTTGAGCCGGGCCGGCTAAAATAACTGGATGGCCTACCTGCCTTGTCAGCAGTGACGTGCGGTGAGGTTCATGGCTGGTGAGGCACTGACTCTTTCAGTCAGATTTACAAATATTATAGCCTATTTTGACCTTAATCGAAATATTCTGTTATTTTCAAAAGCTTTTTTAGTCTGATGCTATGATTAATTTTAAACAGACCGATCAACAAAAGGATACCCAAAATCTAAATATTGGATTGTTCTTTCTAAGTAAGATCCCATTTTAATTACAGTTGTGGTCTTACCTTGACTTGAAGATGAATATAAGTCCATGCTATCCTTCTGGACAACAATCTCTATTACTGTTTTGTAAAAGTCCTCCGTATCTAACTGTAGTTTCAAAAGTTTTGTTTGTTGTTTGCGGTAGAATAACAGTAGCAACAAGAACCTGTGGGCTCACGTGCGCCCCCTTCAGTGCGGCAGAGGTTATGGCTGCCTCCCCATGTAATTGTTTCATTGCCGTTGTATGATAAGACCAGCGAGCCTAAATATGATATATACGTGAAATAAGTTATTTAGAGACTATGGATGGCGAGGATAAATGTAATAAAGGGATCTACAAACATCACATTGGTGACCTACAGTGAGATGGTAACAGGCATGCGCTTAGGGCCCGCTTTCCAGCCAGTTTCTGTGGGGTGACACATTCTGAATTGAGGCAGAGCTCATCTGTGCCTCCCCTCAGAATGCGTCACCCCACAGTAAATGGCTTGAGCGCGCTCACAAAATAAGTGGCCCCGCTAAATTAGTGCCCGCGCTCCAGCAAGTTACTGTGGGCTTACGTGAGGCAGTGCTCGTGCTTGCCTCACTTCTCATCGCTCCCGTAGCGGAGCTCGGCAAATTTGCTGATTTTGACTATAAAATGCGATTGGAATCATACAGAAATCACATTTACACAAGATCAGTGGAGACATTTTATTATTATTATTATTTAGTTTTTCTTTAATTGTTTTTCCGTTACATTGGAGTATGACAGGTGAGGCTCTGCCTCCCCTGCCTCCACTGACTGCACGTCGCTGCTTGTCAGCCTTCCATCTGTGCACAAATTTATCTCGGTCCTGTGCGCGTTCGTGTGTGTTGGAGGAGGGGCTCTATAAGGAAGTGGCAGATTTTCTCCGGTTGTGTATTTTCAAATTCTAGCGATCTCGAGCCGGTTTCTCAAACTTACCTGCCCTACCTTTAACCATGGTTTCTACGTTTACGCTCTTTTCTAAACCCTGTGTGAAGTGGCCTGGGACGATTGAAAACAAGAGCTGATTTCTAAACGTGTTCATCACAGATCTACCATAACCTGGACAGAGAGTGTGTTGTACAGATCTACTATTGCGCAGTTACCATTCCGCGCAGCTTTTGACGCTCTCAAACGTCTGTGTTATGAGCTATGGTTATGAGACGTGTTTTGTAAGGCTCACATTTGGTTGCCAAACGGGCGTGTTACACAAACTGTACACTGACAGAGAGGACACTTCACCTCTACTGATTTAAAGAAAGAAAGGAAAGACTGCTGGTGTCTGGTCAGCGTACGCTAGCTGTCACATCATGTTTCCAGCTAGCAGATATTCAGCTAAAGGTACGTAATCTAATGGATAGTTAGCTAACACAGTGCGAGCCTGCTGTACTGTACTTGAGCAAAGTTAGAAACTTTTCACCGACACTCTTTCAATATGCTACAAATGATTGATATACATACTACTGCCTGTTTTATGAGGTGCTTTGTTCATTTATGCACACGTTTGTTTAGTTTTCCTCACATGCTAGCATTAACATTGAACAGCAACAGTCCAGCATTCTAATGTTAGCATCAAGCTAAAATATAGGTGAAAGTTGAATCAATATTTAGGTCACTTGAACAGTGTCCTTGTCCTTGGTTATGGACACCATTTACCCTTTTTCAGAAACTAAATGGTATTGTTAGTCATTTCTTACTGTTTTGAAAGTTATTGAAAGTGTTTTTCTGCATAAGGCAGATGTTTATGTGCAGCATTACACTTTGAAATTAGCTTAGCTTAAGTTACTCACTTAACTGCTAGCTAGCATTGTGCTCCTGTTGCAACCTTTATATATACAGTCTATGGTTGCAACCTTAGTGTGACAGCTGCTTGTCATTTTATCTACATTAGCTACCAGTATGATTATCCATATGTCTGTACGGGTTTTATGGCACCCTTACTACATTGTGCAACCTACCTAAAGCTTGCATTTATTTGTCATTTATCCAATATATTGCATTTGTGTTTTATCACTTAGGAACCAGATCAGGTTGAACTCAAACAGTTAGTCCACTAGATAGAATACAAACAACATGCACTACTAGTTTCAGCTGGTCTTGACTTCAAGCTCTTTTCTCTCTCTCTTGCAGCTCACAGGTGTATCAGGGCATTGAAGACTGTCCAACTAGAGCATGCTGCCCCTCAGCAGTACACAACCATAAACAGACGGACTTGCTCTTCAGTAACAACACCCCGCATCACCACACACTACACTATCCATTCTCGGGACAAGGATCCAAGATGGGAAGGTAAGCCACTGCACTATCCAATGAAAGAGGATTGATCTTCTTGTCGCTTAAGCTGTGTTGTGTCTGTCTTAAGCAACACAGTCTACCAATGACCATCTCTATGCAAACTGTAGGTACTTGTCAAGAGATATATTTGTGATTTGGTTTTAACTCAAGATATATGTAACGGGTGTTCATATAACTACAGGAGTATAAATGATGTGTGTTCACCTTTACTCTACATAAAATAAGATTACGGTGATATTCCTGCAATATACTGAATTAAGCCAGTTAGACATGGATGACATCAAGAAGTTCAACCTGCATTACACTTTGACAGTTTCCTATAACACTTGTAATTGTTGCCTATAGTAATATTTAGTGAAACATATTTGTGTGGATTTGCAGTGATTTGACTGATCCAACTATTTTCAATTTGCATGAGAAACACATTGCAAAAGACTCTGGAATCTTCTTATCATGTCAGTTGAAAGCAAGCATTATTACTAGATAAGAAACTGCACTGTTGGTAATCATTTCCTAAACTTTTAAGCAGTATTGTTTTAGCACTGAAGGCAGCAGAATGGCAGAACTACTCAACAGTACTCTTCAGTATCTGCTTATTTATTTAGGAGGCGTGTGGCGCAGTGAGTTGTGCGTTGGTGTTCGGATCAGGGGGTCACAGCAGGTTCAAACCCCACTGCAGTCAGCATGTCGTTGTGTCCCTGGGCAAGACACTTCACCCCAAATTGCTCCTGTGGGGATTGCCCACAGTATTGAGTATGTAAGTCGCTTTGGATAAAAGCGTCTAACAAGTGACATGTAATGTAATGTAATAACAAGTCATATTGTAATCACAATATTCGAAACGTTATCACGTATCCTGAGCAGTGGTTCTTATTCTTCTTGTGAAATGTCACGTATCACATTGTGACGCATCAATGTGAATTAGCTCAATAACCTCTTATCTTTGTTTTGAAAACCATTAAAGGTGACTCACCTGCAATTATACTTTTACTCTTTGTTTTGGTGAAAGGCTTTGCCAGTTGTTCAACACTGTGCTGCAGTTACCCGTTTAAAATATCTGAATCAAAATACACTGCCTCTCTTGATTCTTAATCAAGTCAGAGAGAAACCATTATTAATTTTATTTTATTTGTATTATCCTACATTTTACCTCCTTGTGTCTATTAACCTGATAACATGTTATATTTAGCTGCATGTACCTTTAAATGTTCTTAACAAATAATCTGAGGGGAGTTTCTTGTTGTTTGTTGTTAACTTGTCATGTGTCATTTTGTAAAGCACTTTGAGCTGCATGTGTTATATAAATAAAGCTTTATTATCATTATTCTTAATATTTCTTTCTTATGGTCCCAGGTATCGAAATGGAGAGGTTTGCAGACGAGGCCGATGTGGTGATAGTAGGCGGGGGCCCAGCCGGTCTTTCTGCAGCCATTCGTCTGAAGCAGCTAGCCAACGAGCAAGAGAAGGAGCTGCGAGTGTGCCTCGTGGAGAAAGCCTCTCAGCTCGGGGCACACACCCTCTCAGGAGCCTGTCTGGAGCCCTCCGCCCTCACCGAACTCATTCCTGATTGGAAGGAGCGAGGGGTGAGTGTCGAATAAAAAAAAAAACGTTCTATGTTTACATCATGTGCTTCAATTTGTTGTTCTTATTGTCGTATAATAATAATAATAATAATAATATTGGGAGGGATGAAACCCTCTTTAATGGTCACACATGCAGAGCACACAGCACACACAGTGACATTTGTTCTCTGCTTTTAACCCATCCTAGTACCAGGAAACTGGTCCTAGTACTAGGAGCAGTGGGCAGCTATTGTACAGCGTCCGGGGAGCAATAGGAGTGAGGGGGGAAGGGGGTTGTCCAGTGCCTTGCTCAAGGGCACCACGGCAGGGCAGGAGGTGAACTGGGACCTCTCCAAGTAGCAGTCCACACTCCATTTTTAGGTCTGGTCGGGGACTTGAACCGGCGACCCTACGGCTCCAGTCCAATCCCCTACTGACTGAGCCACTGCCGGACTGTCGTATATATAATGTCACTCTTTGTCTGCAATGCTATATGTAACATAGCTACACATACTGTACATGTAGCAATACAGGTTGTAAGACTATTATTTAAATGTCAATTGAATAAAATTCAGTAATGCATAATCCCAATTATACTATAATAAGTTAAATAAACAACTTAAATGTTATTTCAATACACCACGTTTTATATTCAATATCCCTATTTTCAATTCAATCGCTACTTGACGTTAATCACATTCACAAGTACATACGACGATTGGTGCTGAGGGGTATTTCAACATTATTGAACGTTTTAAGGAAGAAACGTTCTTCACTTCAATTATTATTTTAGTATATACCCCAAAATGTTCAATTTTGTTTTAAAAATGATTCATCAAATATATTCATTTACAAATAAAAAATAAAAACAGGAGATTGCTGATGATCATGATAATAAATAATTTTGTCAGGCATGGGAATGACAGATGAGTCATTTGCAATAATTACTGAGTTTTCCAGATGCTCTCCACTTTGTTTTACATTCATACCGCTTAGGCAGGGCTCAAACACTCGGAGGCTCTCAGCTGAGTCCGTAAAATGGATGAGACAAACCCTGTAGTCTTCTAAGGCCCCGGCCCCACGGGAACGCATACGGCAAAACGCATAGGATTAACGCAAACGCAATCGCCAAAAAGCTTCCGCCCACACGCAATATACACCGGATAGTGTCTTCCCACACGAGACAGCTCCGTTTAGATCCAACCGCTGGAAAAGCTGCAGTACATATGCCGAGCCTGTACGTGGCGCTGTAACTTCCTCCACAAAAGCAGCAACTTCCTCCACAAAAGCAGCGAAGAAGAATGGTTGTCATGGCTGCACTTCTGTTTATTATCCGCGGTGGGGGCCGAGGGAACCGGGCAGAGTTTTTCGCCGGTCAACGTGTGTTAAAGTTTAAATCTTCCGGACAAAATTATAAAAGTGCCGGTCAAAGGTCTTCATTGTTATTTATTGAGCTTTAAAACAAATGAATAACGACTCTATAAAATGATATATAATAATAAAATACACGGAGGCTGTCTCTTTTTCCTCTCTTCTGACAGCGTCAGTGTCTGTCTCATGCAGCAGCTGATCCTGTAATGAGAGACTCGACAGTAAAAATAAACATATTTATAACTAGTTTAGGTAGTTTGAGAGGTAATTAAAATAGCTAAGGGTGATGATCTGACTTGAAGTGTGTGTTTTGCTCCCGCTGCATCACAGCGGGAGGAGCTGCGTGTCTCCGTCCTGTCAGATTAGACTTCACTCGCGTTTATGTCCATATCGAGATAAAGATAAATAATCTGAATTCAGTGTGCAGTGTACTTTTGCGGGGGTGAGCAGCAGAGGTGGGGAGAGGCGGGGCTATTGCGTCGTCATTATCACAAAATGATGACCGTATAGGCTACCACACGGCCCCGTTGGACCCCCCAGAGCGCTCCGTTCCCAGATCTATCCACCTTTGGACCCGTTGTCGTTTGCAGGGTCCGTTTCTATCGTTCCGTTACGGCGTCGTGTAGCTTAAAGGGCTATACGCAAGAGAAATATGCGGATACAACCCGTTTTCGTTCCCGTGGGGCCTGGGCCTAACTCAACTACACATATGTAGATTTGTGTGAGTGCAACACTATAACAATGACAACATCTGACCATATGCACATAACCATAAACTCCTGCTATAACGTCCCACACACAAACTTACAAGGTGAAAACAATTCCAGGTTCTCTGTCAAGGCTGCTAATAAATCCAATGAAGTCAAAATCTCAACAACACATTGTGCTCTTACCTCAGGCACCGCTGAACACTCCAGTGACGGAAGATGTGTTCAGCCTTTTAACGGAGAAACACACAATCCCTATCCCCATTTTGCCAGGTAAAAAGCCTATTTTATTTTATTTGAATAAAACATCTTTCACTTTGTAAGTCTTGTCACTGAACTGACAAGGCGGTAACAGGTTCTGCCCCTCAGAGGTTGTGTGTGTTATTGATACAAGAAATCAGAACAACATTTGTAAATGTATCTATTATTTACCACCGGGAGAAAAGAGGCTCCCATCAGGTAGAAGATTTATTCATTAATTTCAGTGCAAGCAAAGTGGTTTGTGTAGTGAGCAGTGATTCAGTATTCCTGAATAAATACAAGACGATAATGCAACATTGGGCTGAATATAATCAAAGGGGGTTGCCGCATTTCAAACTTGTATGTTGACAGAAAGGTGGAAATATTTCTACTTTGAATTCTTCGGGGTTGTTGACTGAGATGTATGTAACACCCATGTAGGTCTTCCCATGGTGAATCACGGGAACTACATTGTGAGGCTGGGGAACTTTGTGCGCTGGCTGGGGGAGCAGGCGGAGGAGCTGGGAGTGGAGATCTACCCTGGATACGCTGCATCTGAGGTGAGACATTAGGAGTTTCTGTGATGTACTGTCAAGCAATTTGCATGTGATACAAATATCCATTTCTATTTTATTCAAGTTTATTTATATAGCACTTTTCAACACAAAGCAATTCAAAGTGCTTTACAAAAATGAAAGACATTAAGAGCATAAAACACATTTGAAACATTAAAAATCAAAGATAATAAAACATGAATAACACAGGTACATGAATAAAAGTTACGGTGCAGTGTAAGATGTGAATAGTTCAATTAAAAGCAGCGGCAAAAAGAAAGTCTTCAGCCTGGATTTAGAAGTAGTAAGAGTCGCAGCGGACCTGCAGGTTTCTGGTAGTTTGTTCCAGATATTTGACAACACCCCTAACTAAATTCTCTCATTCCTCCACCCCTAGTCTTCCCGTGAAATTATAGTTCTTTTGACAGTTTTCTAACCTTTTGATATTCCTTTCATCCTTCTCTTTCAATCATTTTGCATCCCCAGACAACTCATTTCCCCCTGTTTTACTGTTACCCGAACCCATCTTTGACCTTTAAAACCACTTTTCTACCTATTTTAAGACTTCCTTCATTCATACTGCCTTTCTCAAAATATACTGTTTGTTGACTATGGTAGTGTCAATTATTTGTCAATGAAACACTATCTCGCCACTGGACTTATTTTAACCGGAGTATTGTTGTCATCCACCTGGATCCATCTTCTAAATATGCATAAATAACTTATTGGCTGTGATCATATTCTAAAGATCTTTTGGATTATTGAAAAGTATACAGCTCCCTTTCATATGAGTGTTGAGAGCTGTATCCATAAACTCATTTTGTGCTCAAAGTGCACCAGATTGATGCTTTTAACTTCCCAAAAATCTTCCCGGGGACCCCCCTAGGGGAGGTGAGGTCCACCCCCAAATAAAGCAGGTTAAAATAATTAAATTGCATACATTTTCTTTTAGTAAACACTGAAAACGGGTCCCACAGACCAAACAGCACTCAAAGGTTAAAGGTAAGCATATAATAATGTTATGCTAATTGTTTTCTTATGCGCAATTACTTCATACTGTCTTTGTCTTTTTCGTCCTGCATTTATTGTGCCCCCCTCAGAAAATAACTGGCCCCAGCCTGGCCCCTCCAGTCAAATTGGTCTAGAACCACCACTGTTTATTTAAACCTTTATTTCTTTCTTTTAGTGAAATATTGACATAAAACTTTCTGACTCAGTTTTATATAAATATCTTACTGCCTTATATTCCATATTTGTTCTGTGGTAGACAAAAACAATTTTTTATTTTTATTTGCTGATTCTAGGTTTCCTTTATTACAGTGGACATGTATATTGTTGTTTCTCAAATGTATATAACCCAGTCATCAGTACCCCTTTTTGTGCTCGTTCACTCATGTTATTATTATATATATATATATAACATGATTACAAGTGTGTTAATCTTCCATCTGTATTCACTTTTTGTCAAGGTTTTGTTTCACGAGGATGGAAGTGTAAAAGGAATCGCCACCAATGATGTGGGCATCGCCAAGGACGGCTCGCCGAAGGTTAGTGCCGGTAAACTTTTTAAGATTCTAATCCCGTTTGTTGCCACTTAATTGTCAAATGAAAACTTCATTTAGAGAGGCCATTCTTTACAATTGGAAGACATCACGCTTGGATACATCCAGCACAAAAATAACAACAACACACGCACTTGTTTTGATCCATCAAGCATAAAGAATTTGCCTTTTATCCAGTATAGATTTAGCCGTGTGTATGTTGCTTCAAAGGAAATAAATTGTTCCTTTGAAAAAGTCAATTGTTCACTGTAGGGCATTACACAGCATCTAATTATAATCAGGTTGTAATTATTATGCTTACATCAATTTTAGTCCATAATTTCGTTCTTATTGATCTTTAGAAAAGTAGTTCCTTCTCCTTCGGTTCTAATAAGGTTTGCTTTTGTTCAGCTGATGTTTGTTTTATTCTGTCCTATTATACAAACTGTTATTTTGCTCTACATAAAAAGCGGTGAATAGGTTTTTACCGCACTAACCAATATATTTCTGCTACTGCTTTTCTCCAGGATGTATTTGAGAGAGGAATGGAGCTCCATGCTAAAGTCACGTTGTTTGGAGAGGGCTGTCACGGCCACTTGGCCAAACAGCTTTACAAGCAATTCAACCTGCGTGAGAACTGTGAACCCCAGACCTACGCTATCGGACTGAAAGAGGTAAAGAACATACATACCACATAAAGCTACTCTGTTTGTGGCCTGAATTTAGTTTCCCCTAGTCCAGTCTTACTAATCATTCCTAATTAGTAAAGTAGATCCTGACCAGATAAAAGTGGTCATTTTTGAGTAACTTCCTATATATTCATATATAAACAACATATTATTCAAACATAAGACTTTGTACATATTTTGATATAAGAATGTCTTATTCATATTATGAATCATTTAAGTAGGTATAGGTCACACCAGGCAGATAATTACAGAGTTGACATCCATCCTAATGTTCAGGTGGCTCCTCTGTTTTTACTGTGGACATGTTTTGAATCCTTTAAGTATGCAGACCTGAGGCCTGTACTACGAAGCCGGATTTTGGCTTAGCTGGCTGACTTCAGGGAAAACTCGGGCTTTCCGGTCCTATGACGCTGGTTCTCTTTTTAGCGGGCTAGATCTCCATGGTAACTTATGCTGAGCGGCAAACCTCCTCGGGAGGAGGTTAGGTTGCAGGCTAAGAGATCAACTCAGTGAAAGCACCGCCTGCTGACCAATCAGAGCTCCGTGTGCGGAGTTTAAAGCGATCAATTCATATTACAGGATACAGAAAAACTGCCGTTGCAGGAAAGACAGCCGGCAAAAATCAACTGACTGTGTGAACGTGAAAATTAATAGAATATCCCCTCCCATCTTCAGAGCAATCTGACTAATATAACATTAGCGTTAAGAAATCTTACTTAAATATCTGCCACAACATAAGTAACCGGATCAGAGTAACATTAAGTACAGTCCGCGGCACTGTGAGTGCAGACGTCGATGTGTCCCATTATCATTCATATCATTATCACATCATAATGTATCATATATTTCCTTATCTGAGTCAGCTGAGCCGTATCTGGCCGTGCAACACTCACAGTGTCACATACTGTATGCAGAAGTATTATTTTAAGCAACACATTAAATTGACGAAACACTCGAGTCAAATGTAATTAAAGTCAGATCCACTCGTGTCTTGGACGGGGCAGTGATTTCATAAACCTGTTAATGTACGCATTCAAACACTTTTTCTGTTACCAGCTGTATTCACCTTGCAGGTGCAGCTATGTGGCTTTTATCCTGGATAAAGTGTTTAAGTCATGGATGTTTAAAGTTTAACTTCTTCATATTTGACTAATATTAAAGTTCACTTTTCATTCAGGAAGTATGACGCTGCGCTGTCAGTATGCTTGTCCATGTTTGAGATTGGTCGAATGCTCCAAATACCACCCCTTTCATGTGAACGCGCACCTAACTAGATAGGACACGGCTGGCTTGAGCGATCCACTTGATAACCAGCGTCGTAGTACAGTTTAGCGAGAGCGCGTATGTTTTGGATTGAGACAACCGGCTAACTCAAACATATCCAGGTTAGGTTGAACCAGCTTCGTAGTACAGGCCTCTGGAGAGAGTTCAGCAGAACCGATAGTGGCAGAAAGCATGAACACTTCTCTGTGTACTGTTCGCATTGTCATTGTCAATTCTCCGGCTGAATACGTCAAATAAACCTTCAGTCTGTAAAATATCAGCAGCTTCCCCCTTCCCAGTCAATGCTTTCCATCCCTTGTTTTCCATCACAATAATAATATCTCTACACGGGAGATTCAATGATCTGTACATCTGGTGTAAAGTCATACTTTCTTGCACAAGAAAACATAAATGCAAGTACAGGGTGTCCGCGGGGCCTTAAAAAGTATTAAAAGTTGATAAATCAATTTAGCGAAAAAATTAAGGCTATTAAAAATGATTAAAGGGCATTTTCCAAGGTATTACATTTTGTAGCTTGTTTTCAATAAGTATATAAATTGTCCAAAGAGGTTGTATTCTACAGTTTGCCTGAATGTAATCATTGCGTAGGTGTGTAGTGTGATTCTGTGTAGTTTATTTATGGCATCCCGTTGGGTTTGACGTCATCTGAACAGGACATCGCACGCTCACTGCTTGATAGCGCGCGAAGGTCCGTTTACGCCGGTTATCGTTATGGGGAAATGCAAGTCTGCGTCCAAATGGTTGGAAGATAAGGAGGAAGGACAATCAATACTGTATATAGTAAATGTGAGGTAAAGTGTGTCGCCAATGTAACCGGTTAAAACTCGAAGTGGCGATGAGGTCTTAAAATGTAAGGAAAGGGTCTTAAAAAAGGTCTTAAAAGGTATTACATTTGACTTCAGGATTCCTGCATATACCCTGGAGTAGTAAAAAGGCACTTTCACTCTTTTACGGTAAAGACGAAGATAGTCTGTGTCAGTTGGAACGTTTAGACTTGATAGTGTTAGAAGAATCCTCTGCTTGTTGATGACGTTTGACCTCTCTGCTCCTGTAGGTGTGGACGATTGACGAGAAGAAGTGGAGGCCAGGCAGAGTGGAGCACTCTGTGGGTTGGCCCCTAAACAGAAACACATACGGAGGGTCCTTCCTGTATCACCTGGACGAAGGAGAGCCGCTGGTGGCGCTGGGCTTTGTGGTGAGAGGCTTTGGACATCCTGACAGTGATGTAAACATGTGTGACAGCTGGATGTCATGCAGGCAACAAAAAAAAAGCAACCCACGGTTCTGAATAAATAGTCGAGTCTATTATCACTGAATATTATGTATCCTACATAGGGGCAATACATAAATCCATGATTGCTTATTTGCAATTCACTGTGATGTCCAGATGCAAATATACCGTAGATTATCATATTTTCATATAGCTCTGTAGAAAAATAGCATGTTTGCTTAGTTTTAGTCTGCTCACAATACCCCTAAATAACAAAGTAGACATTTAGTTAATAAACAATTCTCAATTATGTAAATTCAGAAGCACCACCACTGACAGTTATTACAGCTTTAAATCTTCTTGCTTATGCGTCTGCACACATGGACATGGTGGCTGCCAACGCTTTTTGCAGATTCTCCTAACCTTTGAACTTGGCAACGATTTCATATTCATACCATTCTCCCAGTTCCTGCCACAATCTTCTTTTGTTATGCATCACAACGCATCACAACGTGACAGAGGTTGTTGACCTTGTTTTGCAATGTGATGTTCGTAGCTACAGTATATGAAGACAGTTTAAGTCCTCTCTGGATTTTTATATTAACTGATTTTTAATTTAAGCTGTAGAGACATTAAGGTGGATTAAAGCTTGATTTGTAGCGTCAATACCAAGAGTGTAAATCTTGTCTAGATTGATGGCAACACTAGAGTAAATAGAAAAACTAAATTATTAATATTTTAAAAGCCACAATAGGTAACCTGTTTTCAATTAATTCATTTAGACTAATTTCACACATTTTACGTTGTAGGCTGAAAACCCACTTTGTTTAGTTTCGAGTGCACCCTGGCCATAAAACGTATACAAAAAGGTCCATTGAGATGAATGCACTGACAATGGTCTTGATCATTTGAAGCGTATATACCTGCAAGTTCTGAGCTTGTATCTTCATAGTTGATTGCACTTATGTCAGTTGCTTTGGATAAAAGCCTCAGCTAAATGTAATGTATATTTGTTTCATACTCCAGGTTGGTCTGGACTACTCCAACCCTTACCTGAGCCCCTTCAGGGAGTTCCAGCGCTGGAAGCATCATCCCTCCGTGGCTCCCACGCTGGAGGGTGGCACCAGGATCGGATATGGAGCCAGGGCTCTGAACGAAGGAGGGATACAGGTAGGGCCCCGCTATACAAAATTATTAAAGGTCACCTATTATGCAAAATCCACTTGTTCATGTCTTTTATACATAAACATGTGTCCCCTCTGTGTAAAGAGATTCTGAAAGTTTCAGGAAAAAAATATTCGCTCACTTTTTGTCCTGATCCATTTATATAAAAGCCTGTCTGAAAATGAGCTGATCAGATTTTGGCCACTTTATGATGTCATAACGATTGTTTGGCTTGTGTAACCATTAGCCAATCACCAACCAAGGTATCTGAGACCTATAATATATTGATGAAAAACAGTATAATAGGGGACCTTTTAAGTAACAATGAGATATTATTGCTCGACTAAACTGTTTGTCATATGCTGAGTATTGGGAAAACATATACTGCAACTTATTCACTTTTTTCAACTTCAAAATGTGTAGCATTTCAACCTCTTTTTTATCCAATGAGATGATGTTCTTTTTGTTTTGACCAACTTCCTGCCAATGCTGATGACTTAAAATCTCGGCACCATCTAGTGGACTATAAAAGCTATTCTTACCGAAAAAGTACATTTAATTAATTAACTATTATTTATTAATATAATAGTCAGAACTTAGCCTCTCTGTGTATTGATACAATATTGCTTCAAGTAGCAAACTGCTCTCCTGCTGATGGCCCTCCTCCTCGCCCTAATGCTGACCGAGTATGAGAGCAAGTATCCTCATGCCGGAAAAAAGGATGTCAGACAAATGGATAGGAGCCGGAAATAGATCATAAAAAGCAAAGGGGCAATGTTAGTCTATTATACATCAGGGAACAACGAAGCCTTGATATGTTGTCAATATGTTGTTTTCATGAAAAAAACACTGAGATGAAGTGCTCCCCTGCGCCTGGCCAGTTTGCCAGAAACATTATATATGGACTTAGAATGCGACTAACACTGAATGGGATTTCAGACTAAACATAAAATAGCTGCCAAAATAAACACCGTCAGTTAAAAAAACTGTAACGGATGGAAGACTGTTCTGCATGACTCAATTAAACACTTCTATTTACGGATTGATTAAATGCATTACTACTTTCATATTTAATTAAAAACCATTAGCTGATTCTTCATTTACAATCGAATTTACTCTGCAAACAAATCGTCGTTGTTACAGCATGGTTACAACAGAAATTGGTTCATAAATGTAAACATCAAGGTCTTGTAAGTCATTATTCAATCTGTGTTGGAATCTGGTGTTTCATCAATCTGCCTCATTTTGTTTGACTCTATTTTAATAATGAAACATTTTTAGAAAAGGACAGATAACACACTCTGATCACTAAGATATGCATTATTACTGCGCTAGATTTAAGATTAGATTACACGTATGGTTATACAAAGAAATCAGAGCCAAGTAATATAGACAAAGAATACATTTAGAAGTGTCCTTATTAGAATGTTGGATATAGGAAAAACGTGGTGTTATTTTAGGACACATCTGTTTTTGAGTAGTTTCATTGTTCTTCTAATCATTTAAATGTGTAAAAAATGGTAATAGGAATATGATTTTTGTGAATAATATTAGAAGTAAGCACAGCAGCTGCTCAGTCACATTGAAGGTCAGCTGAGGTGCTGCTGCTGCTGGATTCCTTCCAGTGGAGTCCAACGGGGAGGAGACCCCGCAGCTGACCCCAAACAGGCTTTAGGGATTTACTGTCCCCCCTGTCCTGGGACTCCTCAGGGTCCTCCAGCAGGAGATACATGACGTGGAGAAGGAAGTCTGGATTACCTAAAACAACCTTACTTCCTCTGTGACCTTGAATCATATAAGACACAGAAAATAATATAAACTTTACGTACAACGAAATCCAAAAACAGCAACCATGAAGATTATTAGAGCTAACTTCATACAATTAACTTCACTGTGACCTTAGGCGCTTTCACACCGGAGTACTTTTCCCCGTACTTTTCCCGTTTATTTCCGATAGTTCCTGGGATTTTGCGTTCACACCAAAAAGAGAACTTAGTTCATGAGAACTTTTACCCCCTTTTTAGTGCCTGCTCGAGAGGTGGTATTTTCCTGGGGAGAAAAAAGTTCCAATTTCTGATTGGCTGGGCGAATTGTAAACCACGCCCCGTAAAACTCTGAAAAGTTTTGTGAAGCCGCCATTGTATTTGCTGGCATTAGCATTATTAGCATTAGCCCCGCGCACCAACGGAGAGAGAATAACTTATGGCAACACAAAAAAAAACATGGGAGCGGTGGAGATGAGGAGGTGTCGGCGTTCTGGCGATTTACTCTGAAGGCTTCAGTAGAAGCTGCTGGGAATCCCAGCAGCGACTACTGAAGCCAGTCCCCAACTCCGGGGACTTCCGCCCGGGGACTTCGGGCGGCAGTATACGCCGTGAAGTTGTTTGCGGCCTGCCAGTAAACCCAAAGCGGAAGAAGAAGTGACGTCAGTGGCTTCATTTGCGTAATCTTCCCTCAGGGACTTATTCCGGTGTGAACGCGATCTGCTATTTAGTTCCATGGGGGAACTAAGTGCTGGGAACTAAGTACGGCAAAGTACTTGGTGTGAAAGCGGCTCTTGAATCACATTAGACACTGAAATTAATATAAACTTTACATACAGCGAAATTCAAAAACAGCAACCATGAAGAAGCTCTGGTTTGGTCAGTGTTTGTTTGTTTGTTTGTTTGATGAGTGGGGATGAAGTATTCATTGGTACTCTCTCATGCAATGGAATTATACCCTCACTCATAAAAAAAAAATGAATTATACAACCAATTGGTTATAGAAAGGATTTAAAGATGAATCTTGAACAAACTGACTGAGAAAATAAGGTTTGTGAAATCTACTGCAGGTGATTTTCAATACATTTCTGAGTTGATGGAAACCGGCGTGCAAAACGTTCACAATTCAGATCACGTTCTGAAATCACTCTTCTGGAAAATGGAAGACTGGATTGAAAAACAATTCATCAATCTTTTGTCAGAAATTAATATAAGAAATGACCATCTGTTTTCTTAAGATATTGTTTTTAATTGAATATGTTTACATATATCAAGTGCCTTTTTTAGTTCACATGTGATACTTGCTTTGTGGCTGATGCATTCTAGTAAATGTACGGACATATTGTTGCTATGAAATACTTTCACATAGAGCATTCTTAGGATTTTGGAAAGTTAAATTGGATAATTAAAATGTCACAAAAGGTTATCGTAAAAAAAAGAATGTGCCTTGACATTTGGTGTTACAATCAATATATTAAAAACAAATGTGTTTACTTTAACTTTTCCAAGATTATTTCATAATTAACAGCATAAAAAGTGTCAAAAAGAAACAACAGACGTGAAACAAACAACTACTTGCATCAAATGATGGATAAGCATTGATAAGTAACAAGAACCATGGCGCATTTCCACAACACGGTCGGCCTCGGCCACGCTCGGTACTGCTTGGCCGCGTTGGGCCTAAACAGGGCCGGCTCACTTCATGCTGCGCTTCCATTACAGTTTAGGAACTGGGGTAGTTACTATAGTAACGCAGTGTAGGCGGAGCCGTGACGTCATCTTCAATGAGAACCCCAGAAAAACAACACAGCCGTTAGCTGTTAGCACTCAGAGCTCACAGCTCCTCATATCTGTTCAGAAACTAGACAAAAGTTAAACAAGTACAAACCACAGACTGTCTGTGTCATGGAGAATACAGTCACTGCTTTATTTATGTCTGTATAGGCCGTTGTTGTGAGTGTGGACGGTCGGAGCATATACTGCGTTAGCTTAGCCAATCTCCATTTAGAAAACACGCATTTTAAAAGGTTTTTCGCCTGCCGTCTGTCTGCAGACTTGACAAAGCATTAATTCATGGTTTTTACTAACCGGTATCAGTATGTTGTTACTTCGGCATCATTTTGAAACGTGTATTACAATTAAATCACGGTCAAATATGTCCATCTTGTTGTAGTTGTAGCCCCCTTGCCAGCGATGCTCTCTCTAGTTTAGCATACTCAGCCCGACTCAGCCCTGTTTGTTGGCCCCGATAGAACCACAATTTTGTCGGGCCAGAAAAGAGGTGAAAAAGTGGCCCCGGGCCGGGTCGGGCCGTAACTAGGCCTAGTGGAAGCGCAACCAAAAACGGGCACGGCACGACACAGCACGCTTAAACCGCGCTCCGCGCCATGGTGGAAATGCGCCATTTCATTCAGTGGTCAAAACGTCCTTCATCTTGTTTGTAAAATATTGCTTCTTTCAAAATAATCCACCTCAAGGTGACTGTGGCTCACACCAGGAGGAGCGTGCAAAAGGTTTCAAAAGGACATTCACCGAAGATGTAACGTTCGTGAGACTGAAGGTTACTACCGGTGGTTTTAGTACTTCAGAATTAAGGAGGCAGACCGTGGAATATGGCCTCTGTAAAGAAAAAAAATGTACCTGTGCAATAAAAATGAAAGTACTCCATTAAAACTAAGGATCAGGTCCCATCTCTCACAGGCTGGCACAACATTATGAGTTGGTTCCCCTGGAATATCTCTCAAATGTTTTACATGCCAAATCTGACCAGTTCTATCCAATCTGGCAGCCTTACTTACATTTCCTTGGACCTGAATAGTCGGCTGTTATTGTTAAAGGAACCTCATAAATCTCCTGTAATCATAAATGCATCATCAATCATACATGTGATACTCCTGTAACCACCTATGTATGTAAGGGAGGCGTGTGGCGCAGTGGGTTAGTGCGTTGGTGTTCGGATCAGGGGAGCACAGGTTCAAACCCCACTGCAGTCAGCATGTCGTTGTGTCCCTGGGCAAGACACTTCACCCAAAATTGCTCCTATGGGGATTGCCCACAGTATTGAGTACGTTGTTATTGTGTTGTAAAAATTGTAAAAACCAATAAATATATTGTTTAAAAAGTGAAAATTGACATGAACTCTCTCCTCTTCCTCTCTCCTCTTCCTCTCTCCAGTCCATCCCAAAGCTGACCTTCCCAGGAGGTTTGCTGATGGGCTGCAGCCCCGGCTTCATGAACGTCCCGAAGATCAAAGGCACCCACACGGCCATGAAGAGCGGCATGCTGGCTGCTGAGGCCATTTTCCCTAAAATCACAGCAGAGAACCCGGAGTCAGAGACGTTAGGTACAAAATGTAAACCCCATTAATAATCATGATGGTGGCAGCAGTACCTGTGTGCATCTCATTTCAGGTACCAAGGTTAAAGTGAGTTAAAACCCAGAAACGGGTCTATACAGGCTCTCTAAAGTTACATAACCGTACACATTGAAGCACCGCTGGGTCATATCAGGTCGGATCAGAATCAGAATCAGAAACGGGTTTATTGCCAGGTAGGTTCACACATACGAGGAATTTGACTTGATGTCATGGTGCATACCTCAAATATAAAACAACAAATCTTTAAGGACACCTTAATAAAATATAGTTAAATAGCAATAAAATAAAGCAGTAATTTACATGGAAATAGAATGCTATGAATGAATTATAGGATATGAAATATGAAACAAGAAATATGTGCAGTAAGCAGTATGAACATTGTGTGCATTAATGTAATGCATATAGAGACTACGTTGTGGCTGAGGTAAGTGTCAGTGGGGGGGCCGGGCCTTGTTTAAGAGGCCAATAGCGGAGGGGAAGAAACTGTTCAGGTGGCGAGAGGTTTTGGTCCTGATGGAGCGCAGCCTCCTGCCAGAGGGGAGGGGGGTGAACAGTTTGTGTCCAGGGTGGGAGGGGTCGGCCACTATCTTCCCTGCCCGCCTCAGGGTTCTGGAGGCGTGCAGGTCGTGGAGGGATGGCACGATTACAGCCGATCACCTTCTCTGCAGAGCGGATGACCCGCTGCAGCCTGCCCTTATCCTTGGCTGTGGCTGCGGCGTACCAGATGGTGATGGAGGAGTAGTAGGATGTCAGGTAGCACAGCATTTGTAAGCTATAAAAGGTCAGGCAATAACTTCTTTACTATGAGTTTTCCAAGCCACTTGAGAACTTAACAGAGGCTGCACATGGGACACACACTTGCAGCTACATCAATACAAAGAACTGTAATGGCTGTACAAATGTCAGTGGGAACAGCTTCAAGAATCATTATAAAAAGATCTATATGATCCGTCTTGGTGGAGCTGCGGTGACTTATTTGCTCAAAGGGATAGTTCGTATGAGGTTATCTGTAATCAGAGAAGGATTTACTGTAGATTGCAGTCGGCTCTCAAAAGGTGAATAGCAGTACAGGACACAAAGAAACTCACCACTCGAGGCACAAAGCACTCCTGTGTTCTGTAAAAGATCAAGCTGGTTGCTTTGAACAGAGCTTAGTCAGCAGATCGTGTTCCCTTTATTCCAAATATAGAGTTCACTTGAACTAATATTGATTTTTATGGGTGGCCTTTTAAAAACGATTTGTTTTACCCATGCTTATGTCAGCTTTTCCAAACTGGGAGCGCCATCTACTGCAGCTAAATCACTGACTATGGATCTCATTATACCCCACTTCAATTATCCTTTTTAATAGTTAACGTCATGTTTTCATAATGTTTTACATGATTTTGTTCATTCTCTCTAGCACATGACAAATAAGAATGGACTCAAATGCAAATGGTCGATAGTCAGGAAGAGAAAAACTGATGAATAATTATATCTTTAAGGTTCTATTTACCCGAATAACTTGGTGTCCAGATAGTATTGCTTTCATGCGCCGGAGTTTGAAGTTATCCGCCCCTAAAACGTCTGCTACCATTCCAGTTTTATTGAGTTTGATGCAATTTAATGTTTCTCAAAATGTAACGGCAGAGTGTTTTTACCACAAAAAGGTGTCGTATAAAAAGAAAAGTCCACTTATTTAAATGTGAAATATTTTTTATAGGGATTATTCCTTCTAATACAAAAGTGTTAAGCATGAAATCCCTGTTGAAATACAGTCATTCTTTTGTAAACCTTCACTTGTTAAGGCCATATTATTCAAGGCTTTGTGCTACAAATGTGCAGGAAAGGTTAGCATGACAACAGCAAGGACATTCGTTCAATGTGTGTGTAATTTATTTACTTGAATCCTCCCAAGGCCTCCATGTACCGGAGTACGCTGAGAACTTGAAGAAGTCGTGGGTGTGGAAAGAGCTGTACGCAGTCAGAAACATCCGGCCGTCCTTCCACAATTACTTTGGTCTGTACGGGGGCATGGTCTACACCGGGGTCTTCTACTGGATCTGCAGAGGAAAGGAGCCGTGGACGCTCAAACACGCTGGTGAGTAGCACAGTGTTTAATCATATTCCTACGGATGTGGCCTAACAGTTCACAAAGGAGGACTAATTGTAGAAAAAAAGAATAATCCTTACTTACCAAGAAAGCTCATGTATCAGACTAGGTTTATAGTCTCAGAAAGCTGTAGCAGATAATACAAAAGCTTAACTGTTACAAAGGTTTTCACATACAAGGAGTTTCATACATAGCAATACAAATATTAAGAGGACATTTACTTTCCTTTGTTTTCTCAGGACAAAGCCCATTTAGATTCAGGGGGAATCCTGGCCCAAACAGCAGCAACAAGTGCTACATACATAAATAAATGATTTTAAAACCGCAAATTACATTAAAAAAAAGGAACAAATGGTAATTACAAACATTTTCACTCAGTGGTCAAATAGTCCTTGTTTGATGGAGTTACTGTAATTATGAGACAAAGGCAGTAGTAAAGTAGAATAAACATGGAGGGTTTTTTAATCCTGAATTGTGTCTATTTGATACAACTTTATTGCAAAGAACCAGTTTCACCTGTTTCTAGGTGTGTGGATTATTGCTTTGGAACCGTGGACTGGATTAAGAAAACCTGGAACGGAGTTTTGTGGATTATATTATTTTTGTTGGACTATTTTTCATGAACTATATATATATTGCGTACACCCTTTCACTCACATGGGACTCACTGATCATTCAACTATAGAATATATTATTGTGTCTGCATTTAAAGAGATATGTTGTGTGTTTTTGTTCAGATGTATTCATTGACTTGGTAACAAATACAGAAATATTGAACTGGTTAAGAGGGGCATGTGCTGTATGTTTTCCCGTCGGTAACATGTACCCTTTGTAGAGTTTGACTCAACCCCAGCAACTTTGGTCAAACCGCTACAACACTTCATTATCAGGGTTCTTACGGTCATTAAAAACCTGGAAAAGTCATGGAAATTCAAAATGCAAATTCCAGGCCCTGGAAAAGTTATGGAAAACAATATTTTTCCCAAAGTCATGGAAATGTAACTAAAGTTGCATCAAATATAATTTATATTTTATCTAATCGCCGAAATAGTAATACTATAATGATAATAAATACTGTATCGTATAGTAATGAAACATAAAATGGCATTTAACTGACAAGGTATTTTGCTGGTGAGAGATTTTAGTTGCTTTAGCGTGTAGAAGCTAGTAAGCCTACTATTTGTTTTAGATAGGCACAACATGTTTCATATGCAGACCTTATTTTCCTGTTCCATGTTAAAATAAACCATTTTCAGTGGTACCGCTGAGAAAGAGTACTTTTTTTGGTCATGGAAAATTAGCTAAAGGTCATGGAGAAGTCATTGAAAATCATTGGTGAAAAGGTGTATGAACCCTGATTATAAGAACCAACAGCTCAGTGTAGTGACCTTACTTGAATGTAGAAAGAATATAACACATGCAGTGGAGCAGTGTAGATTTCTAATGCTGTTGTTTATCAGAGGAAATCCACATTTGGTAACAGCAGTGCTCCATCTCTCTCAGGCCTCGACGCCGACCAGTTGAAACCGGCTAAAGAGTGCACCCCCATCGAATACCCCAAGCCCGACGGGAAGATAAGCTTCGACCTGCTCTCCTCTGTGGCTCTGAGCGGCACCAACCACGAGGGGGACCAGCCCGCCCACCTCACCCTGAAGAACGACAGCGTCCCGGTGGAGAGGAACCTGGCCATCTACGACGGGCCGGAGCAGCGCTTCTGCCCCGCAGGTAACACAGACACCACAATATACATATATAAAGGGTACAGATAACAGTTCCAAATACTAAGATTGGAAGTAAGAAATAAAATGCTCTGTTTTGCAATGGTGCATAGAGTGATAATTATAATAAGTAATTAAAGAGTTTTCTATCATTTTCTTTACCGGTACAATTACTCCAGTTAATAATGATGATAGATAATACATATGGATGGATGGATGGATGGATGGATGGATGGATGGATGGATGGATAGATGGATGGATGGATGGATGGATGGATGGATGGATGGATGGATAGATAGATAGTGTTCAATTCCATCAAACAGATTAGATTAGTGAGGAACAGAAAACCTTTCAACACCTCACCTTTTCTTCTGAAACTAAGTGGAACATCTGCTGATTGTTAACAAAAAATTAAAAACATTTTAGCTTTACGTGTTTCCCGGGTTTATCCAAGATCTCCAGATGAGGACAAAGACACGTTTACACCTGGTTTTCTTTTCTGAACGCTGTGAAAACCTAATGATGTGCAGCATCAGAGAGATGCTTTGTGACAAAGAGCTGAGGGAGATAGAATAAAACAGGAAGCACTTAGTGCAGAAACTCTCAGGTTAATAAGGTTAATAACTTTTATAATAATGACAAGTGCAGCATTGTTGTTTTCTGGCAGCAGCAATTTGTGACAGCTGATCCCTGTTACATGAAATAAACGTTACATATTATACTCTCCCTTTAGAGTCTAAAGGATTTGATCACTGTGTTGCATCCCTGATTTAATTAACCTCCTTTAGAGTCACATGTCGTGCGTCACCCAGCATCAGGCTAATCAGGAGGTAATTAACCCGCAGCTTTTTACTAGTGTTTATAAAGCGCTTCGGTTTTAATGACTTTTATACAACTCTTTGATATACTCTTTCCATTAAATGTGTACAAATTAATGTCTCTTTAATATAATTAACTTCTCTAGTTTTATGCATAATTAGATAACTAGGCTGTATAAAAGAGAGCAGCGTTTACCAATTATGCAATCAATGTCCAAAGCAGTACATATTCCTGTAAACCTTTTTAATACCAAATGCATCGAGGCAATTGTTTAATCATTAAAGGGGTCTTTTTATGCTCATTTTCCGGTTCATATCTGTATGTTGGCGGGAACTTTGGGATGTTAGCCCTGCAGACCACTTACTGCACATGCACAACAACCTTTATAACACCCTACAGGAAAGGGAAACTCCCAAAAAGCACAATAGGGCTGCTTTAAAAATATGAAAATCACCTGTGTCCACATCGCACTGCTGCTGAGAGTTCTCACACTATATGGTTTATTGTTCCTTGGTAACATTTCTGACAGTCAATTCCAAGTATTTGTATAAGAAATACAATTATTAAATCTTACAGTAAGCATGGTTTAGGATACTCATGTTCAGTGAAATAAGTATGTACTTCTGATTCCTGGCATCATGAAAACAGAAATGTATTAATGAAGATGAAACGCTGCGTTGACCTTTAAAAGGGCAAAGGGCAAGTTGTCATTATTTAACTCCCTTAAAGGTCACCTATTATGCAAAATCCACTTTTTCATGTCTCTTCTACATCAACATGTGTCCCCTCTTCTTCATGTCTGTTCTACATCAACATGTGTCCCCTCTTCTTCCTGTCTCTTCTACATCAACATGTGTCCCCTCTTCTTCCTGTCTCTTCTACATCAACATGTGTCCCCTCTTCTTCCTGTCTGTTCTACATCAACATGTGTCCCCTCTGTGGAAAGAGACTGAAAGTTTCAGGAAAAAAAGATTCTCTCTCTTTTTGTCCTGATCCATTTATATAAAAACCTGTCTGAAAATGAGCTGATCAGATTTTGGCCACTTTATGATGTCATAACAATTTTGTGGCTTGTGTAACCATTAGCCAATCAGCAACCAAGGTAACCCCCCCCCCACCTTATCACCTGAATCTCCTCCTAGAGCACCATTGTGTTCTTTTTAACCAAATATCTCTCAGAGGGGCGTGGGGAGTGGCTCCTTATGTTCATCTAAAGTAACAGACATGGGGTGTTTCTCAATGTCGAGGAAAGCTGCTCCAGAGCCACTATTTCAAGGATACTACGTCATTGAGTGCCGCCGAAGGACTGTTCCAATTTCCAGGATACTTGGAGTTCTACAGAGGCCGGCGTACTTCGTTGCGGGAAATTTCGAGGCTGCACATGTGTACCCTCCGCGGTCTTAAAATCCCCACAATGCTTTGCGCTCGGACCAATTTCCAAAATCTTTATAAAAAAAAACTATAATATATTGATGAAAAACAGTATAATAGGCGACCTTTAAATCCTGACCATAACACATAAAGTGGAACACAAACTAACGTAAATATTTCACTCTTTCTCTGTATGTGTCGATCTAACTACATTACTTCCCCCCAGGTGTATACGAGTATGTTCCCCTGGAAACTGGAGATGGGATGAGGCTTCAGATTAACGCTCAGAACTGTGTCCACTGTAAGACGTGTGACATCAAGGACCCGAGCCAGAACATCAACTGGGTGGTGCCTGAGGGCGGAGGAGGGCCGGCCTACAACGGGATGTGAACATCTTGTGTTTTTTTTTTAAACCTTTTTGTCTAGAAAGATGACTGTAAAGTATCATCCAGGGCTGCAATACTTGCCAGCGATGGTGAATGTGCCTAATTATGGAACGGGAAGTAAATATATAGCTGGGTTTAAAAGGTATGAAAAATTAAATCTGCAAAAAGCAAGGATATTAGAAATATGAATGCCTTTTTTGTCATAGAAATCCTTAATTTATGCAGTTATATTACGTTTAAAATGTGGCATTGGTTGTGAAATCCATCCAAACAGGACCATTAAACTGAGCTTTGATCAAACGTTGCAGTTGCTTCATAACAGCTATAAAACAACAATATGGGCATTTCAAGTTGTTTTACAATAAAGTGGATCTTTAGCCGCTTTCACATCCCAGCACTTAGTTCCCCCATGGAACTAAAGAGCAGATCACGTTCACAACGGAATAAGTTCCCTGAGTGAAGATTACGCAAATGAAGCCGTTGACGTCACTTCTTCTTCTTCTGCTTTGGGTTTACTGGCAGGCCGCAAACAACTTCACGGCGTATACTGCCACCCGAAGTCCCGGCCGGAAGTCCCCGGAGTTGGGGAGCCTTCCGAGTAAATCGCCAGAACGCTGACATCTCCACCGCTCCCATGTTTTTTTTTGTGTTGCCATAAGTTATTCTCTCTCCGTTGGCGCGCGGGGCTAATGCTAATGCTAATGCCAGCAAATACAATGGCGGCTTCACAAAACCTTTCAGAGTTTTACGGGGCGTGGTTTGCAATTCGCCCAGCCAATCAGAAATTGGTACTTTTTTCTCCCCAGGATAGTACCACCTCTCTAGCAGGCACTGAAAATGGGGGGTAAAAGTTCTCGGAACTAAGTTCTCTTTTTGGTGTAAACGCAAAATTCCAGGCACTATCGGAACTAAATGGGAAAAGTACTCCGGTGTGATAGCGCGTATTGTGTTTTAAAACGAGGTACCCAACAAACTGTAACACATAATATATTTCCTCTGTAAATGAACAAGCAGCTCTCAAATTCAGGTTTATTCAGCATTTATTCCAGGAATATTTGGACAGCATTTGATCTGCTCAATATTGTACATAAAATCATTCGATGATATCACACTAACGAATAAAGAACTTGATTGTTGTCCTTTTTGTTTTATTCTCTGTAAAAAACATAAATAAAGACAGGTTGATGTAGGTTGTGTGGCTAAGGGCACTGTATCAAAAATCCTTAGCGTGAAACGAAACAACATATACAGTAAATGCTTTGCTGAACTACTTCAAACCCCTGGAACAAGGGCTGGTGATAAATGTTAACCCACTTTTTCAGAGCAGTGGAGTCAGCCATGCATCAGACTAACGCTCAAACTATTCATTACAGTGAGGACACGTGTCAGTATTAAGACAGGTCGAAGCTTACAACAGTTATTCCCTTAAAACAACACAGACGCTGAGATGTGGCAGCTTGAAAACATGAACAGACCTGCAAACTGAAAACACTTCACCTCCTGACAGACTGAGTGCAGCTCCCCACGCACACATGAATTCAAATATCGATAAACGTTGCTAAAGACAGAATTCATTGCATTAGGCGAGGTATTTACGCAAACATTTTGGCATAGATTTTCTTCTCCTTCTCCTTCTCCAGCTGGATTATCAGCTGAACTCTCTTCAACTCTTTGCTGATAGCTGCCAAAAGAAAACACTTTGGATTAGATCAACAAATCAATCAAAGTGACATCTATGTTTCATCTTTGGTGCTGGGAGGGATTTCAAACATTGCTTTTCACTTTTGCACATCATCAACGTTTAAATCCAGGGGAGAGGGGGGAGAGAGAGGTGAGGAGAGAGAGGGGAGAGAGAGGTGAGGAGGGAGAGAGAGAGAGGAGAGGTGCGAGTATTTATTTTTAAGGCACAAGAGAGTAAATCGTACTTATAGCTCGCTTTTACACATCTCCAAACAGCCAATAAACTGCTGCTTCAAATATCAGAAAGGAGCTGCAGATTTGCAAAGAGCTCAATACACTCAGCTTTGAGATATCAGGGGGTTGAAACACTTCCAAATTGTTCCCCTAACTCATATCTAACAGTATGATACAAGATGACTTTCTGGCGACAATGTCCTCCCATCAATCTCCTTCTTTCCACAACCTATCTCTAAAGAAAGCCATCAATTCGGCTGCTTAACTGTAGATATTGAACATAGCCATTAATGAAAAGGTATATATTCAGTTCCTTTAGAACTTGAAACACGGTTTGAGGAAGCTTGGTATAAATCACAATGACTCAGCCATTGTGATTTATGTGAAGTACTTGAATTTAACAACCGTCTGAATAGCATTTTATCGTGAGTCACTCTCAGATCAAAGTAGATACATAATAGTGATTTTCTTTTGAAAATGGGTACACAGGCTTTTGTTGGCTTGACAAATCCTCTCAGTCTAGGAAGTGAATATAGCCATACATACTCCTAAGTATGTTATTCTTGAGCAATTACCCTGAGATCTGAGATAATGATGTTTCGGTCGCATGCTACTTAATTCCCTCAATCAAATCAGGACAGGATGTTTTCTTGCGGTCCTAGGACTATTTTTCTTCATGAGCTTGCATACTAAATTTGAATAATACATGTGAATATGCATGAAATGTTAAAACGAATATGCAAAATGTGGGAGACGGCGGAACATTTTTTGCATCATTCTTGGAATTGATCAAGACTGAAGAGACAGACAAATGTTGAAGGATTCCCCACCTTTGTCTTCTGGAGCTACTGCGTGCGCTTTCTTCAGATCAATCTGAAAGGAGAAGAAAACAATTGGGTGAGTCAATGTGACCTCAGAATGCCCCTGTATAATTACTGTCTGCAAAACCAATGCATTCTGTTGGATCTTGTATAAACCAGGGCATGTAATAATGAAATAAGCATTGTTATCACCAAGTGCCTAACTACAATACATTACAGAACAGGGGAGACCGTTGCTAGTAATGCTGTATAAACCAGATAATTGATATTTTTAGACATACATCATTGTGTACATTTTCAACTGTCAGTGGGCAGGATATCTTCATTTTTAACAGCTATTTTAAATCAGGTGCGTGTGTGTGTTGTGTGTGTTACCATGGCTTGGCTGTTCTCCTTCAACCCCTGCCAGGCCTGGGCCCTCCGGAAAAGTGCCTTAGTGCTCGCCTGGTCCAGCCCGAGAGCCTGTGAGACACAACAGAAAAACATCAGAAATGATCCTCCTTGAATGTTCCATTACATTTTTGCCATTTAGGTTATTTTATATATTAAATCTTCATTATACTTCCCCCAAAACGTATTAGGCAGATGGGCTCCAGGCAACAATATGTTTAATTGCATTGAATCATATTTCTGCGAAGTTGATTTTATCATTCCATAAAAAAAATTAAGTCAACTTTAAAGATAATACTCGTAGAAGGACAGAAAGTACGCAGCCGAAAAAAATCTGCCACTTCCTTACAGAGCCCCTCCTCCAACACACACGAACGCGCACATGACCAGTGAGGGCACGAGATAAGTTTGTGCACAGATGGAAGGCTGACAGGCAGGTAGGCCATCCAGTTATTTTAGCCGGGCCGGCTCAGATGATTGGTCGTGCTTTTTACAGCGCCACGGCTTCCACAGATGACATTTTTTTATGGATTTTTTGTCAAAGCATTTAATATATTCATTGCTATCGGGATGTTAAGAGCATTCCATGGAATATAACAAGTGTTTCTGAAGTGAATTACCTACCCCACCTTTAAAGCCCTATATGGCAATATTACCGATAGTGAAAACTGAAGAAGTAGACCAGTAGTTTTTTTGTCATCTTACTGACAAACAAACACACCATAATCCCCATGTCCTTTATGGAGGTAGTGAAGAGATACAGACTCAGGGACAGTTTCATCCCACAGGCCTTAAGACTGTTAAACACCTGAACTTTTGAAAGAACACCCATAACATTCATCTGTTTGCAACTTATATATATCAATATTCCAATTACTTGTATATAGACTACTCTGCACTATTTCTATTATATTATATTTTATTTGTAGCCTGTGACCTAAGATTTGTCATAACTACACTGTAGCTATGTTCAAATGACAATAACATCCTTGAAACTTGATATTGCATACTTAAAACAAATGATTCACCATTTAAGGAAATTCTCCTCTTTGCTCTAAGGACACATTGCACCCCCCCCCAACTGTACCTCGTTGCAGCTGTCCTGAGCATCCTGCCACTGCTCCATCTTCAGATAGCAGGCGGCGGTGTTGAGGAAGCAGCTGAGGGCGGTGGGCTGCAGCTTCTTCTGCACCCCTGCCTCCAGCAGATCTCCACTCACCTCCATGTACCTGCACAGGGACAAACACACTCATTGTTAGGAAGACACCAGCAGCAGATGGGTGCGTATTCCCAAAGTCATTTCTGCTCACTATTCCTCCAGTTTGTTCTTCTTGTATCATGTGGAGAGTGTATTTAAATGGATCTTCCTACTAAGAGGCACACTTCCTTTAGCAGATTTAGCTCTGAAAACATAACCATTTCTGTTTAAAGGTAAGGCTGGGCATGTTCTATATTCTTCTTAATGGCAACAAATCCAATAAAAAATACCACACACACACACACACACACACACACACACACACACACACACACACACACACACACACACACACACACACACACACACACACACACACACACACACACACACACACACACACACACACACACACACACACACACACACACACACACACACACACACACACACACACACACACACACACACACACACACACACACACACACACACACACACACACACACACACACACACACACACACACACACACACACACACACACACACACACACACACACACACACACACACACACACACACACACACACACACACACACACACACACAATTACCTGAGAGCTTTGCTATACTTGTTGATTGCACCTTTCCAGTCTTGACTCTTGAAAAGGTTGTTTCCAATATTTTTAACGTCCTCAGCCAGTAACAGAACTTTGTCCACCTGAGAGCAAAGGGAAAGAAAACAGAATCCTAATGAGACAGGACATCAAAACAAAGCGTTGCGTCCACTTCACTTTGAGGTCAAATCAAAGAGAGATGTGGAACTAATCCATTAACCCTCATTTTGGGGACAAGCCGTTGAATGTATTTGTTAAGCCTGACACGTCGTGGATCTCAATATTCATTTTCCCATCTGATTTTGGATAAGGCACATTTCCCCAAAAGCCTGTGATCCTTTAACGGGGACCCTCAGAGCCATCCGATCCTATCTGGCAGTGTACCCGTGTCCTTGAAGATCAAAGACCCCACGATACTCACATCTTTAAAGTCAACGTCGGAGTCCTCTGGGAATTCAGGGTGGGTGTCTCCTGATCCGTCGCTTGACTCCGCGCCCCAGCTGTCCCCCTCCTTATGCTCGCCGCAGTCTCCAATCACGCACGGCTGCAAAGGGACACATCAGCAGAGGTTTTAGACGGAAAAGTGTCACGAATCCATGTCACGTGAGGGAACATCGTTTCAATATCAATGCGGGGATGTTACAATGGACATTTACAAAATGGAGAGGATAACATCATCTGTCAATCACAAACTGGAACTATATGTGTCACGATGGAGAAAGTGGACTGGTTTCGTAAACCCTCATCGGCCAGAAGTCCTGATCACTGCCTAATGTTCGTATTTTTTACTGTTTTTATTTGATCTTTGTGTAAAAAAGAAAAAGGCATTTCGGACAGACAAACTTAAGATGTACAATTACTATGTATTGAAAAAACACTGTAATTGTTTGCAGGGTATATGCAGGAATCCTGAAGTCAAATGTAAGACCTTTTAAGACCTTTTTTAAGACCCTTTCCATACATTTTAAGACCTCATCGCCACTTTGAGTTTTAACCGGTTACATTGGCGACACACTTTACCTCACATTGACTATATACAGTATTGATTGTCCTTCCTCCTTATCTTCCAACCATTTGGACGCAAACTTGCATTTCCCCATAACGATGTTGTTCAACAACCGGTGTAAACGGACCTTCGCGCGCTATCAAGCAGTGAGCGTGCGATGTCCTGTCAAATCCAACGGGATGCCATAAATAAACTCCACAGAATCACACTACACACCTACGCAATGATTACATTCAGGCAGACTGTAGAATACAACCTCTTTGGACAATTTATATACTTATTGGAAACAAGCTACAAAATGTAATACCTTGGAAAATGCCATTTAATACTTTTTAATAGCCTTAATTTGCGCTAAATTGATTTATCAACTTTTAATACTTTTTAAGACCCCGCGGACACCCTGGTTTGATGCCAAATGTCAATAAAAACGTTATGTGGGGGTTTTTCTCTAATGAGGGGCCAACCTTGACATTTATAAAGCGTTCTTTTTAATATCTCATTCTGTATTTGAACCAGGTGCACTGCAGATTTTCAATTTAAAGATTTCTTTCTTCACATGGAAGGAAAGAAATCGAACAAAAGCACACTTGGAAGGAACACCAAGTCCACCATGGTGTTTTCTAAAAGGTATGCATTGGCAGCTTTGTCAAATGTTATTATTTTGGAAATACTTTATATATTTTGAACTAAAACAATGTACCTTTTCAGGGGCGTCCTCCGTGGTGTCGAGGGACTCCAGCAGTTTGACTATTCCCATCCCTTTTAGCACCTGTCCGAAGACGACATGCTTCCCATCTAAGTGAGGAGTGGCCACGGTGGTGATGAAGAACTGAGAGCCGTTGGTGTCCGGCCCGGAGTTGGCCATGCTGAGCAGACCCGGTTTGTCATGCTGCAAAGACAAAGGGAAATGATTACAAAAGCAAAAGATAGGCACAACTAACTTTCAAACACAGACATTTAAAAAAAGATAGGAGTGTTTGATTATTTCTTTTTTTTTTTTTACAATAGATAAGGAATACTAAGAGAGATATGCAAAAAAGATCCCTGCATACTCCAACCTAGAGATATGTGTCCATTGTTCAATATCCAACATACTAAATAAAGTTCAAATGAGAGTGATGGGGAATAGTGTAGACCCCTCCAAGTATTACAGTGGTGAACCCAGATAATGGGGATTCTGGTGATAAGTCACTTACAATGTAGTGGAAGTTTTCATCCTCAAACTTCTCTCCGTAGATGCTCTCTCCCCCGGTGCCATTCTGGTTGGAGAAGTCACCTCCTTGGATCATGAATTTCTTGATGACTGCCAAAAGCAAATTTATAGCCAGATTAATTTTCAGTAGAATTTATAGTTCCCTAAAACTTCAAGTACCATGTTAGTTACTACCCATTTAAAATACTATACTGTCATAATATGCATGAATAAGTGCCTATTTTACAATATGCAGCAGCTTCCTGTCGGTTCAACTTTCCATTATTGTGACTTCCTTATAAAAATTGAGCCATGCATGCAGTTTTACTTGTTCTCGATTATCCAAATAATCAAAATAGCTCTCAATAGGCGCTTTCACACCGGAGTACTTTTCCCAGTATAGTTCCGATAGTTCTTGAAATTTTGCGTTCACACCCCAAAAATCCGGAACTAGAACTTAGTTCATGAGAACCTTTTCACCCCCTTTTCAGTCCCTGCTAGAGAGCAGGTACTTTCATGGGAGAAAAAGGTTCCCATTTCTGATTGGCTGGGCGAATGGCAGACCACGCCCCGTAAAACTCGGAAAAGTTTTGTGAAGCGTTATTGTATTTGCTGGCATTAGCATTATTAGCATTAGCCCAGCGCACCAACGGAGAGAGAATAACTTATGGCAACACAAAAGAAAACATGGGAGCGGTGGAGATGAGGAGGTGTCGGCGTTCTAGCGATTTACTCTGAAGGCTTCAGTAGAAGCTGCTGGGAGTCCCAGCAGCTTCTACTGAAGCCAGTCCCCAACTCCGGGGACTTCCGGCCAGGGACTTCGGGTGGCAGTATATGCCGTGAAGTTGTTTGCGGCCTGCCAGTAAACCCAAAGCAGAAGAAGAAGAAGTGACGTCAGCGGCTTCATTTGCCTAAGCTTCCCTCAGGGACTTATTCCGGTGTGAACACGATCTGCTCTTTAGTTCATCAGAACTAAAGAGTTCTGATGAACTAAGTGCGGCAAAGTACTTGGTGTGAAAGCGCTTAATGCATTGGATGTCCTTTAAAGCTACTTTCACATGTCTTTGTGTACTAAAGTTTCAAAGTGTCCTGTCCTCCAATCTGAAATGTCACATGATGTGCAGCTGGGAAGGCTATTTATTTTACTTCTGTGGAAGGGGCATCCTTTGAAGTGCAGAGGCTTCCCGGTTGATTTGCCGATGCCTTTCTCTCCAGTGCAGAGCGCCCGGAAGTTTTCAGCAGTTTTGGGGACGATATCAGCAAAAAGCTCCAGAACAAGTCGGCCAGCTGTGGACGGAAAGAAATACATCAGTGCGGTGTTACAATAAAATACAGATTTTAATTGACTAAACAACTTACAGTATAGTCTGCACTAAGTTATCAAAAACTTTAAACATATAACAATGTTTTTAGGAAGCATTAAAAAAAAGTTGCTTGAAGTAAAATGTATTTTCTTTGTGGTGTTCGATGTGTAAGCTGCAAAAATAATAATAATACATACACCACTATGCCAGTATTAAACTACCTACATGCAGAGTAGTAAAAAAAGTAGAACTAACATAGTGTAGGAATAAAGTCCTGCATTCAAAATGTTACTTAAGTACTTAACTTACTAAAAGTACAAATGTATTAGCATCAAAATATACTTAAGGAACTAAAAGTATTCATTATGCAGAATGGTCCATTTCAGATTCATATGTATTATATGTTTTCATTATAACCACAGGGGGTTAGAGCCTTTGTGATAGTGTAGCAGAGATCAGTGCTGGTGCGGCTGGTTATGTGTTTTAATTGTTATAAACACAAATTCTGTAACTGAAATACCAATCGTGTTTTTTTTATGGCGATTTATTGTGCTCTATAATTGTTATACTGAACTAAAAGTCTTTTTTTTTGCCACATTAAATGAGCCCCTCACATAGAGCTAGAACCGCTACTGCTCTTGCTAAAGTAAAAGGTATCTTCAATGGTGTTTTTAATGTGTTGGCTGCAACCAGTTTGATAATACACTTGAGCTAGAATGAAGCTACCTACATGCATGATAAAAAAAAAACATACTGATATGACTATAACGCTATCTTACAGTCGTATAACAGGAAAGCTAGTGCTGAGTAAAGCTACATTTACCAGTCATTCTAGACAACACAACCACACGTGGTTCATACACTATCTCGCTTTCTAAATACCAGTCATCTTATTCAAAGTTCATGCTAGCTCTTATTAAATATTACCGAGCTACTTATGTCGATTTTTAGAAAGTGGTTCATCTGTAAACTGTTACGTTGATTGTTCTTGCAGCTACTAGCATACATCCGTTTCTACAAGTCACCACAGCTAGTTGTGCTAAGCTAACAAATGCTAACGACAATTGTGAAACTACTCCTTAGAAAAAAGCTGTTAAATAATATAAAAATGAAAATGGGCTGACCTCTTTCTCCGCCAATGTCTACATCAAAGAAGACACGAGGGTTTTCGGAGTTTGCAGGCTTTTCAGATGGTACTGGGTGAGACATTTTAAAGACAGGGCGATTTCTGACACTTGTTTCGGCTAACTTGGCTAATTCCGGCCGGCGTACTGAAGCAACGGAGTCAATGACTTCCGGTGAGCGCATTTCAAATTAAAAGTATTCTGTTAAAAATGCATTGCAGGATTTTCAAGTATTGGTAGGAAACGACATACATTACTGCGTTTGTTTGGCTTACAAATTCAGATATACAAGAACAAAAATAGTAGAAAAAATGTTCCCAATATGCCATTTTGAGAGAGCCTATCCTCTGTACTCGCACGCATGTGGTTCAATGAAACTTCCGGTAATGCAAAATACAATTCATATTAAGTTTCACTTTAATTTACTTTTTACGTGGACTTGTACTGTTACTAGTAGTGTTAATAGTTGAAATTTAAAATTGATCATTAAACATGTCCTCAATTGCAGTAAGACTATGTCAATCCCAGATCAAATGCACGCTAAAGGGTAATTGAAAATGTATTCTCTCAGTGATTGTGATGTTATGTTAAATGTTTGTTGTTTGTTTTTCATGTATTGTGTCTTGACATTTGTCTATGTTGATGTTACACATGGAGCTGCTGTGATGCAAGTCAAATTTCAGACTTGATATTACCAATAAAGTATTTTCGTATCTTGTCGTAATATTTACTATATCATCAATATAAGGGGGCAGCATAAGAGACGGTGACACCAGCAGGATCAATAAACTGATCAGGAAACCTGGGTCAGTAATCGGCATCAAGCTGGACCCCTTTGAAGCTGTGGTGGAGAGGAGGACACTGAACAGGCTGTTGTCCATCATGGATAACCCCACCCATCCTCTCCACCTGCAGCTGGACAGTCAGCGGAGCTCCTTCTCCAACAGACTGCTGCAGCTCCCCTGTCACAAGGACCGATACAGGAAAACATTCCTGCCCACTGCAATAATACTGTACAATAAATCACCTCTGGCTGGAAGAGAACTCTCTGCTCCATAGTTTATCTACAAATAAAACCACGTTGTACATTTTACTCATATAATCTGTTCAATATGTAATACTCCATATTCCATAATGTCATATATTTTGAATATATATATATATATATTTGTATATATAATATCTGCATGTATATTTTCTATTTCAACATGTATATTTTCTATTTTATTTTATTTTTCTTTCTATTCTTGTATATTTTGTAGTTTTGTTTTATTGTAAAATGCCTTGTCTATTATGCTGCTGTAACAAATACAATTTCCCAATTTGGGATCAATAAAGTACTATCTATCTATCTATCTATCTATCTAATATATTGCAATGAAAAAATGCACAATTAAATAAATGGGCTATTCACACTATAAAGCAGGCACTACAAAGTTAATTGTGGCTAATCCAGTGATTTCAATACATGAAAAAAACAGAAGATGATGTTGCACACAATAATATTTTCTTAATGAACCTGATGATATTTGCTCCTACTTGTAAACACTGGATGAATGACTGGAGTCAAAAACTCTTATTTTAACCGAATGGATAGACTTATTAAACATGCAACAACAGGCAATATGTGAATATTACTTTGTTTATTGTTGTCCACAAGACATCATTTTTCGGACAAACCACATAATTAGACAAATAGTGAAAAACAGATGTAGGCATCCTGAACTAACTGCAGCCCCTATGGATCCACTTCTTGTTTATGATGATTTCGACTCAGCCTTCTGGGATACACCTCTTGTTAATGCATACAATGTTCCGTCTCAACAAAATGCAATCACAACTTGCCTTCAGGCAGTCTTCAGACTGAGCCCAGCCTATTGAAGATGGGATTGTCTGCAAATTGCAGCCTACCTCGAGATATGGATATCTGTCTCTGGCTCTTTATTTGAAAATTGGTGATTTTCTGATGTGGCTCAGAATTTGCTCGGTTATCTACACCAGACATAAGTGGATATGATTACTTTAGCTGTGGGGATGGATTACCTGGTGCTTCTCATACAGACAATAACAAGTATATCTGTGATGCTCTGAGAGGTGCCTCTGATAAACAATACTGTTATTGTTGGAGAGAATCATCTGTTTTAGGAAGCAGTGCCACATCTGATATGTGATACTGCTTCGAGCTCATTGGCAAAATATAGACAAACATTTGACCCTTGTTTTTGCCAGTTTACATAGTTAGATGTACTGGAATTACAATAAGTTTAACTGAACTCAACGTGAACTCACACAAGTATTAGAGTTGTGCAAGAAAAGTTTGAGTCAGTATTGGATTTAATATTGGTCTGCAAAATGAAACTGGTAAAAAGTCCTGATGTTACTGAGATTAAAAGTATTTTTAATCAAACTCGACGCATCTTATTAAGAGCCAGGTCCTCCTAGGTCGTAGAAGCCAGCTGCGGTTAGGTCTGAATCTCTTAATGAAACTGTGTGTTGACTCGCAGTGAGTCATCCATCATGTTCTTCCTGGGAGGAAACAAATAGACACGGTAATATAAATGAATGAGCCGAGATCCATCAATGACCAACATGTCTACTGGTGTCTTTGGCTGAAGGGGTAAATGGATGCCTAACAACCAGACCGTTGCTGGTTCGCCTCATGGCAGAGCGAAGTGTGGTGTGAGGTAAGATGCCATGTGTGTGACATGGTGATCGTGTGACTTGGGAGGGTGGTCAACATGAGTACAGAGTACCCTGCAACTCCTGAATTTTTGAGGCGGCTGTGGCTCAGTGGTTAGTGTGCTGGACTTCGAATCAGAGTCCCACTGCAGTCAGCATGTCGTTGTGTCCCTGGGCAAGACACTTCACCCCAATTTGCTCCTGTGGGGAATGGATTGTCCACAGTACTGAATGTATGTAAGTCGCTTTGGATAAAAGCGTCTAACAAATGACATGTAATGTAATGTGTACCTACAGGGTGTGTTATTTCTTTTATATCTGTTTAATGTTCTATCAGATATTAAAGAAGAAGGAAGTCCCTTTTCATAGAGTCATTTAGTTGTTCAAAATACACCCAAGAGTTATGAACAACCTATTGATTTGCAAGAGAGATACTGTGAGCTAATTTGTTTGTAATCACTTGTTAAGGTGATACATTCCTTTTAGTCTTAAATGTCCCATACATTCAGTTCTCAATCCTCATGCATATGACTAAAGGGCTAACTGTAAAAAGCTTTATCCTGACTGATAAAGGAAACTTTTCCGTCTAAATATTTTCTTTTAGAGAAGACATTTAGAAATTTCAAAAGTAAATGTAATCTCTTAAACCATATGTTGATAGCAGGCTGAGCTAGTTTTGTGTCTATTCTACTTTTTAGTGTCCTTCTGTGTCTCTTTAGTGTTTTGTAGTACTAGTTTAGATCACTTTATGTCTTTTTGGATTGTTTTTTGTGTCTTTGAGGTCATTCTGTGTCTCTTTATGGTCATGTTGTTTGTATCTGCTGACATTTTGTTTTTCGTAAACCATACGTTTGTTATTTATTCTTGACTGTAACGAGCTCAATGTTTTATTCAGAGAACAATAAGAAGTCTGAAATGTTTCGTTTGATAAATTATAATGCACTATGATGCCAATGTATATGAGGCGGCATAACAACAAGAGAGTCTCCCTAGTCGAGGAAAGACATTCATCTTGCCGTCTAAATAGTTTTTCGGTCGAAAGAAGATCGACATCATCCATTCTATAGAGGAACTGGCTGGGTTTGAGCGTATCACTTTCAGTTGCTCCTATCACTAGCAGCAGAAATATTGCTTTAACCTCCCACAATGCCAGCCCCGGGGAAATCATGCATCAGACCATCTCTTTAAGTTTTCGCCTCGAGTAGCTGTGTGTGGCTCTGCATACTTTCGGGGTATATTGCTAGGATGAAGCAGCCTTTTTGACACATGCTGTTGATAAAACATCCTCACACAACCATCTCCAAAACTTTGAAGCAGGCGGCTCCTTTTGCACAAGAGTTGCTATGGGATAAGTAGCTGTATAAGCTGGGGCTGGTTGCCTTCATCACTTTCTTCTCTTATCATCAGTGGGATCTCTTTTCATTTTAACAAGTTGCTGTGCCTGCATATCAGGTGGGACATTAAAAGTATATCTTCATTTTTGTTCTTCTCTTATCCATCAGACCATAGCTGAGCCTTGTTATTATTTCCAAACACATGATACCTTTGCAGTAACTCCATATATTACTTGTCTCAAAATCTAAGAGATAGTATTTGGTATTTCTTTTTTTCATGGTCTTATCTAGAGAGTACAAACATGTTTTACCCATTGAAGTCTAATGCCTGTTAAACGCAGCCTATGTTTACTTTAATTACTTTTTTAAGTTTCTTTAAGGTAATACGATGTGAGTAATGTATATACAAATGGTCATTTTGGAGGTGAAGTATCCCTTTATGCGGACACTAAAATAAGAATCCATAACCTGGCAGTATCTGGAGGTCCCATTACGCTCTTGTGCTCATTACAGATAGACAAACAAAATGACTGAATAATGAAACATTGATACACATACATAGGATGAGAAATTAATTTAACGACTGAGTAAGTTCTTAGTTTGTCAAAGGACTTCCAGACCTGCTTCAATGCACCTTTGCATAGATTATTCAAGTCTCTGGGATTCGATGGCAACAAAGCCTGGAGCTAAAGCAACATTAAGGACGCTAGTCACATCCAAATTAATATATAATTTTGTTAGAGGAGATGCATTCAACATTTGCAGTTTGTTACTTGTGCAATGAAAATAAAGTTGAATTGGATAATAGTGTTGTTTGAAAATGAGCGTAAGGTCCCTTTCAAAACAGAAATAATCATCCTGTTTTAATTGTGCTATGTTTGGGTTATTTAAGAAAATAATAGTTTTGAGTTGTTATGTATGTGTTTTGTTAGGTAGTTTTTGTGTTTGTGGTGTCCATGTCTCTCTGGCTGATTTCTCATGGTTTGCCTGAGGTGGTGTGTGTTCCTGCAAAAGTGGAAGTGTTGCATTATGGATGTGGAAGCAGATAACCCACAATGCAGTCACTCAACGCAGTGCAAACCTGAGATGTTCGCACTTATCCATTCGACACAGCACACACACATGTAATACGATTCTGAGAAATTCAACGTGTGCAATGTTACAAATGCTGTCTTACTGACTGCTCTGGAACCTGTGAGACACTCTGTCCTCCAACGCTGTCCGTAACTCAGTTTTCTGTCAGAAAGGAGGACAGTTTAGTTTGATTTATTCCTGTTTTCGTTATCATAACTCTTTAAGTTCTGTAAGTGGAGAGGCATATTCCCGGTTGAGAAAAGATAGAGTGATGAACAAAAATCATTAAATGTCATCCAGAAATGATGTATTGTTCTACTGTTTATCCAGGCATTAATTACAGTCCTGCATACAGCATCATATTTAACCATTCTCAAAGTCATGCTCACCTTGTGGCACACTAACTGAAGTATAATGCTTCTTCATGCTCATTTGCATAAGACACATATGGTGGATTTAGCCGTACCTTAATTTGCATGTTGCTGAGCAGCGTCCCACTGTTCAGCAGCTGGTTGTACTGCAGGCCCCAGCCCACCTCCCCCACATAGCCCTGCCTGGGCATGGGAGGGGGGGCATGTGTGGCACCTCGGCACAGGTACCTGAGGTCACCTGTGGCCTCTGCTGAGGAGGCGCCCACACCGATGTACCGGGGGAAATAATTTGATCTTGGCCGGTAGTCTCCAATTCCATCTGGGCCTTGTTAGAAACAGTGGACATGTGAGGAAAGAAGGTAAACAAATATCCAAATGAACCTGAGCCTTTAGTAGTTACGGTTCTACAGTCACATATGTGTAAGGAAGAAAGAAAAAAGAGTGCATCAATGTGTTTTCTTTAAAACATGCACTCTCTGGTTGACTTTTCAATTAGTGTAAGCAGACGTCTACACATGAACACTGACATCTACATAACTGTGAGCAGTATCCCACCAATTTTTCATATCCTGAAGTCTTCTTTTTGTTCCCTTTTTGTGTTTCTTTGTTCATTTCAATTTCTTATTCTCAGATTTTCTTTGCCATGAACATTGAGAGCTGCTAAAAATATAGAAAAGATATGAGAACAAAAGTAAAACATGATTTCTTGGACATTGACCATACGTTTTGGACCTTGAATTGTTTGAAAATAAGGGTCTTCAAACTTACTGTAAACTGGGTATGGCAGTCTAACAATATTCCCTCTAATATACTATTGTGGTCATAACATCAATGACAGCTTTTTTTGTATACACACTATCTACTTCCTCTAATGCACTGTAAAATACTGACCTAATAAAGGTGCATGCTCTCCATGTTTCTCCTACCTGTAAAGATCATCCTCTGTCCGGGCTGTGGCCCTCCTGCAGCTGCCTCACTGTTTTGCATCATTGTTTAGTTTAGTTACAGTCTGTACATACATCTATATAATGGGCCCTCTGTGGATAACTCGAGCCCAGCGGTCTGCTCTGTCCATGGGGTCATGGTCGGTTGTCATGCAACCAGTGGTTGTCATGGTGTCACTGGTTGTGTCCTAGTTACATCATAAAAACTGTATGCTTCTGCTATTGAAGCATGTCTATTTGAAAAAAGAAAAACACTTCCATACGCTTATTTGAAGCTAATGCACTTGCAGGATTCTTCCAGTTATTAATATGTGCAGATGGTTGAATGTACTAATTTCAAGTGGTTTTGGATCAAGCTTAATGAAATATATGTCACTTTTAATGTACATTTACTCCCTATTACTTAATGAAATAGATTGAGATAAAGGTAGACATACCACATACATCTTATCAGAGAGCTGGTGTAAAAATGGTTTCCTTTCTCTCTTTTATTTTTAGTATAGCGAACAATCCCATTATATTAACTGCATTATAAATAGCCTTGGTCTGTGGCTATTCATATTCTCAGACTGTGGGATTTCCCTCAGACAAAGCTTTGGAAAAGGCACTCCCCCATCCCCCCTTTAGTTTTCTTGTTTAGTTTCGCTTAATGCGTGGATGCTTATGGGATCATCATTATGTTAACTTCATCCCAGAGACACTCAACCATTGAGCTGAGAATGCCTTTTGCGGTTTGACATAACTCCAGACTAAAACAAATGCATTACAAAATGTCTGTCCTATAGGGCATTTATTTGTTTCTGGGGAAAGTGGGAAAAGCTGTATTTTGGTAATGGCTAATCCCCAATAAACGTGTCTTTTTGACTGTGTCTTTGTATCTTTTTAACCAAATCACACAGAGTTAGGGCTTTTTTATGAGATCTTCATTTGATAACTTGTTCCACTTCTATTAAGTGAAACTGTATAGACACTCTGTGGAGCTCCTTGGGAAGGCCACTCCCAACAATAAACATTTTGTTATATCATTGTGTGTCTTCATACCTGGACCTAAACACGTGTAAGTCAAAGGTATTATAGTGTATTAATTATGTATGTATCTATCTATTCATCTGTTTTCTTATTTCTTAGCCTCGGGATTAATACAAGTAGTATTCTTCTTGTGTTCTTCCTGAGCTGCTTTACATTTCCATCTTGGATAAAAAAAATACAATCTTACATTTAAAACCCTGTGGAAACACTGTAGCGTATGTGTCATTATCTTATGATGTCGTGGAGTTATTTAAAAAATAATTGTTGTGGATACAAATAGAGATAAAAAGCTGCCAGAATGGTTTATCCGTACAATTCAAGTGTGTTTGTCTGTGGCACACAATAATGAGTTTACATTCACTTAACTCTGCAAGGACATTTATAAGATATTCGGTTATCTTATCTTGATAAAATGCACAAGTAGGCCTATTACTAGTTTTTCTTTTAAAGCCATAATTATCGCATGCATAGTTGTAGTCATATCAATGTGTATTACCTCATTGGGTCACTAGGTGGTTGCAGAGCATCACTTATCCACACTCCACTCCCCCTTCCCATTCCTACTTTTGTTCCATTTTTCTTTTTTTGTGAAATGGACTCGCCCATGAGCCGCCCCTTGTGTCTACACCATACACCGCCGTCAAGTCAAACACAGAAAGCAACAGCTGGACAGGAAATGGAATGATTATGCCTTAAAAATAAGATATGAGTTCATTGAGAACACCGAGCAATATAATAAGCAAATATAATGAAAGTATTGCCTTGGAATCACTGAATCAAGAGCATTGAGCTAATTAAATATTGGAATGTACTAAAACAGATCATAATGTCACTGCTTGGTGCACAGAAGGGACAGCTGGTAGTCTACTGCATTTCATGCCGTATCGACGTCTACTGTAAAATGAGCATCTGTCCTTGATTTTGATTTGAGTTTTTGGAGGTAATCTGATAGGCTATTTAATGTAATAAAAAAAGCAATAGTTATGCATTCATTATGACATTTTGCATTATTCAAGGATTTAAAGATTCAAACATGTAAAGATTGTTAACGTCATACAGAGCTGCAGTGTAGTGGTGCAATGAAAAACCTGGATCACAGGTTACTCAAACAATGAAATATACATATATACAAGACATACGAAAAATACAAATACATTAAAAAAACAATAAAAAAACTGCAAGCTCGGGGAATTTATTGATGCATGCAGAGGAAATTATATTGCAGAGAAAATTCAATTTTGAGGAGCTAAAACAATAACCTGTATATTAATTTACCTCAGACCCCTCCCTAAATACAGCGTCCTTTTCATTGTCTCTTTGTATTGACAGTGACACCGTCAAACACGTTGGAGTTTTATTTTGAACATCTTTACAGGAAGTGTAACCGTAAACTGTGTCCGGCTTTACCCCGCTGTGTCAGTCACCATGGTGGCATACAACAGAGCACAGCGGCGGCGGACCTATCTCCACTTTTAGCTCCATTAAAAATGCTAAAATAATGGGATTTCTCTGTGAGTGCTCTCGGGTCTACCTCTAAAAATGGACTTAGGTGTATTACTGACAGGTTAGCAGTTTCGGTTAGCATACTTTTTTGTGTTTGCTGGTGCGTAATTTCTTTCCGTCGCTAGCAGAATGCTGAAGAGACAAGGAATGGCTTTCATGAACGCTGGCTTGGATAAAGGGACATTTTCTGCACTAAGAAAATAACTCAAAAGAGACAGTTTGAGCTGCGGCTTTGTGAGAAGTTTCCTCTCGGTGGGACGGGTGTTGGCAGCCGGTTTCGGGCACAGACAGACAGACACCCCGAGGAGACTGTCGGCTGTCTGGCTCCAGTCGTGGCCTGGCACTCCCAGCTTATCCGCTAGCATCGGGATCACAAGCGACAAGAATACAGCCAAGACAGCAAGGGGGGGCACTTCTTTTGTTTATATCCGTGGCTCTGGATATTCATAAACATTTATACAGGATAAGGAATTCAATATCCTGCAGACGGTGTCTTCCAAAACAATGGCGTCCTATGTGGATAACAGCTTTCGGCAGGCTGTGATGATGAATCCGGCTGAAAGGACGCAACAGGTCAGAAGAAATTATGTATTATACTAATGGAATGTGATGTAAAAGTGCTCGTATGCGGTGTGCTGTTACTTTACGGCATTGCAACACTGTATGTACATCCTGCAACAGTGTGTTTCTGTGTGCAACTGTTGCCATTCAGCTTGTTCAAGTGTTACGTATGGCTACATCCCGCTAAACCCTCTATCAGCAAAGATAATCAAGACTACTTAACATAACAGGAGCTGGAGCCTTGGTGGGAATCTAAGATAATCTTGCAGCATGTGTGTTTGTGCATCCTGCTTTTAGCATTTTAGACTTGTGCAGGTAGTAAAAAGCAGTCCAAACTTGCTGGTGCAAAAAATTGATTCATAAAAATTGTGAATAAGTAGCTTTTATGAGAGACACAGGCTAATCCAAACCTAGCTAATAGCCTTTACTAGCATACCAAAACAGACCCTACCCTTCATTATTTTTATCAAAATGTTTTGCACACATTTGAAAGTCGTCGGGGTTAAGACTATCTTTGGGGTAGTTTTAGTATAGTTTTGGCATTTACTGAACCACATAATTGGTCTACTTAAGTTCTGTGAAAATAATTAAATAGTGTTTTCTTATTTCTTGTTTTTCAGGAAAACAATCTGAAATCCTTTCTGTCCCACAGTGTTACAGCAAAGGGGACAGTGTAGATACAAAGGGCAACATGAAATTAGTTGACAACAATTTAAAGCTGAGCACTGCCAATGCATAATGTCCCGTCCCCATTATACATCAGGTTTTTGTGTGGAGTTGTTTATCTTCTGAACATTTAAATCCTGTGGTTTCACCGACACGCACCTCGTTTTGCATGACCTCCAATAAACAGCTACAGATACATGCACTAAATCCTGGTTAGTTGTGGAGATGGCATCATTTTATTTGAGCGCTGCTTTCACTGCATCTTCAGCATGGCTTTACACACAATAGACAGTCAATCGGCCACCACTTAAACCAGTGTGGGCTACAGTTAGTGGCACAGCCGCCTGACTGTCTATTTGACATTGAGGAAACGATTATGGTGTCATCGTCGGCTTGTTAACAGTACAAGCCCATGGTCTTTACAGCTTTGTGCAGGCTATAATTTGTACCGGTGGCAGATTCCATAATGGTTATGGAAACAGATACACTGATGAAGAATTTGGTTGGCATCAGTAACAGCAATGCTCATCTAAAAGCATTATAGTCTGTAAGGTCTGAACGTTTGTTATAATTTCTGATGAATCTGAAGTTTAAATTCTCACATGTGTCCATCAAATACAAAATTAAACAAAAATGCCCCTCAAAGCTTCTTTGAGCCAAAAGGAATGTCATACAAGTCAAATCTTCAACACAATCAATCAACCATTATATGATTTAGCAAATGTCGCCCGGGAGAAATTTGACTGAATTCTCATTTGTTATTTGCCAATTTATTTTGATTACTTTACAAGAAATTGCTTGTATTTTATTCAGTAGTGGAGGTTACATATGTGATTAGTTTCCCACCAAATTGGTGATTTTCTCAGTTGGAAATAGTTGCAGGTAGTTTTGATGATATGTTCCTTTAAATAATTAGAAATAGCCTATCAGTGTTCTTTATTGTTGAGATGAGAGTGAGGATGTGATTCAGAACTGACATGTGATAAAACCTGCACATCCTGCTAACTACCTGAGACAATTACATCCACATGGCTTTCACTGTCATCTACGCCTGAATGCTTTTAGTGAGACTTTCCAAACATGACAGAATTTCTAATCTAGAACATAGTCTGATTTATAGATACTGAGGCTTGGAGCACACATGGTATGAACCAAGGATGTGTCAATCAATATGCAAACATTTCTATCAGGAAGTCTTTGAAACTATGATTAATGAATGGAGAGGAGACTAGGACAGTTTGAACACTGACTAAATGAGTTTCAAAATCCTTCACGAAAAGTCTAGTACCCTAAAAAGACATGCACGACTGATTGCATCCAAATATTACAATATTCTTTTACCAAAAAACTCATTTGCCTTGACACTTTATGGTTGACTTTATGTGCTTTCTTAGTGGATATAGAGAAACAATCGCAATTCCAAAAGGACATGCCATCACTATACTGTAATGCAGCCTTTAAAACCTAGAAAAGACAACACTTCTGATATGCAAAATCTAAGACGATATCTTGTCTCATATTACAATATCCATGTAATATCAATATATTGCCCTATAAGTCTTTTTGCCCTGGTTTTGAAAAGCAGTACATTCCTGTATTCTGTGATTGTTCTGCAGTAAAACCAAGGAGACATGTTCATAATAACAACGTCTTTTCGACTTTAATCTTCATGGTGTTGAATATCTTGTGACTGTGTGGTTGTTTTTCAATAGCAGCACCTTCTCCGGTGTTCTTTTCAAGTGTCTAGCGACCGTGGTGCCTGACTCTGTTTATCCTAATGGTGTTGGCAGGGCCTCTCCGTCGGGATTAGCTAACGGTTAGCGGGATCTGTATTTATCTCTCCAGTCTGACCACAGTGGGATTGACCCTCTGCCTCGCCCTATTGTCACATGACAGGTTCAATAACTGCCCACTTGACAGCTAGTGTTCACACTGGTTTTGTCAGTTTCCTCTGCGTAGATTTGGACTGTAACAGGGAGTGCAGTGTGTTTTTCTCTCGGCGTACAAAGCAGGCAATCTGATATTCAGGAGCGCAGAGGGGGCTCTGTAATGCACCGCTGCACAGTTTTGCAGTTCCGATACGAAATATGATAACATGCATGGCAATTTCATCTCTAATTTATTTTTGATCTTGAAATGAAATCATGAATCTGGGGGTTATAACATCCCGTTGAATAAATCAGCATTTTTAAACATGTATTGTGGTTTGGGGTTTCAATTGAGTTAGTTCAGCAACATATTTGACCTTTAGACTTTACCTCCTTTTTCAGATCTGTAAAATGTATTAATCTATTATTCAACAAAAATTGTTTTAGTCATGACTAAAATGATTTTTAGTATTGCTGTAATATTACAGTATAGTTTTAAAGTGCTGTATACATTTCCCGCCTAAGGATAATATTCCCACAATGCAGCAGCACTATGTACAGTAACATTACAGTATTGCTGTAATATTACAGTATGGTTTTAAAGTGCTAATATTCCCACAATGCAGCATAATGTACAGTATCACACTGTATTACAAATTCAAAGTAAATTACTGTGGGTAATTACAGACATTTGTTACAGTGCAACTACAACATTCTTTAGACAAAGACATCTCTACCCAATGGTGCTGTTCAGATGATGGATTTCATCATTGTGGACTCAATCCACTGAGGGTTCTTGGGGGTTTTATCTGAAAGAGCTTCTCCCCACTGTCTCCCCTTAGGGAGGTCTTTTTATTCTCTGTTCAGAAAGACTGCAGGAGATCGGACACATGATCAGATTTGCAGGCGACACAGTGACAGAGAAACTGCCTCGGATATATACGAGTCTATATTTAGGAAGCGCACACTCATGTTTATCAGATCCTTTAACTCAATCAATCAAAGATATGGCAGTGGATTCTGTTAGACACCACAGCATTGCAAACATGCTACCTTGACATTTTATGCGTTTATTTCCTTTTCGTAGCAATTTGGACTGTCAGTCAGACAAAATAAGCTGTCATACGCCCTCTTTTTAAGTCTGAAAATTAATGTTTGGCTATTAAACGAATCCTACTTTAATTATAGTTCCTTCCCTAGAATGCTTGTTCGTTATCAACCATGATGTAAGGACTGTGTGTGTGAAAGTGGTATCTCTGACATGTTTGTTTGTCAGGTCACTAGGTGGGGGTCGGGCTAGTCGTCCAAACTCCGCTTTGAACTCTGTTTTTCACTTGGAATAGTGTGTGGTGCGTGCTTTGAGAAATGCTGGTTCATGTTGTTCATAATAATAATAATAATGTCATTTCTGTCGTCCATTGGGCTAAACTGAACTGATTTGAACCGTATTTGTAGATGCAGCATTTGTTTCTTTAACTGTGGGCCATGATTATGAAACATCTCGAATCACTTTCTGTAGTCTTATAGGAACACAAACCTGCACAGGTAAGTCCTTTGTCTTTTAGCGTGTGTGTTGATGTGCACTAAGAACAGTCCTCTCTCCTCTTGTTTGGCCAGGTGTTAAAGCTAAAGGTCACAAACAACAACAGTCCTCAGCTGAGGTGACCCTGCTTCACAGTCACATATCTGCAGGGGCAAGCTGCCTACTTTGTTTCCACATATTATTCACAGGAGATCAGCACAAGCCTGCGGTGACTGTACTGAACGAGAGTGAAAACAAATGCATCTGGGCCGGATATTCTTGACCTCAGTGACTGAAAAATAAATCTGAATTTCCAGGCCGTTAGCCCGTCATTACTCAAACTCAAATACAAACGGTGAGAAGTTAAATGGTCCAGCTAAAATAGCAAACATTCAAATAAACAAATACTCCTTTTCAACAACCGTGGCCTCATAGAACAACATTCAATAGAAACACATAAGAGCCAAGCATAACAGACCTAGTAAAAATGTATTTGTTTTAAAAATATTCTAAAGGAAAACAGTATTCACTTAACTTAAAGGTGGGGTAGGTAATTTTGGAGAAACCTGCTCGAGTGCGCTAGAATTTGAAAATACACAACCGGAAGAAATCTGCTACTTCCTTCCAGAGCCCCTCCTCCAACACACACGAACGCGCACATGACCAATGAGGGCACGAGATAAGTTTGTGCACAGGTGGAAGGCTGACAGGCAGGTAGGCCATCCAGTTATTTTAGCCGGGCCGGCTAAAATGATTGGTCGTGCTTTTTACAGTATTACGGCTTCCACAGATGACATTTTGTTATGGATTTTTTGTCAAAGCACTTAAGATATTCATTGCTATCGGGATGTTAAGAGCATTCCATGGAATATAACAAAAAGTGTATCTCGAGCCGGTTTCTCAAACTTACCTACCCTACCTTTAATAGGCAATTGGGCGATATTGCATTACATTTCAATATGAGAAAGTAGCTTTTTGCCACTTTTAATCACATTTTGTTTCAAATCTTGGCTGTAGATAAAAACAATATTAACTTGCACTGAAACTATAAATACTGACATAGGGCTGCTCGATTATGGCAAAAATCATAATCTCGATTATTTGGGTTATATATATATATATATATCACGATTATTAAAAAACGATTATCCATTTACTTTGAAAACATCCATTTATTGGAAACAAAAATGTGAGCAGTATGTTTTTAACAGTTGATTACCCTGAACTTGAAGTATAATTCAACTGAAAAACCAATAAAAAAAAAAAATAGTTTTGTTTAGATTACGTTGTTTTCATAATCGTTGCCAAAATCGTAATTGCGATTAAAATACGATGAATTGAGCAGCCCTATACTGACATGTTAATAGTTACTTCAGGTTGTAAAATGACTGATGTGCACAGAGCTGCTCTCTCAGCATCCTGTCCTGTATGAGCAGCAGGAAGAGGAAAAGCGTCAAGATGCTTTCCTAACTTAAGGCGGAAGAATGACCTGACAACAACAACACGTCTTCAACCCCACAACCTGTTTTCCTTTTCTGGATCTGGGTGTTGTTTTGTGACTGTCTTCCTATTTGTGTCTGGGCGTTAGAGGCATGGGAACCTATTTAAAAACAGTCCAGATTGCTGGCTCAAGAGGCAGGACAGATCTTTTTCTACTCGAGTCGTTATGCTGTAATTTTCCCAGGCAACTCTGGGTTTTGTTACTCTCCCAAAAACTCCCGTCCATTATGTAAATGTAGGCGCTGCCTTTGCCATTATGCTTGCGCTCTGCAGTACAAACCTTGGAGAAGTAAAGTGATGTCACATGTTATTCTAGTGTTTAAAGTGGAGGCTGAGTGCAGGCTGATGTGGTTACACTCAGCGCGGTCACAGTGACGTATTCCTCCCTGTTTAAATACAGGGGAAGATTTTCAGGAAGGGGAAAAAGGAAACAAATGCACCGACATTACCCACACACACACAGAAGACCAGCAAAGCTCCTGATTCGCTCGTTTAAATCACGCTTTTATTTCCACTCATGATATTGTAATGGCAATAAAGCACTGCCTACTGGTCAGTGGAGTCATAAAAGGTATTGAATATTGTATTAAAATGATCGATTCTCCACTGTTATGACTGTACAGGGAGCAACTGATGAAAAGGTTGAATCTGAAATAATATGAGAGGCCCCTTTACTGCAGGAAGATGGCATTTATAGTTGTTTTACAATTTAATTGAACGGATAAATGTCACATCGTGGTGAAAAACAAGCCGGGAGTCATTTGCATTCCAGAAACTAGAATACAGCAGGATGTTTGTGTGCCTGTGACTCCCTGAAATCTAATAATGAAAAGACCAATCCTGGTGTAGTTTGTGTTTTAAATGCACCACTGAGATTGGAGTAAGTTAAACAAACTGCGGCTTCACCCCACACAGCTTGATTTACCAGAAGCGGAGCACAAAACCAAGCTGAGGCGCTTCAATGTCGGCAGTATTTCTACCGCTGTGATATGTTGATACTGATGATGAATAAGGTAGGTTGATATTTAATCGTGAAATATAGATGTAGTTTAAAACGTCACTTTTTTTCACCATCAATCTCGGATGATTGAGAAGTAAATATTCTTTGTTTCCTTGTGTTTTCCACAATCAGATGTTGTTTGAGTAAATACAGGGTGTCCGCGGGGTCTTACAAAGTATTAAAAGTTGATAAATCAATTTAGCGAAAATGAAGGCTATTAAAAAGTATTAAACGGCATTTTCCAAGGTATTACATTTTGTAGCTTGTTTTCAATAAGTATATAAATTGTCCAAAGAGGTTGTATTCTACAGTTTGCCTGAATGTAATCATTGCGTAGGTGTGTAGTGTGATTCTGTGTAGTTTATTTATGGCATCCCGTTGGATTTGACGTCATCTGAACAGGACATCGCACGCTCACTGCTTGATAGCGCGCGAAGGTCGTTATGGGGAAATGCAAGTTTGCGTCCAAATGGTTGGAAGATAAGGAGGAAGGACAATCAATACTGTATATAGTAAATGTGAGGTAAAGTGTGTTGCCGGTTAAAACTCAAAGTGGCGATGAGGTCTTAAAATGTACGGAAAGGGTCTTAAAAAAGGTCTTAAAAGGTATTACATTTGACTTCAGGATTCCTACCCTGAAATAGGTTTACGGCCCGTCCACACGGCGGCGTGCGTTGAAGCTTCAACGCTTCTGCCCATTCACTTTGATTGGGGTGACGTCACGATTTGCCGAACTGCATTGTGGTTCCGTCGCTTCGCTTTGCTCGCTTCAAAAGTTGAGCAATGTTCAACTTTTGAAGCTTTGACGGAAGCGTCAGCCAATCAAATCCTATGCCAGTACAAGCTCTAGCCAATCAAACCGCGTGCTTGTGTGTCCGGGGAGATTCATGTGATTGGTCGAGTTTCAGACACGCCCACCGGCAAGCTTCAACGCACGCCGCCATGTGGACGCTGCGTTAGAGTTGTTTTAGTTGGGATATCATGCTCCTTTGATTGATTTGACTCCATATATGAATGGCACTAGAAATCTGCAGGGAAGATCGGTGGCTGCATTGCATGCTGGTCTATTGAGGCTACTGGAATAAGGAGAGCTTTGTCTACTCAATAGAGTTTCTCATTAAGTCCTGTTTTAGAAATGTAGGGCTGCACCTAATGATTACTCTCTTCAATGATTCATCTTTCCACACGGCTACCGTTTTGTCCAAGCAACATTTAGAGACCATTCTCTCTTTTAAAGAAATCACATAATAACCGAGGAACCGTCAGTGAACCTGCAAGTTGAGCTGAGAAGACAAGATAGTTGTGAAATGCGTTTCACTTTAACTGTGCCTGCGGTGGAAGTAACTTTAGATGAAGTATTCTGAGGTGTGTACAAAAATTCACTGCCAAACAATAAAAGCTTTTTTCGAACGTGTTTAAGGCGGATACTTCCTCAGGAGGAAGTATGTGATTTTGCCAAGTTTGCAAGAGTATACATGAAACCCTTCAGCAGAATCATACCAGTGTTCCCTTTCAAACAATAGAGGGTGAGGAGAGGAAGTAACACCATTTTTAAAAAAGTGTATCGAGAACCCCTATGCTTGCGTTTGAGCTGCTTTCTTCTTTCTGCTTTTATATTCTGATCTTCAACATGTAGGGCTCACTCCGGGTTATGTGATTCATGTTGTAGTTTCTTTCATTTATTGGGTTGAAGCTTCCATTCCTGTACGTTTGCAAGATTATAAATTGAGAAAGACTGCCCTTTTAGTTTTGATTGCATGTAAACTTTTAGCGCAGGTTAGATTGAAACCTCTGGTCCCTTTGGCGGTCTGCATGATGCATGACATGCCCCCAGATCTTTATATTTTCGGATGAAACAGGACATTGCCTGCAGGGTCACACTGTACATGTATTGCCACTGAATCCCACACATTATAAAGTCAAAGGCATGTTTGAGTTCCTTATGTTTCGCATTCCTTGAGATATTTTTAAAGCAAAGAAAAACAGCCCCGAATTCAAGGCTCCAGAAATTCCATTGGCCTTCACAGCAGAAGGCAGTAGACCTCATCCCACCGAGCGACCACAGTCTTTACATAACTTAGCCCGAGACCCACTTGGCTGCTTGCAGAGCTTAGAGAATAAACCATTCCTGACGTGCGATATTTACACGACTGCTATTGAGTTACGCTACATGCTGCGGCTGTCATTAAGAGCTTCATTCCTAAAGGAGATGTTGGAAATTCCAGCTTTTTGGAAGACACATTACAAGAAAAGATTGATAAAGGAAAAATGATGTTGCATACATTTTCTGTAATCTGTACTGGTAAATGATCAATGATTTAAACAACTAGCAGCCTCTTTGGGTGAATTTGTATTTCCCCCCAGTCCCACGCACTACATGCTCACTCTGGTGAATAATCTGCTGTATAATCCTCCCTCTTGGGGCACTGCTCAGACATGCAGTGGATCAGATGGAGAGCTGATTAATTTGTGTGATTAGCGATCTCTAAATCCCATGCAGTATACGGCTTCACCACGCAGCTAACACTTGTTTACAGTATTTGTAACAATGGCACAGAATGACTGCTGCTGTTGCTAAGGCTGCTTATACCCACAATTATAATGCTATTGTGTTTGGAGATTTTAACATGAGGATTAATAAGTGAGAGCAGGGCTACATGTGCTTACAGCCTTTTACAAAATGAATGTTTTCAGTCTTTCATACGTGGGAGGAAAGAGGGAGAAATGAATGCTTTCATGCGTAGATTGTAGTTGGTTAAACACGTTGTTGTGCAGACCTTTTCACTATGAGTTTCATCAGGCATTAGCACTGTATATCTGCATCCTAACCAGAGCCAGCTTCATTAGCATCGTGGCTCCATGAATCTGTCCAGTTGCAGCAAAGAGAGCCAGCTTCATTAAAGGAGAGGTGTCATGCTTTTCCGGTTATTACCCGTCCCCTTGTGTGTTATGAAGGTTTTTATGCATGTAAACGGTGTGCAGAGTCAAAACCCTCAAAGTACACCCTATAGCGAGTAAACTCTAACACAGAAAATACCCTCCCCAAAACGCCTCGTTGGAGATACGTCATTGTCCATTTCGTTCCGGGTACGGCATGATGTCATGCCGTACCCGGAACGAAATGGACCAATCCGTGGAGCCGTTACGTTACGTCCGCGGAGCCGTTACGTTAAGCCCCCGCTGATTGGTCCAAATTGACCAATCCACGGACTTCCTCACACACAGACAGCTCTGCTGATTTCTCCTCCCTGGCTGCAGGCTGATAACAGACAGTTGGGATCGCGGCGAAATTCTCTCTGCAGACCCATTCTCACAGCGTTTATCAACCTTTTTCTTACTCAATATCAAGCCACACTTATTGTTTTTACTTCGGCTGTGAGTTTGTGTGTGCTCAGGATGAGTTTGGCTGTGTTTCGCTATGTATCCTAAACAAGGAAACAACACCTCCACGGAGCTCAGCGCGATTCATAACGTCCCGACCAATCAGAGCACACTGTGCTCACAGGGAGGGTGGGGGCTGGAGCTATTGGAGCTACAACGAGCCGTTAAAGGCAGAGAGTGAAATTCAGTGAATACACGTAGTTTACAGAGATGCTGTATGAGAAACCAATGTGAGTTTGGAAAAATGCACAGTATAAATATATTTTAGTATACCTCAACAATGGAATTATGATCAGTGGAAATGGCCATGACACCTCTCCTTTAACACCATGCTCTGGGGGACTGCTCACCTAAAGGCCCTGACACACCAGGCAGTCACCAGAGAACTCGCCGACATCCGACACCGACAGATCCATCGACGAGTTCTCCTGCGTATTGGCCGTGTGTCGCACTGAAATACACCGCTTTACTACAGCCGAGCACGTACGAACTGCGCATGCGTGAGTGGCAATAACTCTCCTTACCAGCAGGCGGCGGTAGTGTGTATTCGTCATTCAAAATAGGCAACAACCGGAAGACAGAGAAGAAGAACAGACTGATATACAAACAAATAGCGGGTGCCGTTCCATTTTCACTCTCGTCCATCGAAAACATGTTTTAGAATATAAAAATACATGCATGATGAAATGAGCACATAAAGTGCAGACATACTATAAAATCACAGTTAATAGACCTGCATCTGATGATCGCAGTGTTCTGGCGGGTGTGTAGTTTATTGAGTCGGCAATGTAATAATGGCCACTTCTTGCTAAATTTACGATGAGATGAAAAACCGGACTTGACCAAACAAATCACGGAGCTCTCAGCAGAGGACAGCCGGGGACGCTCCCGCCGATATCAGAGATGTCCCTGCTATGTGTGGGAGGTAAGAGAGGACATTTAAATCGTTTGTTTACGTCCCTCACTTCCGTTTCGCTTCTCATTTGCTAGCTGAACAGCTGATCAGAGTGGTTTCTTGGCCCGATAGCTTGTGTCCGACACCCGGCCGATTCAACATGTTGAATCGGCCGGGTGTCGATCGTGAAAGGCCAAATAAGGCGTGTCACGGCCGAGGGTTCGGGACACACCAAATTGACTTTGGGCGACAAGGAACCCGTTTTCGCCCAACAACGCAAGACGGCCGATATCGGCCTGGTGTGTAGGGGCCTTAAGACTTTCAAATATTCATCAGCGAGGCACTGGTAGCTTCCACCACTGCACTGACAGTGATTTTGCTGCTCTCGTATCAGTTTCTATGTTCCTGCCAATGCTGCAAATCTATACCTGTCCCTTAGGATATTAATGCACCTGCAAATATTCAAAAAATGTGTAGTGTTCCTTAGGCAGGTGTATTGTTTTTCATTTTCCTTCCCCCACCTTTTTGCTATATTGATGTTTCACTCACACATTGGTTAATTGCCACACTTGTTAAGATTGAAGCCACAAAGGTGATATCCTCCCACCAGCCAATTGTGTGTCTGTATGCATAGTGAACCGCCCCTCTCAGTGTAAACACACTTCAGACTAGGGCTGGTGTGTAAAGGGAAAGTGAGGGATCATGGGAGATTAGACGTTTGGGTGATAACATTATCAGTCACATTATTCACAGGCATCTTTGACCTAATGGATCATTCAACTTTTTTGTTTTTGAGGACTCGGTGTCAAGCTGTGATGTTGAGTCATAACACTGTTTGCCGGATGGACCTTTGATCCTAATATGTCCCGTCATGCCTTGTGCAAACCGTGGTTTATTAACAGCTGTGGTGGTGGTAGGCAGGCGATAACGCGCATTGAGAGCTAACAGAGGTGATTCATTACAATGCAAGTATGAGCAGAAACATCTGTCTTTGTTAATGGATGCTTGTCTCAAAAGTGAAAACTGCTGCAGCAGCACATTGAGTTCTGCAGGTAGGAACATGCAGCATGTTGGACAGCCTAGGGAACAAACAGGGGAAAATAGCCCCTTATAACAATGTTTCCCCCATTTATAAATCGGTGATTAGGACTGCTGTTGTTCTACTTCCTGCACACAGTGGAGCAGATCGGTGTCTTGTTGAAACGTTATCTTTGTAATTGGTCCCTGGGGGTTTGTCTAACCTGCGGCTGGTCACGTTTCCCACTCTGCAGCCCTCTGTCCCTCCGTTGCCCATCAGGGAAAATGTTGGTTCATTACCCAAGGTCTGGACGTAATCTGATTCTCTTTGGAATGTTTGACAGTTTCTCCCCTGCTTCGTGCTTTTTGGAAGAAGGGGATAATTATCTTAGCTTGAACTGAAACAACGGTTACCATTCAGACCGCTTGGTGGGTGCCAGTCTGAGATTATCGGGATGCTCTATCCTTCTCTTAAACCAGATAGCGTGTGTGTGTGTGTGTGTGTGTGTGTGTTTCCAGATCTTTCAACCTCTAGGAAAGGTCTGTGGAAACACGTTTATTTCTGTGATGCAACCTTGCCCTTTAGCCCACTTGACATTTATTTCACTCTGGTGACATTGTGGTATGCGTTCTCTCACCATTCGAGCACCAATTCCTCTCTAAATACTGTGATGTCAGTTACAGCCCAGCATAATTTATTAAACGTCGTTAGTCCACCGGCGCCTCAGACCTTGACCGGGCTAATTGACACATCGCCTCGGTTGACCTCAAAGTGCCATCCTCTGCCAGGCGTTTTCCCATATGGCCCGATATTTCCTTCGCACTCAAACTGCTCCTGCTGAGAGCAAACCCTTTACATTAATCATTCAAGAAAAGGCTTACACAATCCCCCATGAGAGGCTAATGTGTGTGCAGTCTCCTTATAGCAGTATTTGCGATTGAGTCTTGTGTTTAGCTCCACATTTTCATAATAAAGTGGGACATTTCACTGCATTATTGATTCAAATGGACTATCATCATTGCATCATACATATTGCTAATGTGATTCTGTGTTAAAAGTGAGTAGTTGTTAAGCGTCGCTCATCACTGCCGATGCATCAGACACTGCTGTATATGTGGGACGTGAACATTTGAGATGATGAGACATGATACAACCCTAGGACAGAGAATAATGGCTGATGACGGAAAGATTTTCTCCCAAAAAATCTACATTTTCAAGTGTTTCTCATTCAGTGGAAATGAGTCCATATGGCGCGTTCACACCGGGGACTTCCGGCCGGGGACTTCGGGTGGCAGTATACGCCGTGAAGTGGTTTGCGGCCTGCCAGTAAACCCAAAGCAGCAGCAGAAGAAGAAGAAGTGACGTCAGCGGCTTCATTTGCCTAATCCACCCCCAGGAACTCATTGCGGTGTGAACGCGATCTGCTTTAGTTCATCAGAACTAAGAGAGTTCTCATGAACTATTGTGGGAAAAGAACTTGGTGTGAACGTCCCTATTGTAACTGACAAAAGTTCCTAAATTCACACGTTACAATAATTTGACAGTGGCTTTTTATTTTGTCGTAATTAAGTTTGGCTTTTGTTCTTGCTTACCATTCTAATAATAAAGATATGAGTCGTCAAATGTATAGCTCTTTTGTAAATGTCACATTTTTGACGCTTAGAGAATTACTCTTTGCTTAATATCCATATCCATGGAAAAATGTCAGTTTACTGCCATTAAAAGAAAAGAAAACGACCACTTACACATTGTAAAACAAACTTGTCAGAGTGATTTTAAAGGTTACATTGTTCATGGTTGTTTTGTCATTCTGTTGAGCAGGTCTCCCTTGAAAAAGAGATCAATGATCTCAATGGGATACACCTGGATAAATAAAGGTTTGAAATGAAATGAAATTAATTCAATCATTTTGTGGAAAAACACGAGTGAGTTAGCAGTATTGACCTATGACAGATTAACACAATTGTTTAAACACATTTGTCACCATGTGAATATTCATTGTGCCATGTTCTACGGTATATTTAACTTAGCACTGTCGGTAAGTGCTGTCAAAAGTCACAGGAGATATGTGACTCGCATTGGGACAGCGTTCATGTGATGCTTTTGTCGCTCTGCCCACCTGTTAGGCCTGACTGCCTGTGACTTTCTTATTATTGCGCTATATGAAGACTGTATTTGATTATAATTGGAGGGAAAGATGCAGGCCGTTCATGCATGCTTCCCTATAGGCCCGGCTGCAAGTGTGGTGCAGACCCAACACAATGACTGCCTGTTACTTCCAGCTTCTGCTTGTCAAAAACACTTAAAATCACACCAATTATTTTGTCGCTGCACTGGGAATGGCTTTTTTAGTTCAATTGTACCAACTGCAGTTGTACTCATGCCAAGTCTTTAAACAAAGACTTGTATTATAGCCCCAAAACACATTTACAATCGAACATCTAGATATATTTTATGGAGCAGTATAACACAAATATTCCTAATTGCATTAAAATAACCACATTTGAGAAGTTTAACATTTGTAACACTTGCTGTTAAATAGGAATGTAATGTAATAGCTTGCAAGTGCTCGGCAAAACAGCCCTTTTTTATATTTGTGATCATGCACTTTTGAGAGAATTTTTCTAAAAGAAAATGACAAGAAACAGGCAACAACACCATAAACCACAAACGGTAACTAGTAAATACAAATTGCATTACATGTACCATCAAACTTAACAAGATACAACTCAACAAAGTAAGATCATAATAAAAGTTGAAGGAAACGGTAAGGGCGAAACAACTGCGGCATGTATCCTTATGACTAGAAACAGCGATGCCAAGGAAAGGGAAAACCTTAACTTGTGACAAGCCCCTCCAAAGATAACAATCACAATGGTTCGCCATGTTTCTTTTGTAAAACATCCTCAGGATATAGGCTGAAATCCCCGTCTGTCTGGAGCTGAGGTCTATTTTAGTCTGAGTGGAGTGAAAGGCCTTGGGTGGGATCATAAGGCAACTCTGTAAACAGGAAACTTCCATTCAAGACGAGGCGAGCCGGGCGCACCGATGTGGTTCAGATGCACGAGAACACTGTCATGAATTACTAAGTCGTGCTACTCTCCGCAGTCCTTCAAGATCTCTCGACTGCACTTTACTCAGAACTGATATTAATGTGTACTTGAAGTCATTATACATGACTTTCCCGAAGGAGAATCTGTCCTTGTATGCTTAAGTAGCTCTGACTTCCCGCTATCTCTTAGTCGCTGTTCTGACCTTAACTGGCAGCTCAACAGATACATCATCAGCTCACATTATCCAAATGGGTTTTTGTCACTTGCCTTGGAAAACACAACAGTGTCATTGTCCCCTTTTTAGATGCAAGATTTACAGCTTGACATTCACAGCCAAAAAGGTGAGGAGTCACACCTAACACATGCAGGCGGTCGACCCCCCCCCCCCCCCCCATCCCCATCCCCATCTATTGTGATGGCAAATGATGAAAGAGCAAGGATGACAATGTTGTCTCGATACCAACAAAGACTGCTGGCTCGCTCCCAGCTCAGAGGGAACATGCTGTTCATGTGCCGATAGAGACCCTCTGGAACCTCTCCAAACATGAGACCACTGCCAAGGTTGCATTTAAAGTAGTTAAGGAATTTGCTTTGCCACTTTGCCAGATTGAAAACAGTAAGTCATCTCTAGTTAAGAAACATGTTTGAATTCGGTCGCCTGCACCTGTTTTGACGTGGCAAATGAAGTCACTTGCTTATACTAATTGCATGTGTAATGCAGTAGGATTGTAGTTTATAATGGACATATGGGTAATCTTTTTTTTAATTTTTCATTGTATGGTTAGAAGATGTCCACATCCTTTTCTTAAAAAGTAGGATGTGGAGGTGTTTTGGTACAAAAACCATCACATTTATGGGAACAAAAACCTCAAAAGCATCCGATTAGTACATGCTTACGTACAAGTTGAGAGGGACAAACCTGCAAAAAAATGTACAAAGGATACATTTCAGACAAGACAACATCTGTTAACATTATCTCAATGTCTTGCATTTTTCACTCTGGGACTGTTTTGCACTGAAACTTTCTGAAACACATCATAGTATGCTACCATAACAACAGATTGTACACACGATTTCTAACCATAAAACAAACTCCAATGTCCCTGTGGTGACCAGAGAGTGTGTGGCCTTGAGGCCCAAAGAGAAATCTGGCTCCTGTGAAAGCAGTCCTCGTATTGAAAGAGTTTCTCTGGTTGTTCCCTAGCAACCAGAGGCGCGTTGTAATGCTGCAATTACTTGGTGCAGAAACCCATAGGAGAAAGCAGCACAGATTTAAAAAGATTGATTATGGAATTCCATAAATATTTCAATGGGATTAATGGCTGAGGGAACAGACCAAATGGACGCAGTCACAGCTTAATATTGAACCCAGGCAGAGTTGGGAATCGGTGTTGTTTTCGCCCATTGTGGAGCTCTGGGGGGGGATTTCATTAGTAGCTCTCCTCAAGCCTTTAGCTTCTATTTGTGTCAAGTTAATTGGACAGAAGAAAGGGGGGAAGATAGCATTTTTGGATCATTTAGGCCACCAAGCAAGCCCCAGGAAGATTAAAGCACATCCCCACTTTCTCCACCCTTCCCTTTGCTCCTTGTTTTCCCTTTGAGCTCCCATGAATTGATCTTTATATGATGTTGCGCAACTTTGTGATGATTGCGCTGCACCTCTTTGAGGCCTTTGTTTGAGCGAGATGGAGCGGGTTTCATTTGGCCGGACAGTTGGCTTTGTTCCCGGAGGACAGACCTGCTACGATGAGGTTCAATGACGGAGCTGAGAGATCTCTTTGTGTCCAGTATCGGTTGAGTCCACCGTTGAATTTTCAGCAATTGTTGTGGCTGCCTGTTTACTGTATGGCTCAAATAAATACTGTGGTCTTACCAAAATATCATGATGATTAGTCTTCATTTTTTTTGTTTCTACTGTCCCCTTTAATCATTTTGAAGAGTCATTGCACCAGCCTTCAACACATTGTAGTAGAAGAGAAACATTTATTATTCCATAGATTACATACTTTGTTTTGCTCTGTGGATAGTACATCCTCAGTGTAGGGATAGGGTTATCAGATGATTACTGTTACTATGCCATGTGGAACTGCCGTGATGGGACACTTGCTGAATCATTTCAATGGCAACCAAACACTTCTGTGAGTGAATAAAACACAACACAGTACCGATGGTAGCTTGGCGATTTAGATACAGCTTGGTAAAAGTATGATGTCCTGTGTCACGCTAATGACGTTTCTCTCTGACCAATCGGTGATCTGCAATGTTTTTAACTCCACCTTCTGATACTGGATTATCTTACTATCTGCAAACCTTGAATGAGGTGGTACCAAAAAAAAGTACCACATATTATCCAGGACTTTTGTTAATGGGTAACCTCAAAAGAATGCAGTTAGGTTTTGGCTTACCATGCAGTGGAAATACAGCACTCCATCATGTGTGTTTTGTGTAACTGCTTTATTGCTACATTTCTAAACTCACACCCTAACACAGGAATAATTATTATGAATTGTGCAGACCAGTAGTAGATGCAGTATGTTTCTCTCTGTGTTTATAGCTGGGTACAGTGGCTGGCTCTGAATGAGGCTGTGGTCAGAGCTGCGGTTGTCATATCATTTGGTGTAAAATGGTGTCTTTTGTCTGTCCAGACGAATAAAGGATCTCACTGTTAAACTTATTAGATCCAATACCAAACTGTGTTAAAGCTGATAGGTACATGATGAATTGCACTTTGGCAACAAAGATGGAAAGGTGAAGAAAGAAACTAAAGATTTTTAAACCCCCGGGATTTGTTCAAGGCAGACATGAACAGTTGACTAATTTCATATTTAAAGTTGTACTTAAAGGTAGGGTAGGTAAGAATGGAGAAACCAGCTCGAGTGCGCTAGAATTTGAAAGTACGCAGCCGAAAGAAATCTGCCCCTTCCTTCAGACTTCCTTATAGAGCCCCTCCTCCAACACACACGAACGCGCACATGACCAATGAGGGCACGAGATAAGTTTGTGCACGAGATGAAAGGCTGACAGGCAGGTAGGCCATCCAGTTATTTTAGCCGGGCCGGCTCAGATGATTGGTCGTGCTTTTTACAGCGCCACGGCTTCCACAGATGACATTTTGTTATGTATTTATTGTCAGAGCATTTAATGTATTCATTGCTAAGAGCATTCCATGGAATATAACAAAAAGTGTTTCTGAAGTGAATTACCTACCCCACCTTTAAAGCAACTTAAATCAATATTTTTATTAAAGCTATGTATCAAATGACAAAGGGTTACTCATAGCGATGAACCTTCAGATAGTTATTACCCGCATCTAGATCCTCTAGGATTTACTGACCTTTATAGCGAGGTTCAGTATATTGTTTAACTCTCCGAATCCCAACGTGACTGTTTTGGTTCATTGTCTTCCTTGATAAACGTTGTTTTTGGGAACATCATGCGGTCAAAAAGGAGGCAGCTAAAAACCCAGTTTACACTATCTGCAGCAGAGCACCAAACAGTGACCAGGTGCATCAGAGCAACTTAATTATCCTCATCACACACACACACACACAGTTTAATCCCAGATCCTTTAATTTATTCTTGTAAAGCCGTTGATAGCTTTGACTTCTTGCCCTGTGTGACAGCACTCTGGTATTATGGGGTGTGACCCAGTCAGCAAATATTATTCAGTGTTAATTAGATCGCTGTGACATCCTCTATCAGTGTGGCCTGACTAGATAAAATGGCACCATACGGATGCAGGAAAGTAAACTCTTACAACTTGTTTTTACCCTCTAAGGACAGCAGCGAGTGCAGCATTGTGTCCTCACTGTGTTTACTGCATTAGTAATCAGTACATATACTCAAAGCAATAAACCACCCTTATTCCCCTTGTGCCGTTCTATACATCACACTGTTGTTATTAAGTGAATGAATAAAGTGTTCTGCGCACAATGCAGCTTTCCCTTAGTGCTGACCACTTCATTCTCCTCATAAATTATTTCCTCTCTTACCCCGTAACTTAGAGCAACTCTCCTCCTCAGGTACAAAAGTGACTCAGGTATTTGTGTTACTCTGCAGAAATAGAGAGGCCTTCTTCCTCCCATCATCACTGATAGGAAGGGGTCTGCGTCACATCAGAGATAAGGCAGGGGGCCCTAGTGCAGCAAGAGGATTGTGAAACGTTCTCACCTGAAAAAAAAAGCGTGTTTTTTTTTACTAGCTTGTGCTGATTTACTATCATCCTGCCATCAGTGTGCGATAGGAAGCAATATGTTTTTCTCAACACATTCTTATCATGTGAAAGATACAGTATATCTCGTCATGCCACGATGATACTCGCGCCGACTCTTTATTTATCACAGTTTTTATCTTGAGAAGAGGTAGCTGGATGTGTGGTTGCTCAACGTCTGAAGTGGCACTAAAGATACACATATGCATCCAAAGCAGCATCTGTGTTGCAGCTCTGATCAAAGCAGATGGGTTGAAGAGGTCACTTAACCCTTAGCTTACGTTTGGACATGCCTACTGCTAAGACAAATTGGCATGCAGACTTTTTGTTCAACAACATCCTCTTGAATTCCTGCACAATGCCTACAAAACACTTAGTAATATAAATCACTATCTGCTGCTACTTTGCATGCTTCAAGAGTGTGTTTTGGTTCTTGATGGTTTTATATTGGCAGGCAGCTCAAGTAGGTGCTGTTAAGCTCGTTCACATGCCTCCCTGAGTCCTGTTCCAGCCAGTAACTATGTCCTGAGCATGGTGGGAAATAAATGGCCGTTCCCAAGTGCCTTTAAATTCTGTCTGTGACTGCGACGTTGTTCCCCTCCAACAGCCACTTCAACAATCATTCAGAGGTGTAATTCTACTCAATAAATGATATCAAGCAGGTGTAGAAGTGAAAGCGGTGGCGGTCTGGTTGCATTAGGCGTCTTCCTGTAGACACAGACTCCCATCTTCTTCTGAAACCCTTCTGAGCAGGTGGCAGTGGATGTGTGATTGTTTGTGCAGCACTTAAATCAGCATCTGAGGAAGAAGGAGACAGAGCCATGTGCTCTGCTAGCTTAACTTGTTTGGCTAACACCAAGTGCCTAATGCTAATAAGCTAATTAGCTTTGTGTAGTATGTGCCAACTTCATTCATTAAGGTTTTAAAGTAGTCCTACTGGTGGCAAAACATTGCGGAGATTTGTGTTAATTTTCCAAAAGGATTTAGACACATACTTGATGCTTTTCTTCATCATATCAAGATATAAATAAATAGCAGTGAGCAGCATGAAAACCAGATTTGATGACACTTGAGGTCTTTGAAGGATTTCCTTCAGTTCACGTTTCTTTCCCAAGGAATTCATGTAGTGTTTTAGAAAAGAGACTGAGAAGCTCTTTACTATCATCACGTGCTGTGTCTTTGTAAAATCGGTCGCTCAGACCTCGACATGTGGCCGGGACGTTCACAGTTAGCGGCGTAGCGCTCGCTCTCGTCACCGTGTGACCTTGTTGTAGCCCACAAAGCCTCCACCTGCTCTCTCACACAAGCTAATGGATAAAAATACCCAGCAGATCCCACACTCTCTGTCAATAGAGATTCAAGCACAGCTGCTGGCCACCCTGTTAACACGGGGAATGTACAAACAAAGGCAAGGGAATGCACACACAGATATTAACACAAACAGAGACAGACATGCACACAGTGGCACTCGGTGGAACTTCATGCTGCCGCCCCCCTGAGGTGTGTGATGAATGTTGTGCACATTTGGGATAAACTGCTGTTGCTGCTGTTTTGTCTGCTTCAGGGGGGCGGTGGACGAGGATACGGACACACTGCGGCGTTAGTGCTGAACAGACAATATAATGCAATATATTGCCATTAGCAGATATTGCACCGTAGGCAACATGACCTTCTAACCTTCAACACAAGCTGTCTGACTCCCAGTGGTCTGTTTACCTCGCTACGCGGCTGCAGGCTGTTCACCTCCTCACACACTGCACTTCATTACACTCAAACACTCAATTTAGAGTGTTATTCCAGCCTTATGCTCTTTAATAGACAGCCCCACGTTGATAGGACTGACATTCCATTTCATGTAAAGTCCAGTGTGGCCTTTGTGGTTGTTTCTTTTTTAAATGAAAATGACATTTAGAAGTTCACCCAATGAACCTGGGAAGGACCTTGGGGACAGTGTGCTTTGATGTGCTGTCAGGTAAATAATGGCCCCATATGACAATTATATTCCTGATGGTTTCATTTCTCAATTAAGCTTTTGACCTATGAAATGTTAGAAAATAGCCACCATTGCAATTTTCTAAAGGTGACATCTTGATATGACTTGTTTCGTCTAACCGCCTGTCAAAACTAAATTACAATTTGTCATGAAGGAAATACAAAAGGATCAAATGATCCCAACTGAGAAGCTAGTAATAAAGAAGTTTTGGGGTTTTTGCTTGAAAGTTACAGACCCCTTAATAATTTATAAAAAAAGTATTGTATTTGTATTCCTTTTCTGTTGGTCGACAAATCAGTAATCAATAATTGAGTAATCATTTCAAGTGTAGTGTACCTTTTATTGACCACATGTACATATCATTTCTGGACCAAACTATTTTTGGTTTATCTGTTAGATTTCTTTTGTGCTGAATAATAAGTGTGTATATATAACAAATTATAAAAGGTTAACACAAGCAATAATTGTTTCCTATATGAAAGTAATGTCTGCTTTTTCTTATACGATTGTAAACTGAGTAACTTGTGCCTTAAAGGTGTCATTTTGAATTGTGTTTTTTTTAGAAAGAACAATTTGATTGTTAAAATAGTCATTAGTTGCAACCTTGCCTGTGTCCCTGCAGGCCCCCTGGATGCACGGTCCTTTATAGTTGACCCACATGGCTCCTCCACTTGGTATGCCATACCTTCCATAGGTTAGCTCAGCAGGGGGTGGGAGGCACGGCCGTTATGGCCTCTTTGAGCCTCGTGTGTGTGGGGGTGTGTGTGTGTGTGTGGACACTGAGACATTATCTAGGCAGTGTCATCTGAGGAATGCAAGCCTCACCCCGGCCTGACACACAAGACGGCCCCTCCGCTGTCACGGTAACAGGATCCAGGAATACCGACGCACGGCTGAACGAGGGGTCGGTGGCGTAGAAAGGCAAACCTGGAAAAGGTCAAAACTTCAAAAGGAAACGTTCTGGATCACGGCGTGGTGTGGGGCTGCTCTCAATTGTATGAATGACTGATTTAATAACCACATATGTTTTACCAATTACACACGGCTGAATTTGTTTCCATAGAAATATGTTATTAGCTTTAAAATGAAAAGTAGGCATTAGAATGTCCTTATAGAAAGACCACAGTTCAAACAGAAATGATCCTTGGATCTCTTTAATCATACTTATGTCCCCCTAATGAGCTTTTTTTTCCTGCATGCCACGCCTCATTGTTTGATTCCAACCTTGAAGCGGCCACAGTAGAGTTCAGAGGGTGAAGGTACGCAGCGAAAAGCTCCCCCCGCAGTGACAAGTGAGCAATTGTTGTAAAACTAGGTCGTCCTCGCTCCCAAGTCGCGGGGGATTAATTTGTGCGTTTCGTAGCTATTTTCTGAAACAGAACGACAACAAATCCCCCCCCGCGCAAAGTGCCGTGATTACAGCGGCCATTCCTTCTCTCAATGCCAGGGATCAAGGTCGTAAGCATCTTAGACAGTGAGGGTGTAATGAGCCGAAAGATGCAGCTTGTTCCCTGAATGCAGCCTCTTGAAAACTGCAGTAGTCAATGCTGCACTGCACTGCATTGTTTTCAATGACGAGTCAAGATTTTCTGGAGTTTTCTGCACTTTCCTGTTCCACTGAAATTGAGTTACACACCAGGACAAGTTTATTTTTTCTCCAATACAAGATACTGATGATAGAAAGTGTATCATGCTCAGAAGTTTGTTTTATTTGAACCATCAAACGTCACAGCACCGACAGAAGGAAGTATGACTATGTGCCACATTTCACAAATTGCCAGTGAGATGTTACTCGGTGGGAAAACTCATTCAGTTCTTTACAAGTCGCCCGGCTGTGCTGACAGAAGTACATATGCCTCACAGCAGGAGGCCCGATGGTTTCTCACTCTCTGTGTTCATCTCTCTGTCGGCTTTGTAAGACGAGAAATACAGTTGGCATGCAGAGTTTTGTTTTAAGTGGATCAGGAAATTGATAGTGAAAGAATTTTATCATTTTATCATTACATGTCACTTGTTAGACGCTTTTATCCAAAGCGACTTACATACTCAATACTGTGGACAATCCCCACAGGAGCAATTTGGGGTGAAGTGTCTTGCCCAGGGACACAACGACATGCTGACTGCAGTGGGGTTTGAACCTGTGCCCCCCTGATCCGAACACCTACGCACTATTCCACTGCGCCACACACCTTATCACAACTGTGTTTTTGTTTATACCACTGGGTATTCTAACAATTGACAAATAATGTTAAACTAGGACTGGGCGATATGGAGTATATTGAATATTTTTTACCACTTTGATAACGATATTGTAGGGTTGACTATTCTTTATAAATAATCATCAGTAACGTGGACATAAAGACTTAAGACAAATACAACTTGGGGAATTACATCACTTTACTCTTATGCATCCTTTTAAACCAGGAAAAGACAACAGTCGTGCTTTAAGATATTCAAATATCCAAAATCAAAGAGCTGTATTAATATTATCAAACACAATTTATAATGAGAATGAAACAATGTGTATTGTGTTTTTATAAAGCATTGTGCAATGTTAAATGATGCTCATTAAAGAAACTGTCCACACTGTAATCCGCCACCTATAGTAATTGATACATAAAAGACTTGAATGATACTGGATTTTTGAAGGTGAAAGTACAACAAGTTTCGCAGCTCGACCAGAGAGAAACAAACACTATTGTGATCATACAATGGAAGGATTTCCTTGACAGTAGTCGAATAAGCGAGGGCTTGCTTGCACAACTGCAGACGCCTGGAGATGTGAGTGTTGTCGACAAAGACACCATCATTGATTTATTCCACCGGGGGACTGTCTGAGAGCAGCAGCCATCGTGTGTCTGCTTTTATGGGGTTATAACACTTAATCGGTCATTCCTATACGGATATAAAAACATAACCTCAGTCCCTTGACACACATTAACAGATCCGCCTTCCTACTGTTTGAGATACTGCTCTATATAATGATGCTATCCACTGTTTCTGTTTACGACAGCACACGTTGACATGTGGAATTTATTGTTGAATCGAACTAGATATAGGGATGTGTTGAAATAATTGGTATCTGATCATCAATGGGATACAGAGGATGCTTAGGTCACCAGCAATGTCCTTCCTCCCCTCCCCACCTGAGACTCCTTTGTGTATTCTCCCACAGTGTGCCATTGTTTCCGAAAGGTTGCAGCCCCCTTTCTTTGATGTGTGTCTGCAGCGGCTGATAGATGCTAGCAGAGGTCTGCTATCTGCACTCAGCCAGAGACAGATGAATATATGGATTGACCATTTGTGGCTCAGTGAAAGGAAAAGCTTCTGAAATAGAGACACTGGGGTGTTGGGAGATAAGAAAAGCAGAGGCTCTTCTTTACCATAGTTTAGGATGACCCAGGGCTGTTGAATAAATATAAAACAATGCTGAAATAACAGTAGCCGTTACCTTTTTGATAATCTAGCAAACATTTGAAGTAATTGAAATGCATGATGTAAGCATTTGCAACCATTTTACATAGACTTATAAGCTGAATATATATACATTTGTGTTGCTGTTGGTCAGACTAAACAAGACATTTAAAGACGTCACCATTCATATATTTTATAGACAAAATATTTGATGAAAAAGGAAATAATGACAATTGCAGTCCCGTCTTAGTGGTACAAACAAGGCATTTAGGTGTCTGAATCACCGGTTTGCAGATAATGTCAGAAAAGATACATCAGATGTAATTCAGTTATTCTTTATTTGATTTAAATTTAGAGCTGCAGCAATCAGCTGATTAATCCATGCATTGCTTAACCCTTATGTTGCGTTCGGGTCTCCCGTGACCCGTTTCAAGTTAAAATGATATAATACTACGCTCTAGTTTTTTGAATCGGAACAAGGCTTCATGATATCCTCCACAACAGCTATATAAACACTACAAAACAGATTTGGACAATTTTAGCCAAGTCTGAAGGTCTCTTAAAAAAAAAAAGTGTATAATTTGGTGTTCGGGTCTGGGAAGACTCAGGGTCAAATTTGGCCCAATCAAGATTCTTCTTTGACTTTAGACACCCCTCCCCCACCCCCTTCATCCACTGTAACAATACTTTAAAACTTTTTGGGGGGAGATTGTATTCTAATATTAGTCTAATATAGTCAGATAACGTAATGATCCACTGTGTTCACTATAAGAAATATGAGTGAATTGAATCACATGTTTTACTTAAATATGTGATGTGTTTTGGGGCCATAAAATAAAAATAAAAACAGGATTGTACGGTTATGAATGCATAATAAGTTAGTTATGATGTAGTTAAAACAATATTGGATGATAGTCATTATTTGAGTGTTTTGGACTGAAATAAATCATGGGTCAAAATTGACCCGCGAACACCATGAACGGTAACAGCTTTCGAACACAACACAAGGGTTAACTCAAAGATATCTGGCAGCTGATTTTATTATATATGAATCAATGTATACGTTCTCAAACACTTCTATTTGCTGTTTCTCTTTGTCATATATGGGAATATATCAAGTATTTAAAGGTTAAGAACATAGGTCAGATAACAGCTAATTGAAAACATCGCATTGGCTTATTAAGAATTGTGATTGCAATGCTTTCCCATTTCATATATTAACCGCTTAACGGACTTATCAAGAAAATAATCGGCAAATGACTTGATTATGAAAACAATAAGTTAGTTGCAGCCCTATTTACCCCATGCTAATCCTAAGCATTAGCATCTACGGTACCATGCACAGTGTTGAACATATTGTAATTCTTAAAGAGACTCTGACACTTGTCAATGTTCATTCATTTATTTTTGTATTATTTCGGCTCACTTATCTTTTTCTCCATGTGAAACTGAATATGTTTACACCGAAACCAGAAGCTCTTCTGATTTCTCAGAAGTCTCATTAAACAACTTGCAGGAAAACTTTACAACTTCCTTGACCTTTCTTTACCCACTGAATGCTTTGCCACTCAACAGACTGGCAGTGGGCCCAACACGGCTCCCTCCGGGGGCCCTAACATAATGGTTGGAAAAGGGAGTACGTCTGTTGTGTTTTCGTGCCCCAAACAGAAGAAGACAGGGTCTGCTTTTTCATTTGTAAACTGGAGAGGAAATGCCTTCACTTGTTTGGCTGAATTGCACTGCTACCATCTGTGTCCCGAGTACACGTGTAAAGCGATGACATGTTGTGTTGCATCGAGGGAATAACCGGGGAAACTTACAAAGACGGTTGACAGTATGTAAGTGGTATGCAAGGAATGTCTTTCGCAGTTTTGCACAAACAGCTTTGAAGTGTCCACAAGGTTTTATCAAGAGCAGCATCTCGGTATGTTTTTCCATCAGAGGGGGCCACCTGTGTTCCTGGAAGGATTAGTTTGGAGAAAGATGGAGGACGGATTAGATGGTGTTACTGGTTTAGCCTGGGAGTTTGAGCTACCCCCCCCCCCCCCCCCCCCCCCCCCCCCCCCCTAAAGCAAGCAGTGTTTAAAAAAATGAACAAGCTTTGTCTTTATTCAGCACACACACACAATGAGCACAATTTCAGCCTTCATCAGCATGTCCTAGTTTCAGCTCCCCGCTTCACTTCCTGTTTGTGTTCTATGGGAAGCTGTTGGTACCGCTCTCAGCGAAAGATGTGAATGAACATGGAGCAGGCAGTGATGTTGAAAGCATTTACCCTCTGCTTTTGATCTCTCTACTAAGAGGGAAAAACATGACAATCAGCTGTGAGATGATGCGAGTTGATGTCCATATAAGGAATTGTTTTTTTAAGTGGCTTGAAATAAGAGTAGTTGTAAAGAATATTGCTTTTATTTGACTTTTTTATGGTAATTTAGTTTTTTGAAGGGGCAGGTAACATAAGATTTTCTTCTCCCTGCTCCTTTCCACCATACACTATAAAAAAACAAAAAACAAAACAGTATAAGTGTACATTTTTATTTAAAAATAACTGTCCTGTGTGGAATAAACAAAAAATAAAATTCCATTTAAAAGAAAAAAAAAAAAAAAAAGCTGAAAACTTCAGTTAAATTGTGACGATTTTGTTGTTATTTGAAAATCCGTTCCATGTCCTAAAACAGTCCTGTGTTCTCTCTCTGTGTACTTTGTGGTGATTGTGTTTGGCTCCGTCTTTAAAGAGGCCAGAAGGAGAAAAAGAAAGAAAATTAGACGGGAAAATGCTTGGCCCCGGGAGTGGAAAAGATGGGGTCCTTTGCATTCTTTCCATACAGTCAATCTGAAATATTTGAGACTGAAGCCACAATTGATGGTTTCGCATACTTTTCTCCCTGTGAGGCAGCTTTTGAGTGGCGCTGTTTTATTCACAGTGATGTCACCGTGGAAAGGGAAAAAAATAAACCTGCAACACTGCCATCTAGTGGTGACCTTCTGTCTGCATTTGTATTATGCCTGCTGCTAGGTAGGGTAGGTAAGAATGGAGAAACCAGCTCGAGTGCGCTAGAATTTTGAAAGTACGCAGCCGAAAATATCTGCCCCTTCCTTCAGACTTCCTTACAGAGCCCCTCCTCCAACACACACAAACGCGCATATGACCAATGAGGGCACGAGATAGGTTTGTGCACGAGATGGAAGGCTGACAGGCAGGTAGGCCATTCCATGGAATATAAAATACAAAAAGTGTTTCTGAAGTGAATTACCTACCCTGCCTTTAAGGAGGGAATTTCTTCAAAAAGCAATCACTTTGTATCACACTGTATACTTTACTTCATGTATGTGTGCTGTTTTCTTTACAGTTGCATAATAGGCTCTAGGTTAGATTTAGGGAGAGTGAGTTAATTTTATTATAGTGTTCTATGACTTCCTTAAGATACAAATACATTACCAGTTCGACAGAGTTTGTAGCAGCCAAAAAAGCTTGTAAATGAGGGTCTCCACTGTTAAATTAATTGTGAATATACTTGCTAATTGTATTCCTCACTAATTAATCAATATCATTTAAAATATATATGAAAATAGCAAAAGAAAAGCTCATCATAATGGACACAAAATCCCAATTGGATGCCTTTTAAATTGCTTGTTTTCACATTTGCTTTAAAATATGACTAAATATCAACATAGTCGCTAGTTGATTATCTGACTTTAAAGTGAGTGTAATCAAAATGCTTAATCTCTACCCCTGCATAAAGTTAAACATAAACCTGAAACACCAGCTTGATAATTGAGTAATTGCTCACTTTCCTATAGTTTGCATATACTTTTGGACCTTTTCTAAATTGATTTGTCATTTTAATTGCCACTTGCAGTTGGGCAGGAATGTGTCTCATGAGTTTTCATTGTGTTGAGCCATTTATCCAAAATGAACCCAGTAAACCCAGGCTGCAGTTCCTGGTCTCCCAGCAGGTGGCAGTATGAGTCTGAACATTTCCTCTGCTCCTGTTTCTGACCACAGACACTGAACATAAGGATCTGGTTAGTGAGAATATCGCTGTGATGTAATAGTCCAGGCGGCCCTGAGGACACGTTCTCTCTGTGTACGCTCCATACAGGCCAAACCCAAATAACTAGAAGAGTTTGTGCTGACGTCAAGGGACCATGAGTCAGTCGTGTAGCGTCATTAGGATGTTAAATAGTAGTAATGTCTCACATGTTGGTTGATTATTAGATTTACATGGTTATTTGAACCAGATTTGACTACACTTACCCTACATATCTAGTATTTTTCCACTATGTTGAAGAGTATTTTGGGGTTTCTTCTTTTGTTTAGGTTGCTGTTTTCATCTAAGGTCATGAGGCGGATTTTCATGCTTTCTTTGTAGGGTGTGATATGCTAAGATACACTTTAAAACATATTAAACTAACCAGGCTCAGTATGCTATTTGTGTTTTATCAGAAATGGTCTTATTGCATACGATATTGCATCAGAATCACGGATTATTTTGCGACTAAAACAAGATTTCATTGACATTCTTTAATTGTTCATTTCACACTTTTTTAAATCAGCCTAAACTAACAATAGTGAGGCTTTTACCACTAGTGTGATTTTAGCCATCTCTCCTCTAATATGACACCAAACCAGCAGACACGAAGCGTTATTCGGCTTTTGTGGTAAACAGTTGAATACAATTTTCAATTAGTTTGTGTTTGCTTCCATTAGAAACACAACCCAGACACAGGGTGGGCATTTTGTGTGGTTTCATGTGTGTGTCTGTGTGTGTCTGGCGGGGATTTTAACACAGAGTCTCTGTTACCCGTCCGCTGTGCTGTCGCCACATCTACCTCCAAAGGCATCCCAGTAGCCACACACACACACACACACACACACACACACACACACACACACACACACACACACACACACACACACACACACACACACACACACACACACACACACACACACACACACACACACACACACACACACACACACACACACACACAGAGACAGTCAGTGCCCCAGTGTGCACACACACAGTGAAGTAGCTGTACTGGCTGCCAGCTCTCAGAGAGGGCCACTTTGTTTCACCTCTGACTTGGATTCACGCCAAACAATCTGAGAGTCGCTCACTGGGTCATTTGATGGAGTAATTGAATGGGGGGGGGGGTTTAGTTGTGCAGTGTACTTCCTTTATTTTTTCTGTGAGGTGCTTTATCGCTTTTTAATCCAATGCTCCGTCGCACAAATCAATGTCACTGTCTCTGTGAACGGGTTTCTGTCCTATGAGTGGCCAGTGTGTCCACTCCACTGCACAATGAATAATAAGCGTTTTAAGAACAAGTACAACCATATAATCATTTCCTTTTGTGGGTTTTTGTTGGAGCTTTCTGCTCATTTGGATTCAGATAAATAGTTAAAAATATAGATTGATTGAGCAGTTAGACAATTGAAATACATGTAAGGGCAATGCTGATAACTGATGATATTTAAGTACTTTCTCAAGGAGATATGCCCATTTTTGTATTAGTCTCAAGTGTACAAATATTATAATTTGCTGTTTTTCTTTCATTCATGTCATCATAATATCTGTAATGTATAATACATGTTATCTTTAGTGGCAGCAGTGTCAAGGATTAATAAAAGTGAAGTCTTAATCTGATCTTTTGTCTACTTTATTTTCCTTCCAACCAGATGTAAACACAACATTGTAATATATGATCACCTTCTAACACGGAAATGGTGGCAGTACCAGTGGCCTATTTACAATCAGATATCTTGCTTTTCAGCAGGTACATTTTCCAATATGCTCATCAGTTATTTGCTAGCCCTGTCTTTGTTGCTGAGCTGGTATTGTTCAGACGTTTTATCGAAGCAGTTGCACACAAAGTCATTGTCGTTTCATACAATGCGGATATAAGTATTGATTGTAGCGGCTTTAAAGCTTTATCTCTAAGCCTCTGTGTCTAACAACAGCTCTCCTCTGTTCCTCAGGACCTGGAGATCGTCTACTCGTATCTCCACGGGATGGAGGCCTTGTCCAACCTGCGGGAGCACCAGCTGAGGTTAGTGTCTGCACACACATTACCGGAACCTAATAACCATAATTGAGAGCTTGATATTCCAATCACATTCATTTCAAATGCAAATTAAATCACTGACAACTCCTCAGTGTCTGCTCCATAACGGTTGTAGTCAGGGGTGCAGCATTAACAGGGAGCCGCCAGCCAAGAGCTGCTGAACGTCGTCTGCTTTTCTAATCCAGCAGCCACTCGTTGGCTGGAAGAATTATACTCTCTTAAAAGCAATTATGCTGCTAAGAAGACATACAATATTAAAAACCAGCTTTTACTGTGACTAGCGCACATAAAAGTATATTTTCCTGATCGCTAAAAACATATTTTAAGCATTATTAATGTTAAAGTCCACAATGTTTGTGCTTGTAAGGCCCATATATTTTCTGGATAACAAAGTGACAAGGTCTGTGGTTCATGTAGATGTGTATACATTTCCATGATATCATATGTTAAACCACAAACTCTTCTAAAAGAGACCTTTATTTTAGCTTTAGGTGCTGTTTACACGGGAACGAAACGGGTTGTATCCGCTACTTTTCTCTTTCGTATAGCCGCCTCTCCCCACCTCTGCTGCTCACTGCTGTAGCATGGTCAGTAGCTACTGCTACTGCTACTGACCATGCTACAGATGTTAGTGCAAAATATACAGCTCCTCTACCACAACCATCAGCAACAAGTGGACATGGAGAACTACATGAACTACATGTTGCTAAATCCACCACGGAGAATAAACAGAAGGGCAACCATGCAACCATGGCAACCATGCTCGGGGGTCTTCTTCGCTACTTTTGGTGTATTTTGTGGCGGAAGTACAGCGCCACTTACAGGCCCCGCATATGTACTACAGCGTCTCCAGCGGGTCGAGCGGGCTCGTGTGAAGGGACATGTTTATTGAGCCGTATCCTTGTGAACGAAAGACTTTTTTGATATCGAATTCGGTTTGTTTGCGTTTCGTTTGCGTTTCGTTTGCGTTTGCGTTCCCGTGTAAATGGGCTCTTAAACTAAATGAAATGAACACCAATTTAACACCAAAAGGAGCTGTTGAGGTGTGAAAGCACACAGCGATTGTCTTCTCTCTATGGCCACGTCCACACGGAGACGAAAACAAACCTTAGTCTCTTTCAAAAAAGTCTTCCGTCCACACCGAAACAGCTCAAGAAATGTGTCCGTCCACACGAAAACGCTGGAGACGCTGTAGTACATATGCCGGGCCTGTAAGTGGCGCTGTGCTTCCGCCACAAAATACACCAAAAGCAGCCAATAAGACCAATGACGATTATTATTATTATTATATTATATAATAACTATTCTGCAGCTATTGTGCGTATGACAATCAAGCCTTTGAAACTTGGATTTAGTTTCAGCTCTAGTTATTGCTCTCGCTTTTTTTTTTTTTTTCTGTTAGAACTTCATCTCAATCAGGACTTTCTTTCTGACAGTAAAAGGCAAATTGAGGTCCATATTGAGCTTCTATCTCTATCGAAACAGATTTTTTGGATTAAGACTAAAGGGACTTTTGTGTCTTTACATAAAAACCTCACATTTGACTCCAACTACCCTGATGTGAACACACCGTTCTGTCTCCAAACACACCGCTCTGCCCTCCAAACACACCGCTCTGCTCTCTGGTCACCACACCGGCCTTCTGGTCTTTTCTGTCTGGCGCAGACTTTCCAAACACTGCATGTCAGAAGTCTGTTCCCAGCATGCCTTGTGTGCATACATGTGGATTATACTGGCGACGGAACAATGTAGCGGTACATGACCCGCGAGCTGGAACATTCCTCTGTGTGACCCCTTGCAGGCCTCCCACCCTACAGTAACCCCTCACCCCCCCTCTGGGTCCTGAGGAATGTCCCCATGGTCCCACACACCAATCCTCTACTCCCGCCAACTCTGCTTGTCCTAACAAAAAAAACAATACAATTCCCAGCCAGCTATGATCCCACTAACTATGGGATTATGTTAGAGTTCTTTTTTCTTCCACATTTTGTCTGGGAGGAATGTCTTGTTTTTCCTCTGTAGTCCTTTTTTCTCAGCGACTTGTTTTTTAGAGCTGGGATTGTTGTTCTTTTTCTGTCGTCGTCGTGCACTGGTGGGGGCTGCAACATGACGGCCACCCCCCAGCTGTTTTTAAAGCCTTTCATGTTTTTAATCAGCTACTGTTTACTGTATGCCTGTCTGTAAAGTTGACTTGTTTCACTGGGGGCGTTTTGGGAAAGCCTGATGAGGATTACTTTTTTTGTAGGGAGGAAAAATGGCTTTGAACATCAGACATCTGTCATTAGAACAATAATTTACCCTAAAATAATAGTCATAAAACATAGTTAAATCCTTGTTTGCATAATGATATTACTTTTAAATTATGATTACTTTCGATCCATCCTGTTCCTAAGGAAAACAAAGCATTTCACAAATGAGAGCATAAGCACAAAGATAGTTTTTGCCTAATAAAGGAAGAGAAAGCTTATCACAAAGTATGTCTATCTGACCGGGATAAATGACACTTGTTTACTTGTTCTGGGAGCAGATGCATAAACAAGTCTTGTAAGCTAATTGTTCAAATCCAAAAACGCACCTTCAAAATCTGTCATGATTCAGTGGATGAGTAACTGGGTGTTTCTCAATCGCGAGTACGCTTGCTTGGTAGCACATGTCTGCCGAGCATCTTGCTTCAGAAGCGAGGCAAGAATACTTCCTGCCATTTGGAAAACAAAGAGTGGAACAGGCTAAGTGTGCAGGTGTGCGTCATATGAGAGGCCCCGCCTTACATTTTCCGTCACAGATTTGGGGAAATTGGTCCGTGCGCAAAGCATTGTGGGGATTTTAAGACCGCGGAGTCTACTCATGTGCAGCCTCGATATTTCTCCTAACGAAGTACGCCGGGCTCTGTAGATTTCCAAGTATGCTGGAGATTGGAACAGTACTTCGGCGGCACTCAATGACGTAGTATGCTTGAAATAGTGGCTCTGGAGCAGCTTTACTCGACATTGAGAAACACCCACTGTCTCTTCGCCTTTCATCACTGCTGCATCAAAAACAAACAATTAAAATGATTGATGTAATGTAATACAAATACAAATTATAGCCAACAACACCAATACAAACAAACACAATAAATCAAACAGGCAAAAATAAATGTATTGCAAAAAAATAAATGTAATAGATGACTCTCTGACCCAAACTGAAAGCATGTTTAAAAGATAATTCTCACAAATGCAAAGAAACGTTGCCTTTCCATGACAAACATCTAGAAAAATGTAATGCCATATTTGCATAAAATACTCCTTATTTGTTTGCTTCTGTAACATAGTGACATCACTATGTAAAACTCACGCTTCTATTGGGTAAAACTCCAACTTTAGTGTAGTGATAAACTAAGGGGCGGGACATCTCTAAGCGGTGGACCAATCACAACAGAGCCGGCCAGCTAACCAATCAGAGCAGACTGGGGTGCTGCAGCACAGGCAGTATGAGAAAATAGTTTTTTGAACATTAAAGCATGTGAACATGTCATAGTGGAGACATGCATACTAATACAAACCTTAAAATTAGCACAATATGTCCTCTTTAAAGTCAAGTGCAAGTATTTTTTGTCTGACCTGAATCCAACTCATGTGACTGCAATTCTCAACGATGGCATTTATTACTTGTTGAAGTCATGTATGGGTCTATTCATCTCAATTATAACATGTTTGTGACATTGCAAACTAACCAACCATATTTAATTTTCCCTCCTATTGTTTTCTGACCATCTTCTTCTCTGTCCCTGCAGGATAATGTGTGAGACGGTGCGCTATGAGAGACATGAGGCCAATGAAGTGCTATACTAGTAAGTACCACAAACCTGTAACTGTGTGTATCTGTGTTTAAAGAAAAATGGATGATATACGGTCAATCGCTTACATCTCTACCAGCGTATGACACACAGGAAAAACAGCAGGGTGCGGCCTATGAAACAATATTTCAAATCTGTGTGATCAAAGCACACTTTAGCCCGGGCCGTTACTCAGAGTTATTGATGAGCGGAGGCGTCCGGGTCCTCACAGCAGAGCGACCGGGGTGACTCTAATGAAAACAAATGTCCATAAAGCACAGAAGCAGTCATTCGATGCCTCTATCAAGGTGTGTATCATTTTCACAACCAACCACTCTACTTTAACGTAGTAGGCATTTCCAGTCTATTCTCAGCTTGATTCAATAAGTCAGTGTCTACTGATTGAATCTAGAAGAAAAATGGAAGCTATAAAATCTCCTAAAAGCATTTCCTCCGATGCTACCAGCTAGTCAGTAGGGGTTCAACGCTTCCTCCTTTGAGCTCGCTGCTGTGAAGGGTCCATGTTATCGGAAAGCTGTATTGACAGATTCCTGACAGCTTCGGAGTGTGTTAGGACGTTTTTTTTAAACTGTAGTAAGCACAGAGCACACACACGGTTTGACTTCTGTCACATGTTGACGTCTCCCGAACACCCATGGTGAGAATTAAGACGGTTAATTAACGCTATCAGCCTCTCAAGGGACCACAGAGGATGCATTGTCCCTTCTATGTCTCCTGACCGCCTGGTAGGTGTGTATGTAGGGTTCTATATGTATGTGTGTGTGTGTGTGTGTGTGTGTGTTGGTGGGTGATGGGGAAGAGTCAACACCTCATTAGAAGCTCATCGGTGGTGTGGGAGCTGATTAAACAAAAGGAATGCAGATTAAGCTATGGTCGCATAATATACTCCAGTTTCAACAAGATTCCCTCAGGCCCCTTAAGGCCCTGACACACCAGGCCGAAATCGGCCGTTTTCGTTAGTCGGACGACGAAGCGTGCCCTGTCGCCCAAACTCAATTTGGTGTGTCCCGCACCGTCGGCCGTGACATGCATTATTTGGCCTTTCTTGGCCGACGCACGGCCGATTCAACATGTTGAATCGGCCGTGCGTCGGCCACAGGCAGTCGGACAAAGAAATCACTCTGATTGGCTGTTCAGCTAGCGAATCAGTGCATGAGAAGCGAAACGGTTGCTTGAGAATGTCTTCCACAAGCAACACTCCAATGGCTGATAGCTCCAGTACCGCACGAAACATGTTTTCGATGGACGAGAGTGAAAATGGAACGCACACGCTATTTGTTGTTTGTTTAGATCACGCAGTCTGTTCTTCTTCTCTGTCTTCCGGTTGTTGCCTCTTTTGAATGACGAATACACACTACCGCCGCCTGCTGGTAAGGAGAGTTATTGCCACTCACGCATGTGCAGTTCGTACGTGCTCGGCTGAAGTCTTTGCGGTGTGTTCCAGTGTGACACATGGCCAAGACGCAGGAGAACACGGCGACGCAACAGTCGGCGAGTTCTCTGGTGACTGCTTGGTGTGTCAGGGCCTTTACACCAGTGACCACACGCACACACGCACAAATCCAAGCTTATAGCTAAGAAGCTCACTTTGCATTTTTAGTGGTATTGTTACTAAAGCACATTCTAGGATGCTCTTGTCTGATTCCTGTCAAAAATGTAAATATGAAAATGAAAACACTGAAGTGGCAGCACATCATTTTCACACGTAAGCAGTGTTTTTAGATTTAGACGGCTTACTGTGGACGTAGTCTAATACCTCAATCAGACCAACACATGGGCCAAAGCTGCGTCAGCTGACGCTCCTTCACCTTCACTGCTCTGCAGTCTGCTGCACTTTGGCATTAATGTGTTCCTAGACAAAGTGTTGCAACGGGGACATTAATTAGGGCTTTACTGAATGTTTTAAAGCCTCAGAGCGTCATTCATTACGTGCACACTCAAACTCTTAATCAACATTCGAATGCTGCGCTTTCTTTTTGCATCTCATTTCATTCTGTTGAAACCCGGTATCTCTGAACAGATGCAGATAAGGATTAAGCTACACTTATGTTATTATTTGTAGAATACCAAGTTGTTGGTAGGATAGTTTCCCACGTGATCGAAACATTTCCGAGAACTCCAGACGCCTTACTCGGCGTTACATAAAACAAAAAGCTTGCTCTACTGCTTGCCTTGCGCACTGACTTGTTGTAAGTTATATTCATTAAATAAGAAGATTTAACAAAACAACTACATTAAGTCATTCAATCTCATGAATCGCTTTATTCAAATAACGTGGGTTTCTATATTTATTTTAAGGATGATGTATGATGCCACATATTGAGCTCCAATCAAATATCTTTACAGAAGATTCAGGTGTAAAACGTTCATTTGGAACAACCCTAAAATGTATGCAATGATGAAAAAACATCATTTAATCTACTACTATCCAAAATGAGATAATGAGAGAAAGCAATAAAGCATTACAAAGCAAATTAATGAGTGTGTTTATGAGCAGAAGGAGAGCAGTGAATCTGAAACATTGATTTTATTTGGTAAGTAATTAAAATAATTGAATGGGTTTTTGTGTAATTGTCTGGTTTATCAGTGAAGGTTATTGATCTGGGGTCTCTGCTTACAGTGACAACGACACATCCACAAGTGACAACTGTCTCTGAACAAACATGCAATCGACCTGCTCCATATATGAACTTCTTATATACACAGAACAAGGAAATACACGTCCTGTACTTTACTAAATGTCCCTCGAGGCAAAAGCAGAACAGAGCAGGTTATTGTCTTTTTGGTTCATTTAATTCTTACAAGTGTCCTGACATAGTTTCTAGTTGTGTCTTTGTATGCGTACGAGTGATTGCGTGCATGCATGTGTGAACCAATAAAAAGTCTCCCTGATAAGAGCTGGGTGTTAAACAGCAGCACATCAGATTGACTTTCCTCTTGTGCAAGATCTTAATCAACCTTCCCCGGTGAAAACACAAGCTTTTAACAGCCTGTCTTCATTTCCCCCGTCTATTTACCACAACAGCAATAATCTGCAGGGGAACGAGGGCTTTAAAAGTCAATGGGGGAACTTAATTGTGGTAGTATTTCTATGAAGTTGTAAAAATGGTATGGCTCTTACATTGAGTCATATGTCAGATGGCTGTAAAGATAGCTAATGTCCTTTTAAACATAGGATAATATAACCATTTAGAGAGTTTTTCTTAAAGTGTAAATGGACATTTGTGTTCATAGGGAGTTTCCTTACAACTAAAGTGTCTGACATACTGTATGTGTTGCGGTAACATGTGATGATACACCTAATCTGGGAAGTAAAGGGAAGGGAAGACACCAAAAAAGTGAGGGAGGATATTAACATGGGTGGGAGTATGTCTGATTCACCGTTTTGCTAAATATTGCTTGTGATAAGGTACATTTACTGGACATTCAGTTGAAAAATCTTTTAATAGATGAAATAATCAGATAACACTGGGTGTTGTTGATTGCCTAAAATATTCAAAAACAAATGCGTCTTATCATTGCATGAAAAGTAATGACTGCACCTCCTTAGAAAACACAAATGAACCAAACTTAGACAATTATTTTATAAATGCTGCAACTAATTAGTTATTTTCCTGTATTTATTGATCTGCTGAATATTGTTTTGAATGACCGATTTATGTTTTGGTCTTTAAAACATTTGAAAATGAAAAGAAAATGGCCATCAAGATATCTTTTAAACATCAGGTAGTGACTCCAAATCACTTTTTTGTCCAATCAACAGTCTGGATTAATGTAGTTTACTATCAAATCAGTGACTGCAATGCATTAAATCCTTACATTTAAAAAAGGTGTTTGATATTCAAATAATTATTTCCACTGTAGATTTCATCGGAATCTTGAATAAGCTTGGAAAAGGATTTATCTTAACTGTAACGCAGCTTTAAAGACTTTGGCTGAGATTTGATATATCTGCCCGTACTTCATGTAAAATGAAACCACATTTCACAGTTTGGCAGCCATCCTTCTGGATATTCCTCACATGAATTAAGAAAAAAAACTGCACCCAGCAGAAAATCTCCCACATAACTAAATTCTGTCTTTATATAAATGTTTTTTCTGCTCCGACAAACACCCGTAATGTTGGATAAAAGCACTCGGATCGCTCCAAATGACCCAGTTAATGACCTGCGCACTCTCAGTTTCACTAGCTATCCCTGACAGTTGGCAGTCCTGCAGCAATGACAGGAGGATAAGGGTAATGGTTATACAACTACTAATTTCTCCTGCCTGTGGCTCTAGATTGCTAGAGTACTAACACACACACACACACGCACACGCACACACACACTCAGTCACACACACACACACACACACACACACACACACACACTCACACACACAGTCACACAGTCACACACACAGTCACACACACAGTCACACACACAGACACACACACAGACACACACACACAGACACACACACACACACACACACACACACAGTCACACACACAGTCACACACACAGCCACACACACAGTCACACACACAGTCACTCTCACACACAGTCACTCACACACACAGTCACACACACACACAGTCACACACACACAGTCTCACACACACACACACAGTCTCACACACACACACACACACACACACACACAGTCTCACACACACACACACACACACACACACACACAGTCTCACACACACACACACACACACACACACACACACACACACACACACACACACACACACACAGTCTCACACACACACACTCAGTCACAGTCTCACACACACACACTCAGTCACAGTCTCACACACACACACTCAGTCACACTCAATATCTCATGAAAACATCCCATGCTGTGTGAGCATCCACAGATTAAAGAGCTAATGCCCTGAGATGGAGGCTGACCTGGCACATTCACCATCGGCTGGTGAAGAGGGTTAGTACCTTCTGGTCGCCCTTTAATCTCTTCCATGTCAGCTCTTTCATAGCAACTCTTGACCTTCGACCCCCGCTGCTCTGTGTGGTCCAACTGGAAACCCCATGATTATGGATTTGCAATGCGATGGCGTTTTTTTCCCAGTTTTTCTCTGGAGCTTGTACAATTAGCTTCTGTGGGAGCCTTTTTCTTCTTCTAACAACGAGCATCTGAGTCACATTGTGTAAGTATTTAATTCAACTAGAGCTGAAAGAACTGTGAATTTGTCAATTAACCCTAAATGAATCGGCATATTCTTTCTCGTATGATAGTAGACTGAATATGTTGAGATTTGAAACCATTGGTCTGACAAAACGCATACATTTGAAGATTTTTGACTTCAAGAATGCGTATTGCAGGTCAATCCACTATGAAAGTAATTGTTAGTTGCAGTCGTACATTTGACACAGTCGGGTTTCTGTATGTTTTCTTATTATGTCTTGCTAATTATGAATTTAAAGCCAAGCCTGCATGTCTTAAAATTGAAGCTGTGTCATTGTGTAGTAGTATATTTCAGTGTTAAAGTTTTACGTTCAAGTAAATGTGAGCCGACTTATCAAACAATGTTCAATGTCTGTTGTTATAGGAACAAAAACTGAGAGATATTTCCCTTTTCCTTTGTTACTTTACTGTGTTGTCATGAAAACTGCATTAAACCTCCTACACCCGTCACCCTGTGTTAACGTCATGTTACCCTTACAGTCAGAGAAAGTCAGTGATTGTTAAAAGAGGAAGATGTCAAACAAGCTGTTGCCAGGCGAAACAAAAATACACACTTACTGTATCTAATGACCATCAGAGCAACAATGAGGTGTGGCAACCCACCTGGTTTAAATATATCAGTTGTTCTCTGACGTTACATTTCAGTATACCCTTGTTTCCTTTTGTATTTAGTTGGATATAGCAACATTAGCCTAACCCTAGCAACATTAGCAATGGGGGTTGCTGTATCCCATGACAGTGTGAAGTGTCTGGCCTTCAGGAAGTTGGAAATAGAAACGGAAAAGTCATCATATCCTAATGACATGTCAGCTAATATAATAATATGACATGCCGTATGAACAGTCCTGACATGTATACATCAGTTATTTAACCAGCATCTCGAATTACAGCTAATTAAAATAGTTAAACTGACAGAAAAGTCACGTTGTATTGTATCTGAAGATGCCTATTATTCCAGATTCTGTCGTTATTGTCACGTCTAGTAAATTAAAGAAGTGTTTGGGTATGATGCTGATCTAGTTTGATGCTGTGCTTTAGTGTACAAAGTGTCACAATTAAAACATTTTGTTATTTTTTTTATTTAAAAAATGCACAACTGCACTTTCCCACCAAGCAGTATCCACATTGTCCTCTCCCACCCGCCTCTTGAGCTTTTTTTAAGCAGATTCTTCTCTCTCTAACAAAACAAATGTGTTTAAGGACAATTGGACGGTTGCAAAACTGGTATAATTGCTTTATTTCATAATGTCACACAACACCATTGTGGCTTTGAGAGTCTCTCGAGAGTTTCACGGTGGACACATCGCAACAATAACAAATTAAAACGGTTTTATTTTTAGCTTCTTGTTTAAATTGGGCCACTGAATGCGGTTGTCAGAGACTCCTCTTTTGGTTTCCCAATGTTAATGTCTCTCCAAACCCTGTGCAGAAATATGAGAAAGAGTTTATGTAGTGTTACAGGTCAAAAGTCTGTCTGACAAATCTCTTCATGGCAAATTGTGACACAGTTTCACATATTGAGAAAAAGGCATTTCATTCTGAACATAATTCTTGGTTCTAGGGAAAATGTTATTCTCATTTCTTAAATGTTTAGATTCTAAAACCCTTCCTGTGTCGTTTTACCCCCTCCCACTGCCTCCATACTCTCTATAGCCCTACACCCCGCTGCTGAAGGCTTCCCGAGGGGTTTTGGTGGATGATGTTTAGCGTTTGACGATCGCTTTCTGTACTCGTGACCCAGTTCAGTCAAGCTGTCGCGGCGCATAACATTCTCCCATCTCCTTCTTTTCTGGTGTTGTATCTCCTCTTCCTCTTATTTGAGGTGTTCCCCTCGCTCCGTGCATCTGCGTGCCAGTAATTAATAATTGAGCATTTCATTCCTGTCATCTCTGAACGCTAGCAGAACCATGAAATGATGGAGCGGTTCTGCAGGGAGGCGGATGGAGATCAGCCCAGAGAGAAGGAGGGATGGATGCTGTTGGAGGATTTTGTGTCAGTCGGGTGTGCTGTCTGCAGCCTCATTAGTTCTTCAAGAAAAGTGCGGAGAGTAGGAGGAAGAGAAGCAAGGAGGGGGGGAGACTTTGTTCTCAGTGATTAGGAAAAGAAACTCAGTCAGCACGGCGGTGCCGGGTGTGAATATATGTGTCTGTGTTAGCACATGTGTAAAATAAGCTTGCCCAACCTTAACCTTTCTGTAAGCAAAAACCAGTTCGCTGACGTCTGACTCCTGATTGATTTTTTTCCCGCTTGGTTTCAATTAAAAAGTCTCACTCGGACCAAGTGGAAATGTTCTGTGATAATCACACAAGCTGCTGCCTTATTAACACCAAAGCACCTTTTAAGTACAGCGTCTGATTTCAGCTTGATGAGCGGACGTTTTTTTTCTTCCTCTTTGACGAGGGAAATACACCTTTTCTATGCCAACTATACAGAGGAAAGCTTCACAAAGAGAAACATCCAGTTGAATCGATGCTTGGCTTTCATAGTTAATATAATTGCGGGTTTTCACACCATCAGGTGAATCTGAACTGATGCAGCACACTGTCTGTTCCTCTACCATTTTAGAAGTAGTTCAATATTACGGGAATACACTTTCTCGCCTTGAGTTATGAGAAGTTGGATAGCTCTTTACTATATATACTGTAAATGTATTTAGCAGACAGTTAGCCTAGCTTAATTAAGCATAAAGACTCAAACAGTTTGAAGTGACTTGCTTGTTCTGCCTGAAGATACTAGCCCTTTAAACAGTCATCATTTAGCCAAAGTTGTTACGAATCATCAGAGCAAAATGAGAGCAGTTTTCATTACTGACGGAACAGTTTTTGTCCACCACAGCCGAAACTCATGTTAAATTCCCAGCACTGGAGAAGGATGGTGTTACGGGTCATGAGAATACTTCCCTCTCTCAGTTTCTTCTTCCTCTTTACTGTAAGAGGGGGGCATGGTTGATGTTCGACAACCAAGATAGGTTGAATCCACAATTAATCTGATTTGAAGTTAAAACACATACTCCTTCTTTGTTCAACTCCGGCAAATAATAAGAAAAACAAATATTATTTATTATTTTGTCTCTGTTTGAATCAAGCCCCCAGGAAGTGCGCTGGACTGAGGAAAATATTCGTTGTGGCCAAATGGCGGTACTACACTTCCGTATCAGTCGCTGGGCCCGGAAATACTTGTTCCCATTGACTAACATTGGGAAAGAGACGATAATTGTTTTTAAACTAAATAAACTACCCAGTATGAACACTTGTATAGCCCTTATTAAAAACATTCGGTCCTCAAGTTGTAAAATGTGCTAATAACGTTATTCTGAGAGTTATTTTCCTCGGCATTATGAACGCGGATCTAACCCACGGGACCGCGTCGCCCGGCACGTTCATGTGACGTGTTCAGTACTACACGAGTTTTACCTTTGCCCATGGATGCACAATAAGAACGGATTATATGAATATATGAATACTTTCGTGACGTTTCGCTCTCTCAAAAGTTGGGCCATTTTGTCTTCATGCGCCAATGAGCAACTCTCATAGGAATGAACGAGGCCCCGCCTCCCACGCTGTATCCAGTTCTTATTATACATCCATGGTTTGAAATTGAAACATACAATATTCATCTATTGAACAAAACCCAGAAAACGTTCTATCAGTCGGTGTTTAAATAATTTCTCTCAATGTCCTGCCTTGGAGAAATGATCCTTTTACTATTAACTTGGAGCAACCTAGAAAAAGTACGACAGATGTGACCAGATAATATAAAGCTTATTGTAAACCAGCTTTGTAACTGAGCGTTAAATCCTTTCAAGAGATGTTCATGCCCTTTACATAATTTAGATTTTTAGTATTTATGTTGTTTGAATTCTTATTTTTTCAGTAAATATTTAATACCATTAGTAATTTATTTGTATTATTTTGACTTTGTATTTATTAAAATGTTATGGAGGTGGCTGTATATATTTTGTTGGGAAAAAATAACAATATATTTATTTGTCTAAAAAAATAAGAAGAAATCACACATTTTTTACCGATATGCAGAACATGTGGGTAAACTGTAGAGCGCGTTGGTGTAACAACAGCAGTTCACTCTGTGACATTTGACCTGACCTGCTCACAGAGTGCATATGTTGTGTTTGAAAGAAAGCATTAACCTCTTTATCCGTGTACAGAGCAATTTGTTTGCTTTCCCGCAGGTTAACATACATGACCTCTCTGTAATCCTGCATGTTCAGAGCAGAGAAGACTCTCTGAATCTCAGCCATGTCAGATTAACTCTTTTGAATCCCTCTGGTACACATGCAAGTCCTGAGATAAGCTACACGAGCAAGTAATGAAACGGCACATTTAAATAAACAAAAAATTATTAAAATACCAGCGTGCTTTATTAACGCTGACAGTGTTGTTTATCCCCTCAGGAGAGTATTTGATGTTTCCTAATAAGGCTTCTGGCTCACTATAATGCCCATGAAACCTGAAAAAGTGTCTGTGATTTAAAGTGGACCTATCATGCTATATTTGAATAATATAGTGTAGGACCATACCTATATAAGGCATATTTATACTTTTTTTTTTTTCAAAATACCAAACAGATCATGCATTTTAGCCATGCCTCATTTTGCTCAATTTGACATTTTTTAGATCTGTTTTAGCAAGGGTTGATTCTGTGAGCAACAGCACCATCTACAGGCCTGGCATATGTACTACAGCGTCTCCAGCGCTTTCGAACGTCAATGGCCGTGGCTGTCTCCTCCTGATTGGTGGAGTTGGCCCAATAGCCGTAGCGCCACCGTCCTGACGTCAGGACAGTATTCAAATCTGGATCAGTTTTTATCAGATCCGTTGCAGCCCCTTTTTTAGAGATTTGGGTATGGAGGAAAATAGAGAGGGTTGTGTTTTCTGACACTTGGTGAGTTCCCTGGAACACCGGGGACACATATTCATGTATAAAAGACGTACAAACGTGCATTTTGCATGATAGGTCCCCTTTAAGTGTGGTGGAAGTGTGTACGTGTGATTGTTTACTCGTCATGTTGTAAGAAGTTGACAGCCGGCAGTATCATGCGGAGGTCAGTCGGAGTTTACGGAGTCTGCCAGGCCCAATTTCCTCGTCTGTGTTTGAGCGGGGTGTGGGAGGATGACTGATGATTCCTCGGTTCATTTGTAGTTCTCCCTCTCTATCTGTGACTCTCTTTCTCATGTGTTCTGCTTTATACTTTGTTTTTAAGAAGTGATCTGTATTTGGCACAGTGAGCAAATCTCTCATTACTGATGCATTTCATCGCAGCACTTGCGCGTCCGCATGTAGGGCAAGACAATAACAAAGAAAACATCTCAACATTAAAGAGATTTGGGTTGCAATAACTGAGGATTGCATTATTGTTACATCCTCAGATTTTCTGCATTTAAAGATACTGTTTTTGGAACAGATGCTCATCAACATTTCACAAAACACAAGTGGATGCGTGTTGTATTCTGTTTTGCGTGACAAAAACCAAAACATATTCAGTTTACAATCATAAAGAACCAAGAATTCTAGTAGAAATTCACATTTGATAAGCCTTAACCAGTGTCCTCTTGTCATGTTTGCTTAAAATAATATTTAAATTAATAATCTGTTATCAAAATAGGGTTTAGGAATTGACTGAACAAGGGTTAGGGTTATTCAATAAATAAACTAAGTGTTGTTCGGTGTGTATCATGGCCTGCACATACACTGTTTGTGTTTCCAATATACCATAACATAAGTGTAAGAAAACCAGAAATGAAGACGATGTAACGGTATGAAGATTGTGTTACATTACTAAGATTTATTTCGAAATGTAATTTAGGCTTGTATCTTGCCAACTTTAAACATTCCTCACTCAACTCCGATTAAGTGCATTTTCTCCATCTCTGTTGCAATCTGTGATTATTTGTTCTCATTGTGTTTCTCTTTGTGTCTCCAGCCCTGACGACGTCGGGAGCTGCTGGTACATCCTGCTGTCCGGCTCCGTCTTCATCAAGGAGTCCATGTTCCTGCCCAGAAGCAGGTAGGAGCATCGGCCATTTTGTCTCAGGGTTGTTTGTGTTGATCTTGGCACAATCATGAGAGAAACATCTGTTTTTAAAGCCAATTTAGAGCAGTCTCATGAGGAGATAAAGAGCTAATCTTAGACTGCCAAGAGAGAGCTAATTTAAATGTTTACTATCTCAAATAAGTTGTATTTCCCCTCTTATCACCATGCTCTTATCCAGAAGAGTAAACAGGAGTGTTTCCTTTTCAAATTGGCTTTTAAAACATTGTTTGCAGAGTTCAAGTAACAAATGGCACTCCTGCTTGTTGTTGAAATTCTCAGAAGTGTAAAGCCCCGGCCACACGAGGACGATAACGGTCGTATCTGCTACAGTTCACTATCATATAGACGGTTCGGCCACACGAGGCCGACATGGAAATGCAGAAAACGATAACGGGTCCCAAGGTGGGTAGATCTGAGAACAAACCGCTCTGGGGGGGCAAACGGCTCCGTGTCTACGCCTATACGATAATTTCCTGATAACGTTGAAGCAATAGCCCCGCCTCGCCCCGCCCCGCCTCGCCCCGCCCCGCCCCGCCTCGCCCCGCCCCGCCTCGCCCCGTCTCGCCCCGCCTCGCCCCGCCTCGCCCCGCCTCGTCCCGCCTCGTCCCGCCTCGCCTCGCCCCGCCTCTCCTGCTCAGAGATCAGCTGCTGGGCTGTCAGAAGAGGGGGAGGAAAAGAGAGGCTCCGTTTTTTATTCTTATATTATTATATAGAGTCGTTATCAATTTGTTTTAAAGCTCAATAAATAACAAAGAAGACCTCTGACCGGCACTTTTCTAATGTTGTCCGGAAGATTTAAACTTTAACGGACATGTTGACCGGCGAAAACAAATCTAACTGAAACTCTGCCGCACGGTCCCCTCGTTCCTTGGAAGAGGCGGAGAGGTGGGTGTTTTTCATCTGCTGGTGGACTAACCGGAGAGAATTACAGCAGGAGCAAACGCTTGCCTCGGGGAGGGAGAAAAAGAGCCAGAGCGTCCACCGCGGAGAATAAACAGAAGGGCAACCATGGCAACCATGCGCGGGAAGACTTCTTTGCTGCTTTTGTGGTAGGAGTACAGCGCCACTTACAGGCCTGGCATATGTACTACAGCATCTCCAGCGCTTTTGAGCGGTCTCGTGTGAACGGACACGTTTCTGTTGCCTGTTGCGTGTGGACGGAAGACTTTTTTGATAACGATTGCGGTCCGTTTGCGTTATCGTCCTCGTGTGGCCGGGGCTTTAATCTGATAACTCCTTTTTTATCAGAAGAAGAGAAAGTGAACGCTGCTGCCAACTATATTGATGATTGTGCAACTTTTATTTTGGAAAAGTAACATTTATATATATATATATATATATTTCATGCAGCCAATATTTTCACCGGATTTCATTTTGCACAACTGATATCCCACTCCCATAAGTCTAGTTGCTTATCTCAGGTAAGAAAAGACATCGGGCTAATGTCTTACATTTTTTGAAAGGCACCAGAAATGGTTTCAGCTTTCACAAGAGCATAAATACTCTCTTTGCCTGCCAAAGGAAAACTCCTGAACAAGAGGACATAAAGGAAGAAGCATAAAACACACACTTAAGTAACAAAGAGTTACAGCCACTTATAAACCAAATACCTGCAATTGTAGAAAACAAAGCAGTCTCTCTTGCATGTGTGAAAGCATACAGTCACAAATCTCTCAGCAGTCCATGTCTGCATTACAAGCTCCTCTGCTGACCTGCTGCACACATCCACACACATCTCTCCTATTGAGCAGATGTATTCATGAAAATAAATAAGTAAAAATAACATTACATTAACTGCAAACTTGTTAAAAGAGAGCTTAGATACCGTATAAAGTAAACAGCAAAGCAAATGCTCAGCTCCCCAGGAAAGTCATTAGCGAAAAGAGGAAATGAACCGAGGAGAAGCAAAACGTCCTGTTAGCAAACTTCTGTATGAAATATTTCCAATTAAGCTTAGACATGTTACATCAGAACACATTTACTACTATAAAAATACATTTTACCAACACTTTGGAAAGCGTTAAGAAATTATAACACCAGAAGTTTTTACCTGAATCTTTCAATTAAAAGTCTTTGATTGGAAAACAATTTTTATGTCACCCTATAGAGCATTTATAAGCAGTATATAAAGATCTAATAATTAGCTTATAACACCGTTTAACGTAGTTGTAAGTAGATATAAAAGTGTAGGCTGGTTAAATAACTGATTATCCATTATACAGGAAATGTATAGTCAAATATCAAATATATTTTCATGTGACAAGCTATAATAAAAGGGAAAATATATTCTTATTGTGTCTATCGTCACTCTAAACATCATGATTTACTTATATTTACATCCCCTTTAAAAAAGAAAAAAAGGTGGGTTTGCCAAGAAAACACATGATTGATTGAAACACGGTCCTCTCCCATCATGCATAATAATGACCCATGACACCTTTTAGAGGACTTAGGATGCATGTTGTCCTCTCGATCTCTCAGCAGTGATCAGCACCTCCAGAGCCAATACCCAAATGTTAAAAAGCTGTGATTTCACAAGCGGATCTGTTACATGAACCATCACTGTGGGCGTCTTGAATACAATGATCTCTTCATCCATTAGTCTTGCATAACACACACCTACGGGCCACTCGGGCCGGCACTTTAGCTCTCGGAGCAGATCTGTGCGGGGGGTGGGGGTGGGGGTGGGGTCGGCCGCGGTCATTCTCCGGATTCACACGAACGTGGGCGGCATTCAAAATGAAAAGCCTTGATCGGAAATGTGCCACAAAGCGGCTCCTCTCTTAAATATAACCTTTTCAGTTCTGCCAAGGTGAGAATGTGTGTGGGAAGCCGGGGATTTGCAGGTATTGGCAGATTAAAGCTAATGCCTGGCTGCAGTCACAGGGGACGAGAGGGCTCTGAAAATGTTTACTAAGCATATGTTGCAAGGCAGCCTGTCCACCCTGCTGCATGAGACCATACTGTATGCTTTATAATTAGCTCACTTTTTCTAGAGTGATGCAGACTGCACTGCACAAGACTGTCCTGTTTATGTCCACTGCATGGATTTAAACACATGATGCACGAAATGTACATTGAGCATGATATTAACAAAATCCTCAATATAAAGCAGGATAACTTTGCATAGCAAAACAAGATGCAAACTGATTGAAGACATGTATATCAGTTGAAGCCGTGCTGGAGAAAGTATTCAGATATTTTATTTAAGTAAAAGTACTAATAATATACTGTCAATTACAAGTGGAAATCCTGCATTGATTATACAGTAACTAAAGCTGTATAATAAATGTAGTGAAGTTTAAAGTACATTATTTCCCTTAGAACATTTGTGGAGTAAAATTACACAGGTACCATATGTGCTTGGATAAGTAAGTAAATGTACTTAGTTACTTCCCACCAGAAGTTAGAAGTCTATTTAACCTTTATTTGAATGTATTCACTCAGGCTGTACTGTATGTACATTTTGTGACTGCCTCGTGAACTTTTGAATTTGCCATGACCTCTTGTGATGATGTGCATATCGACCTTCCTCTCTCAGAAGCAGAGGTGGAAGTAACATGGTGTTGTTTTAGCAGGATGCAGGATGTTTGGTGGGGCGTACAATGTTGACATCCCGTATCCAACATTTATCAAAAACATTCCTTTAATCATGACTGTGCTCTTTTCGTAACCTTGTAATGAACGGTGATTCCTGACGATGCGATTGACGATTCAACACTCCTGATTCTTACATGATTTTTTGTTCTCCAATCTGTACAAAATACATCCTAACCAAATAGTTGTAATGGCCTAAACCTAACCATCGTGGAGTATGTCAACACCGCACAGCTTGCGCATTTAAAGACTCATTAAAACTCACAGTCTTGCAGGGTACTATAATCAAACAAATGACCCGATAGGTCCACATTGCTATAAATCTACCCTAAATCAAAGATAGAGCCATCAAGAGGGCAAAAGTCTTAGCTCTGCCAGCCCCAGAGAAAAAAACACAACATCTACTGCATAACCATGGTGATGAAAATACATTTTTTTAAAGGGGACCTATCATGCAAAATGCACTTGTTGATGTCTTTTATACATAAAGATGTGTCCCCGGTGTGTCGGGAAACTCACGCAGCGTCAGAAAATAAAACCCTCTCTCTTTTCCCAAATCTCTAAAAACGGGGCTACAACGGAGCTGATCCAGATTTGCGTCCGATATGACGTAATATCGGAAATGTAGGCTGGCTTTACACCCACGGCCCTATCGGAAACGTTGCTATCAGAAACAATGCCCGACTGTTTTGGACGTAATGTGGTCGGTGTTTACATTAGCATCGCTAACACTCAGAGCTAACCTGTACTGGAGAGCATGTGTGTGAAGAAGCAGGAAATAAAAAGGAACTCACCTTGTGGTATAACCGGCAAGAGAGAAAGCCTTTGAGCTCCATACTGTTTCAGAGATAATCGATTGATAATCCATGATATGGCGTTTCATCACGGCAGTATTTAGTTTAGACAGTAGCTGCCGGGTCCCGCATAAGCTCAGCCCCCTCCTTTTTTCTTTATCATTTTTTTTTTTTTAAAGCTTTATACCCCAAATCAGCACTTTTGAAACAGGAAGTGAAATAGAGGGATATGAGGCATGGCTAGAATGGGTGATCTGTTTGGTATTTGGAGCAAAACACTTCATAGACATGTTTTTTATATATTTTTATATATCTGAGACCTATGCTAGTGCCTAAAAATAGACATTCAAAAGGACACATTCTGATTACATTTTTCAAGGTCTTCTGCATTGTAATACTCACTCGGCATTAAAATCACTCAATAATGAAGTGGTTGTATGACTGTTTTCCAAAGAACAGTGCTCAACACTTTTTTTTGAAAGTCAGTCAGTCCACTGAGAGAAATGAGATGCTGGCAGCCTGTCTGAAACCAGCACAATGCATTCAATTGAACTGGAAGCCATGTGAAGTCACAACAGGAGGCATATCCGTCACACTTCTGCTCCAACAGGTGTGCCATTGTTTTCACAGAAGTGACATGTTTGAATATTGAATGGTTTATTACACGTTGAGACTTTTCCAACATTCGCATCCTTCACTATTGTATAATCTCAAAACTACCAGACGTCTCTTTCAGTTTATTTTTCAACAGTTTCTTCCTTCATACTTGGAATTGTTTTCTGCCAATCTTTTATAATGGCCATAGAGACAAAGATAGCAAGGACAAAATGGCTGGAGGCGGAAATTGGTTGTGACACGAGGAACTGAATGGAGTCCAGCGGGACTTCCTGAAGCTTTTAAAGATGTGCTGGAATTGGGTTTCAGACAGGCCCTACCCAGAAATGGCTGCTCATATCTGCTCTGGCAACACGGTTGAAAACCTGATACGCCTCCATCGTTCACTCAGTGCTTCTCTCTCGCTCTGCTTGCTTCCCCTCGGAGGTCGCTGTAGTGAGATGTGATCCAGGGGAAGAGGAGTGACTCAGTGAAGGAGCTGTGTGCTTTATTTAACCCAGAGGCCAGCGTGAAATCAAATGCAACCCACATAAATACATCTTAGCAAAGTGTGTGACACAGATTTAAAGCATGTATAAACACGTGCTGTGTAAAACAAGTGATTAAAGGAAATCTGTCAAATCACACCAGGTTCAGGCTACATGATAATGAATCATTATTGAGTATTGTTGGACTTGAGCCAATCGCTGCCCGCCATATTTTGTTGCTCACACCAGTAAAGCATCCAGAAGCACATTTACTGTTCCACCCTGCAGCATCGACAACAAATGTGTATGTATGTGATAACAGTTTTATGAACGAAGCTTGAATCATTCATAGTCATTTTTTATTGAAGTTAGCTTTTGTCTTTTGCATACTATTTGTGCACAGGGTGACGCAAGAAGCCGTATGATTGATTTGGTCTGCTTTCTGTGCGATGAAGTTAAATAAGGCATCATGACTCTTTAACTTGACCATGTTTTACAGTTGAAAGAACACACTGTGCTCCTGTTGGCATATGTCACCGAAAATGAGGCTGTCTAACTAGGTAAGATGAGGCAAAAAGAAATCTGACACTTAAGTCAAGATATATGTTGTTGCATAAACTCCCACTCGAGAGAACTTTGGGATTTTAGCCTTTGCAGACCATTTACATGCACACAAACCTATAAAACACACTACAGGGAAGTTAAAACCCCAACATGTATAATAGGGCCTCTTTAAGTTGATTTAAAATAAGTGTGGTTTTCTGCATTTAAAAGAGTCAGTCATTTGTTATTATAAAAAAACAAATCTATATATCTATGATGAGATGTGTTGATGCTGCAACTCTAGTTCTCTGCAACTTTTTAATCAATTGGACCAAACCATATTTTGTTAAAGCATGTGAGTAGTAGCGACTCGGCAACATAAATGTGAATGGATCATTATTAACTACACTGTAATGAACATGTTGAAATATTTTCAACATCCCACAGAGTGGAACTCGTTACTTCCACAATGATACACTTTATTAACCTCAGTCAGTTTTTAACTTCCCCTCCTCCCTGCTGCTGCCTACATTCATTATCACTATCAGCTGGCTGCTGTCAGGACTGAACCTCCGGTCATTCTCCGAACAGCTTCCTGATAACCCGCCTTATATTGGCTACCCAGAACCACAACTCTTAACTGAATCAGCTCAGATCGGCAGCCGGGGTTCAAGTTAGCCGAGGAATGTCGCCCTCATCGTTTTTGTTTGTGTGAACTGCTGGGAGAAAGGTCAGTAAAGCATCAAATCATGTGTTGACAGCCTGCAGCAGCCCAGAGAGACTCATCTGTGACTGAAGATGACAAAGTCATCCAGCTATAATTTATTCTGTAATCACGCAAACACAGATCTCACTCTTCTCTTTTCAGTATTTCTCATACACTGTGTGCTCTGTGGAAGCTGACAGACGATAACAGACTTGATTTTCACTCCTTAAATGGATAAAATAACATTACTTTAACTTATTTCAGGTTATTTTTGACTCCTCACATGGATAAAAACAGAACTTCCTATAACTGCAAATGTTGTTTTTTTTTTTTGCTTCTCAGACAAAAAACTGAAGAGGTTATGAAATATGTCTATAATCACGTTTCAAAACTGATTGTGTGACGCAGGCCATGATAATTGTTTTCCTCTTTTGAGGTTTAAAAATAGCTTGTTGTTGCCAACAGTGACTCACATGGGTGCTGGTACCAGAGTAATAAGGCCATTGACACATTTCACTGGCCTTAAAACAATCAATGGTACTGACATCAAATTATAAGCAACTAGGCTCCTTTAAAGAGAGGTCAGAGGTCAGTTTTGTTATGAGCTTTTCTCATGTACAACTAATAATGTCTTCTGTTTTGTTTGAAAGCATTTCAAGTATTTGACAGAGCTGTTCAATGAAGCGATCAAGTTGCATTGTGGGAATTGTAGGATCCAGGATTGTTGGAGCTAATTAATGAATAGAAGTCAGAACTCTGTTGTGCCCTTTTTGCTTCCCACCGCTTTTATAGAAAGTTTGGCCCTGAACATAAGTGAAACACAATTATGTTCAATCAACAACTCTTCAATTAGCGTTTGGGAAGAGTTTCCCTAGTAATGTTTATTTAAGTTAAGAAATGTAAAGCCTAATCCCTCTTCCTGGATTCCGCCTACTCATTACATCCTGTGAGCTGTGTTTTGAGCTTCCACAAACAAACTATGGACTCACTTTGAAAGGAGAGGACATATGCTTTCAACCCCTCCAAAACACACACACACACACACACACACACACACATACACATACACACACACACACACACATACACATACACATACACATACACATACACATACACATACACATACACATACACACACACACACACACACCTCAGTAGCAGAAAGTGAGTCGTACGCTGGAATGCGTGCTGTAGTCCACGCACTGCATTGCACAGAGAGAGCAAGAGGGGAGAGAGAAAGGGGGCAGAGCCTTTGGGCAGAAGCTGATCCACACACACACACTTTCTGAGCCACACACTCCCGTTCTCAGTCAGCAACACTCGGGTGTGCGCAGGACGATATGCCTCAGTCGCAGCAAAGTGTCAGGACCATGCTCACTGTGGACTAACAGCGGGGGGATATTTTGGAAGAAAGGATCTTATCTTATCTGTTGGCGGTGTCACTCCGGGAGCAGTTTGGAGACTCGGGGGTGAGTGTCCAGACTTTACTCCTCCTGTATCTGGCTCTTTAAAAGCTGTGACGAGAAACTCCTGTGTTTTTGGCTGTAATTAAAAAAATCTGTCTCGTCTCAGAGACGGGAGCTGGTTGCAGTAAAAGCTTCACGTCGGGAATGCGAAACACGACTTTTATGTTATTTTGGATCTTGTCGGTGTGCAACGTGTGCCGCCAACAAAAGGGGTGTGTGCTCTTTGAAAACAAAACAAAGATAGAGCTCCTGCTGTGGGGAGAATGTGCGAGAAATGCTTTATAGAGGCAGGTGTAGCTGAGTGATTGATACGTGTTGGAAAAGTTTTGAGCCTAGTCACTCTCTCTCTTTAAAACTCTGCTTCAGTGCCCTTCTCTCTTTGCCGGTAAGATGCCAGTGAAGTCGTATTTTGGGAAGCTCAAGTCAGGAGTCATTCGCACATTCTTGGCATCAGTGTCAGCTTCTATTTCAGAAGTGTTCGGGCAAAGGTTCAGGGTGTGAGTGTGTGATATAAGCAGCCACGCCGTTACTCCGAGGAATTCTGTTTATGTTTCTGAGGTGGGTGGGTGGTCAGCTGCAGCTCAGAGGGGATGTTGGTAAACCCTTCAATCGTGGACGCTGTTTTCATCGAGACATCCTCTCTCTTCTGCCATGACCTCCGCTTCCCTCCCTCTCTGAGCCGCGTCTAAACTCTTGCATAACCACAGAGTTTAATCTTTGTCCTTCTTAAGGATCTGGTGGGTTAAAAAAGCCGGTGTGCCCTCTCACCACTTACTCAGTAAAACGGATTAACAGAGTACGGAGCCGCCTTCCCGCCACCCTCCTCCTCCTCCAGCTCAGACCAGGGGTGCAGATTAGGGTTTTTTACGCACTGGTCCAGAGTGGATCTGAGGCTTTGGCGGGGGGCTGCGGGGCTCGCAGAGTGAAAGGCTGGTGATGCATGTGGAATGACATTCCAGACGCCCCAGCCTTGTTGTGTAACGGGAGGGGAATGCAAGGCCGCTGAGGCAGGGGAGACGTCAGTCAGTCCACTGAGACAGAGCTTCAGGGTGTCATTTTAAAATGAGATGCTGGCAGCCTGTCTGAAACCAGCTCATGCACATTGTCTGATACTGATACAGCACATCTACAAAGGATAGTGATAGGGCTGAGCGTTATGGAGAAAAATCGAATATCCCAATGTATTTACACAACTACCTTGACGTAATTGACCTTATCATTACTGTTTTATTATTTGCCTTTACCAACTCAGCCATTATGTCCACATTACTCACTATCTCATTGTTTAATACGCTACAATATTGATAACACATTACTGCATTGTAGCCTTTAAAACACGAAAAGTGAGCACTTTACTATACTATCTGGCTACTAACTTGTTAAATAACGTATATGAAATGATCTATGCAAATAGGAATGGGATAGGACAATATAAGATTTAATTGTGATTAACTTGTGTAAGTTAATAAGTTTATTTTTCACTAAAAAGGGATTATCACTAACAACAATGATCGTGGCATGCTACCATTTAAAGTGGACCTATCATGCTATATTTGAATAATATAGTGTAGGACCATACCTATATAAGGCATATTTATACTTTTTTTTTTCAAAATACCAAACAGATCATGCATTTTAGCCATGCCTCATTTTGCTCAATTTGACATTTTTTAGCTCTGTTTTTGCAAGGGCAGATTCAGTGAGAACAACACCATCTACAGGCCTGGCATATGTACTACAGCGTCTCCAGCGCTTTCGAACGGCAATGGCCGTGGCTGTCTCCTCCTGATTGGTGGAGTTGGCCCAATAGCCGTAGCGCCACCGTCCTGACGTCAGGACAGTGTTCAAATCTGGATCAGTTTTTATCAGATCCGTTGCAGCCCCTTTTTTAGAGATTTGGGTATGGAGGAAAATAGAGAGGGTTGTGTTTTCTGACACTTGGTGAGTTCCCTGGAACACCGGGGACACATATTCATGTATAAAAGACGTACAAAAGTGCATTTTGCATGATAGGTCCCCTTTAAGGAGATTTAAGCATATTTGGATTATTGGGATGATGTTGTGAACCAACCAATACTTTAGGCCAGGACACTAGTGATATAACATTTTCATATTATACTGTGCCTGCAAAGGAAGTTTAATTGATAGAAAGTAGTGTTAATTGCAACACCAATGCAGGCTCTCAAAGAAGACATTCCTGCCAATATATTTTTCTAATGCCGACAGAAAAAATATGATCATGTTGCCTTGTTGTATTTGAGTAACAGGTGCTAAACCACCCCATTGCATTATGGTCAAAACCACCCTTTAAAGGGAGAGTTTCATCACCATTATGGTATGGGAAAGTTGTCTGTGTTTCATATCATAAAGTCACAATTTGAATATGTTTCCCAGTCATGATTATCACTTGGATGTTGTAAATGTTATTTAAAAGTCAGACACTGATCATTAAGGAAACTCCAATTGAACTTTAAAGTGGATTTTCGCTGCGGTACAAAAAGTAATTTGGAATATCATATAACATACTTCTTAAAATGCAAACGTAGTCATTAAAAATGTGTGGCTTGTTTCTTCTTTGATGAGGGATTTTAGGGTTTTCCTCTCAAGATATGCTACAATGTTATGTATTTATGTACCTTATGGTGTCTGTTATATTTGTGATAGCTTCTGCAGGGTAAATGTGACAACAAAGTTAAGTATCGTGAAGATTTTTCATATATAAAACAACGCAGCACATAAAACAGCATTTTTGTGTAGAGAGTATGATAGCAATAATGTTTGCTCAGTGCTGTTCTCTGTTATAAATGAGTTACATACCTGTTCAGCCATCTGGCACATTTCCTATCTTTGGCTTATCTGGTTTTGTAAGTATGTCAGCCAGCACACACTCTAGTTCTCAGGGGAAAAACGCACAAACTTCATATCAAACTTGTGAACCAGAATTCCTAAGCGTTGAATTATAAATAGCGAGAAAATTGTGCACACACACTTTGGCATCATAAGTAGAGCTAATGAAAATTCAATATTTGCTTTAGGTAAAAAAAAAATCCCCATCCAACCAAGCATTTAGTAGAATAATCAAATGTTTATTTTCATATGAAATGTCTGTTATCAATTCACCCACACAGCAGATCTACTTGATATTTGTTCAGCACTAATCATAGAGCAGTGGAGTCTTTAATCTCCAAACAAGACACGTTTGTGTTAGAAAAGCCTCCCGCCCCCTCACTCTCCACTTCCATAATCCCTTCTTTAATATCTCACGTTGCCACTGGCATTCACCTCCTTCAAAATGGAGGGTCGGATTACTAATGTCAGGAATGTAATGGAGGGACATGATTGAACATGTCACTTTGGTGTTTGCATTTAGTGGCCTAACGTGTTTGGTGACGCGTAATGGGGTGCCATCACTACTCGCTTCTCCAAAGCAGAGCGAGCCAAGGGAGGCTCAACGGGATCCAAAGCTGGTACCGACTCCAAAGGGTCTGTGAAAGCGGATCAAACGCTCTCCATTCTGTGAAGCCGCTGCCCAGCTGACAAATCATCTTCGCAGTTGCAAAAGAATTACAACGTTTGTCTTCTTATGAGAGAAAATACTGAGTAAGCTCTGCAAGCTGAAGCTCTGTTTTGGCCCTGTGGTAGAATTCAGGCTTGTGTGTATGTCGGGGATACGAGCAGAGTTAAAAAGCATTAAACTGAAGCTCAGGCAAAGCAAACAGCAACCATCAGCATTAACCTCATAACTGCCCGTATGCACTGAGCTCTCTTTGTCCTGTCACTAGAGTATAGTCTTTGATAGAGTTTATGCTTCTCAGCAGCAATTATCGCGTGGACTCTTCTGACAAACTGTTGTTTAACAGGCATCAGAAAGTTGACAAATTAGTCAAGTAAAAATGCAGCCCTGGCAGAGAAACAACAGAAAGGCTGACAAAAGAGGAAACAACCCAACAAAGGCTTCACTGTGAAGGGAGGCAAAAAGAGAACAGCAGAGCAAGCTAAACACCACTTCTTAGAAAATAAAAGGGTCCGCAATAATAATTTTAGCTCTTTGTCAAAGTGGCAGGTGGAGTATCGGCATTTCTTTGCAGTTGGCTGGTGTTAATATACCAGTCCGAGACACGCAGAACCCCCAACATGTAGCCACAAGCCCGGCCTCCACAGTATTTAGACCACGCTGCGCTTGAGGTCTGAACATGTCTGTGTGATTGATGAGAGCTGCCACCTTCACAACCTCCATGCAGGTTGCACTACACTTAAGGTCCTTACACACCAAGCCGATTTTCGGCGTCGATAGATGTCGATAGATGTCTGGCCGTCGATGAGCGTCCTGTCGCCCTACTCAGATTGGTGTGTCCCGCCCCGTCGTGTCTTTTCGGCCGGGCTAAAGGCCGTCGGCCAAAGAAATCACTCTGATTGGCTGTTCAGCTAGCGAATCAGTGCATGAGAAGCGAAACGGAAGTGAGGGACCCAAACAAACTATTAAGAAGGCAAATCTGAGATTTCATTAAACTCCAGCTCTCGACACAGGTTCGGGAAAGCCCCATGAGCTTCTCGCTGTAGAGTGAAAATGGAACGCACATGCTATTTGTTTGTTTATATCACGCAGTCTGTTCTTCTTCTCTCGGTGTATCACGCAGTCTGTCTTCCGGTTGTTGCCTCTTTTGAATGACGAGTACACACTACCGCCGCCTGCTGGTAAGGAGAGTTATTGCCACTCACGCATGCGCAGTTCGTACGTGCTTCTTGGCCGTCGGCTGAAGTCTTTGCGGCGTGTTCCAGTGCGACTCTTGGCCAAGGAGTCGTGTTCTTTGGTGTCAGTTTGGTGTGTAGGCCCCTTAATACTCACTGCCCACTCCACTGTTAGCACGAAGAACTTTTTACAAGCACTTTTTAGCCACACAGTGAGGTCTGCTTCTAAAGGCCTAGTTCATGAATACAAACAAAAAGCAAGCAAGTTCCTGCAATAGATTATTCTAAAAATGAGGATTACAATTTTGTATTATTATCAAATGCTTATTTACTCAATTATTTGTCTTTTTAAAAGTCAAATATTAGCAAAAACACCCGTGACAACTTGTCAGAGCACAACATGACATCCACAAATTGCATTAAATAGTTGCACGCCAAATTAGATAATGTAACAAAATAAGAAAAGGTTAATTAAACAAAGACATTAAATAATTATTAAATAAAACTCAATATAAATTCATTATAACGTAGATAAAAAAACATTTTCAAGGCTTCAACCAACAACAATTGTTTAATAATTAATCAATTTGTTATTTTCAATTACTTGATAAGCTATTTGATGAAAATGAAAATGTTGTATAATGTTCCCAGAGGCTATTGTTGCATCCCTTGTTCCATTGCGTGTGTTAAAATGCTTACAGCTGTAAAACACTATACATTAATTAATATTTTTAAGCCTCCAGGCCACTTGACTCAATGTTCATTTGAAAGATAAATGTCTCACTTGCTGCTGGTGACTCTAAATAAAGAAGAAAAAAAACTCAGCACGCAAACTCGACAGCTGTCTGTTCCTATTTGAGTCACTTGAGTTTATCTTTTAAAATGATCAGCAAACCACTGAATTGTGGGTCATATTCTGAACCAAAGATGGTAAATATAACAAACAAGGAAGTCCTTGTGTGTGTGCATGGAGAAGGCTGCTGGACAAAGGCTGCGTTCTTCACCAAACCCACACGTTGGATCTCCTCTTGCTCAGAGTTTCCATGGCTGCCGCCCTTCTTTGAGACATTTTGGTATCCGCTGCTTTTAATACTCCCCGGCTTCCCTCTCCTTCATTAGAAGAGATTTGTACTGTAAAAACTGTGACGTCATGAGAGTGGACTTTTCCAGAGGCGGGTGTTTCCCTTCACGTGGGAGTGGTCTCGCTGAAAGGAGGAACTGTCCATTCAATGTGGCTCTGTTCAACGTTTTATCCCGAAATCCCTGCTACACATTTGAAATGTCATGCAGAGACTCACCTATAGACAGGATATGTCTGTGCCTCTTTAGATTCAAGCTCTGAAGAAACATACATTGACTGAGTGTAAGTCATATTGAACTGCTCCGCTCTTAACTGACGTCTTAATTCATGTTTTTCTAATCATCTTTTTCATTTATTTTTTCCCTTCAGTTTTGGGAAGCGATCAGCAGGCAGCCTGCGACGTGGATGTGAGTGCATCGTCCTGGAACCCTCAGAGATGATTGTGGTGAGTCCCATTATTCACACTTTTAGCACCTAAGTGTCAAAAACGCTTAATAGAACAGTCATTTTTATTTGTATCCAGGCTTTTCACACCCAAATGATAATTACCTATCATTTTATAAACCACATCCAAACGCCTCTTTCGTATTTTTGAAAGCAAAGTGTTCCTTGCTGCCTTTACAATGTCATATGGAACTTTATATTTAAAGAAGTACATTGCATTTACCTGTCATCTAAAACCCTTATTCTGGCTTTAATGTAACCCAGCAGTTGTCTCTGATGTTATCACACTGAATAATTATTGATTTTGAATTCCTTCTTGTGTTAAGAATGAGCTGTACCCATGTGCATCATGGTAGACCCTGTGATGTTCTGTACAAAGTGCCTCCTATTGACATTTCATCGCAGCCTTAAAGCACAGCTGAATCTAACTGCCTTTAATGGAGACCAGCTCCAGCGCTGACCCAGTTTTATGGCGAATCAAATGTTGGCTCACATTGGAAGTTATCTAGAACAAATCATTCCCGTCTCAATCATCTGTTCAGCAGAACAGTCCGAGGCCGGCACATCACGACAGATGCAGCTCTGATGTGGAGTTGGTGCTAAAGGGCAGCAGCACGCTACAGACAAAATCATCTTTGTGCAAATTCAAAACAGCTGTTGTGCTGCGAGAAAATGAATCTAAAGTATACTAACTGTTTATAAGATGACACACTAAGTCAGATGGTGAAACAATTACAAATGCAGGCTAAAAACGGACAGGAGAGCAGCTTTAGAGAGTTTAATCTGAAGGATCAGAGTTTTATTTCAAGAAGTTTCCCTTTTTCCATCAGGAAACCTTCTTCAGTTATTTTAACTTACTTTTAGTGCAGAATACTACTGGTATTTTTCCCTGTGATAGGATCATGTCACTTGGTAGGAAGGATTTTCAAATCCCAGGGACACCCATCCCATCAATCAATTCATTGCATACTGTCTCCGTCTTTCAACACTGTCGTAAATAAGGCACTGGTTGCCTCAAAAAATCTGTAAAAAAAAAGTCAGCAAATCGAGAAAATGCCCATCCCAATTTGCTAAAGCCTGTTTAGTCCAAACAACAATACTTGTTAGACGCTTTTATCCAAAGCGACTTTCATACTCAATACTGTGGACAATCCCCACAGGAGCAATTTGGGGTGAAGTGTCTTGCCCAGGGACACAACGACATGCTGACTGCAGTGGGGTTTGAAGCTGTGACCCCCTGATCCGAACACCAACACACTAAACCACTGCGCCACAGCCGACTCCAAACAACAGTAAAAACACCTAGAAATATTTAGTTTGAAATCACATAGGACAGCTAAAAGCAGCCAATCTTCAGAACAAATAAGCTACATTCAGATATATGATTATTGATAAAGTATGAACTGCTTGCTAACCTTTATACTATTTAAAATCATCCTCTTCCACACTTACAAACTGAATGGTTGAGAATGATCCTCAACAAATACACAGTATAAGCAGAATAAATATCATCTATTTGTGAACGCTTGCAATTATCATAACTTAAACAAATCCGATCCATCTTGAAAGAGGAACACAGAGGGATAACATAATGCCTATTTTGTTGCATACAAGGTGTGTTGAGGGGGCAGTGATCAAAGCTGTGCAAATGTTTTGACTACTTAAGCCAGAAAAACAACGCAAAATCTGGTACATCCAGCTAATTCGTGACACCATTTTCATTGCTAACGGACCCTTTTGCCAACGCTAAAGTGCTAATATGGATTCAGTTATTGCATGTTAAACTACCACCTGCATCACACACACATGCATCTTACTCTCCACAATTTATAGAACACACAAATACTCCGCCTTGCTATCTTTTTTCAAGACATAACGCTTGCTTGATAGTATATAATAACGACACCGCTGCAGCCACATCGCTTCCTGTAAATTGCTGTGTGTCTGTAGATGGGGGGGGGGGCTTGTGTTAACCTAGCCTGTATCAGACACTGTCAAACCCCCTCGGTAATAACACCCTCTGCTCCGCTCGCTGCAGACACTCTCTGGCCTTACCCCTTTTTCTATAATAGGTGCCAACCCGCCCTGTAATTACTGAGGAGGGTTTCTGCTGGGAAATAGACGCACAGAGCGGAAGATGCTGTTACAAACACCATCAAAGAGACGTCAAAAGAAAAATAAGCCAGTCACGTGTCCGTACTGTACACACACACACACACACACACACACACACACACACACACACACACACACACACACACACATACACATACACATACACACACACACACACGTGTCGTGAATGCACCCATTTCTGCCCACATTTGCAATTAGACACACAATCACACTTATGCGCTCACTCGCACTCGGCTCCCCTGCCGTTGTCATGGCAGCAGTTGGTACGGCAGCGGGAGATTTCGGTGGTGTAATCCCAAAGGCTGAGCGCTGTGAAATGTGAAGCCACAGTGAAAGCAGCGATTGAGAGCCAGAGGAGGAATGAGTCCCAAGAAGAAGGAAAAAAACTTAAATATGTCGTTCCAGCGTGACCCTAAATCCGCCCGGCAACAAAGTGGTCCCATTTATCCCGAAAATACTTTAGAAAACTGTTGAATATAACTTCACTGCCTGTTATGTTGAGGTATCCTAAGCTAGTTTCCACTTAGAACATGTTATTTTTGCCCCTTTTGATTCAATACAAATACAAACATGGTTTTTATCTTGTCATTTCATTGTGGATACTTTTAGCAGAGGCATGGGGAAAGTTGTCTTTTACTCCATCTCTGTTTATCACAGTCTTGTCAATCACTTAGATCCCCATCTCTCTTCCTCCCTCCGTCGGTCTTTTTGTGTTGTGAGCACCCTTTGACGTAGGTGTGCATCGAGCAGCCCACACACACTTCTATTTTTACGCAATGAGAGGAGCGGGAGGCAGGGAAGAGGAGGAGGAGGAGGAGGAAGAAGAGGTGGTGGGAGGAATCAGAGATGGAGTATAGGAGGGGTGGGGTTTCTCTAGGCTTTTGAGTGTGTGTTTTGAACGAGGAAGAGCGTGAATGAAAATGAAGACTCTCCCTTCCTCACTATCTTCTCCAGGTGGACTATATGGATGAAAATGAGGAGTACTTTCAGCGACAAGCCTCGCACAGACAGTCCCGTCGGCGCTTCCGGAAGATCAACCAGAAAGGGGAGCGGCAGACGATCATCGACACCGTGGATCCGTATCCCACCGGGAAGCCGCCCATAGCCCGGGGGTATCACACGGTGAGTTGCGCTTGTGTTCCCCCCCTCGCTGCAGAGGACCGCAGTGTGTTGCTCTAGTTCCTGTGTCAATCTCCGCTTCTGAGCCCGCTGTGCTTCAGATGGTAGCAGAATGTGTGTGTTCCCTGTTACAACAACTCTGTGTGTTCTCTGCTGGCCCCGAGCTGACCCGTGGTTGTTGTGTTTTGGTGTCTTGTGTCCCGGGGAAAAAGGGCCCCCCCTTGTCCCCCTCTGGGTGATGTCGAGCCTGTTTTCCTAGTCTTTGCTCTGAGCTGTTTCCCCTGTGGCGTTTAATTGTTGTTTTACCCATCCTATGCACAACTGAAGCTGCTACACCAATGCTGGTAGCTTCCGCTGGCTTCAGTGTGTCCATCTACGCTCCTGTGTTAAATGTGTGAAGTTATTCTGTGCTATAGCTGCTGTATGTGTGTGTCTTTGATCATGTTTGTTTGTGCTTCTGATGGTTGTCAGATTATTTTTAAAGATTTGTTTGAGCTTTGATGTTCAGCGTTTGCACCACAACACATACATGATGATATTACGTCGAGATCTTTCAGCAAATTCCAGCTGCAAATAGTTATAGTTCCTTGTATTTACAGGTAAACTGTGTCCTGGAGAATCTTTTTCTGAAATGAGTGTTGCCATTTGATGATCATTTAACTAAGAGAAGAGGAAGTACTGTAGTCAAATAGTTGTGATTTGTCATGGAGAGGCTTCCCACCTCGAGATTAGGAAAAAATACAGTACTTGGTGTTGGGGAATCATTTCGCCCTGCATGTCCTCCGTTGCCCTCTGACGCAGCTGACCAACCTTGATCAGCCGTTATCTCCCTTAAGGAGGGGCTGCCCTAGCATTTTGTTGATGTTGCCAGTTTGTGACCGGGCAACTGTCGGTCAGAGATAGTTATTGTTGTGGGACACCTGGAACACATCCTTCTCGGGGTGTATATGACCTCGAGCCATAAGCGACAACAAATGTGATTCAGTGTCCTCAGCTGTTTAGTCTAATCTATTGAAGAATGTTGATTATTACACTCTGAACTAGTTAAAACGTCGAGCTACAGGAGGGGTCTTCAGAATTGATTGTGGCATCTCAACCGTGTGGTCAACTCGTGGCCCGTGACATGTCTTGTGAATTCTCCGGCCGAAGCTCCAAATAAACCAGTCAGTGTTTGCCATCAAAGCTCCAGCTGTCCTCGTGTCTCTCTGAGTCCCGACTCCTATTGCTTCAGAAGTTTCCCCCACACTTGGTGATTTCATTGTTGTCTTTTTTCATAAAAACAACGTAGAAAGTAAAAATGGAGGAGGAAGAACAGAGATATGAGACAGAAACAACAATGTGGGAGTCTTGATAGTGCCTACTTTTACAAGTCTTACAGCTGTTCTATTCTTATAAGCCCTCATTTACATAACAGTAGAGCTTGTGTTCATATCAGACATCTGTGCCAGATGCCTGAAGCAGTTCTTATAATGCAACAAATCTTCTAATTAAATGCAGTTTCAGTATTTTAAAGGCTGGACAGATGACCAAACTCTTTATTTCTGAGGATAGTCGAAAACTGGAATATGGTTTGTAGTAGTTTTGACTAACTGTGAAAGGATTTGACTCCAGCAGAGGAGGAGTTACCAGGCTCTCCTCTTTCCTTTCTTTCCCTGGGAATAGGAAGCAAAACATGTTCACACTAATGATGCATATACCCAGCATGCAGTAGTTACACACAGTATTTCCTGCATTCTCCTCATTCCTGACGTTCCCGCGGGGGTTTCTGTCACTGTACCACTGTGAAACACTCGCGCTTAAAAAGGGAAAATGCGGCAAGAGTCATCCTCCCCTCAGCCCCACCCTGATTCCTAAATTTAGCCTCGCTGTGTTTTCGTTTCAAAGGACTGCACTGAACTTTCGCATGGCCCGACGTCTCCTCTCCTCGCTGTAGTACCGCTCCTGTGGGAAGGATGGAGCGGATGCCATGGCAACCAGCAATCCCAAATGGGCTGTGCTCGAGTGCACTTAGAAGTACAGTAAAGGGAAGGGAGCTAACTTAACAAGAGTGCAGCGCGCCGCTTCCTCTGCTGCTGACAGAGAAGCTGAATCTGGGCGGATGCTATAAGCTGACATAGCACGCTAATCGCCTGCATTCAGAATGCCAGGCACCGCTCAGTTTTTTCCTCCATCCTACCCCGAGGCGTATTTATGAGGTGAGAAATGCACCGAGGAGAAACTTGGGGATTGAAGGAAGGAGATCTCTCCGGCAGGCAAGGTTTTTATTCAGCTTAGTCACTCCTGTGAAGGGGAATGTGAGACGAGCTACGAAAAACACGCCACTGATCATGAGGTTTCAAAGCTCTTTAAATGTGAGAGAGACGGTGTAACTTAGGGCTGAGATGATTATTTGTATTAATAATCACTTTGATTTAGATTATTTGGTCTTCAAACTAGTGACATATGTCCATCCCAACTTTCCAGAGTCCAATAAATTGTGATTCATTTCTCTGTTAAAAATGTTAAGATATATAATGTGGGAAGAATATAAAAGTTATAATAATGGCAGATCCTCACATTTAAAAGTCTGGAACCAGTGATTGATAACTGACTTTTAATCACTTATCAAATTGTTATTTAAAGGGGACCTATCATGCAAAATGCACTTTTTGATGTCTTTTATACATAAATATGTGTCCCTGGTGTGTCAGAAAATAAAACCCTTTCTCTTTTCCTCCGTACCCAAATCTCTAAAAACTGGGGCTACAACGGAGTTGATCCAGATTTGCGTCGGTTATGACGTAATATCGGAAATGTGGACGCACGGCAATATCAGAAAGTTGCTATCAGAAACAATGCCCGACTGTTTTGGAGGTAATATGGTCGGTGCATGTTTACATTAGCATCGCTAACACTCAGAGCTAACCTGTACTGCACAGAGCATGTGTGTGAAGAAGCTGGAAATAAAAAGAAACTCACCTTGTGGTATAACCGGCAAGAGAGAAAGCCTTTGAGCTCCATACTGTTTCAGAAATAATCCTTGATAATCCATGATATGGCGTTTTCATCACCGCAGTATTTAGTTTAGACAGTAGCTGCCGAGTCCCGCATGAGCTCAGCCCCCTCCTTTTTCTTTTCCATCAATTTTTTTTTTTAGCTTTATACCCCAAATCAGCACTTTTGAAACAGGAAGTGAAATAGAGGGATATGAGGCATGGCTAGAATGGGTGATCTGTTTGGTATTTGGAGCAAAACACTTCCTAGACATGTTTTTTATATATTTGTATATATCTGAGACCTATGCTATTGCCTAAAAAATAGCATGATAGGTGACCTTTAATTTCTGCTGGTTAATATAATGCGGCAGACTCGTTATTAAGTCATTTTTTATCTCAAATGGTGGATTTGACTTTGTTACAGACAAGATGATGCTGGAAGAACATGATACTTTTCTGGTAGAAAGAGAATAAACAGTGATGGATGACGGTCTTTTATTCCAGTAAAACTATTCACACCCGGGCTCAAAACACTCTACTATACCAGTACAACTGTATTACAAAATACTACTATCCAGGAAAATATCTCCAAATGAAATGTACTAATGATGCTTCTGTAAGAGTTATATATTTTTATGTTTAATTATAACTGAAGCATTTATATATAGACAGCATTTTATTGTTAGTAGCTGTTAAAGTGGTTATAATTATACTTTTGGGTAGTGTATTCGGTAACAATGCTGCATATTTGATAAAGAGAGGTACTTGAGGGGATATGCTTTCACCACTTAACTATGCTGCATTTGAAGACTTTAATTACTAACATTCAGCGTTTTAATGACGTGATTAGAGCTTTACTGCAGTTATTCCTACCACTAAGTCAAAAGCCATTAAAGAGACATGCTAAATGGTTAGCTGTTTGACGATTATGTTGTTTCAGATGTGATTATTGTTATTGTAAAGAGTAAAACATTTTATTTAACGACTTAGTGCTGCTTCGTGAGTCGATGAGACATGACATACCAATGCCAAGCACTCATCCTCAGTAATGCATCAAACCCTGAAATAGCTTATGCTCTGAGTGGCCTTCATTGTTCGTGAGAGATTGTTCTTTAACGCCAAGGTCGTGGGTTTGATCCCCGTAGAGCGCGGAGTGTGTGTAAACAGCTGTGTGTCCTTGAGCAACACACACAGCATGCTCAGTCATTGTGAGTGGCTCTGGAGTACCAGCTTAACACCCTAAAATATAAATGTAATTGTAACCCAGCAAGGGAACTCCCACTGGGAGTACACACACACACACACACACACACACACACACACACACACACACACACATGCACATACACATACACATACACATACACATACACATACACATACACATACACATACACATACACATACACACACACACACACACACACACACACACACACACACACACTCCCTATTATCTGTATGAAGTGAGGATTATTGGGCTCTCCGGGTTCAAACATAATGCAAGTTATTTCTGGAACGTGTACATAATGAGTCTGGCCTTGAGTACTCCTCATGCAAATGAATGGCTTCATTTGGATCTGTTTTATAATTACTAACACTTGAAAGAGAATATAATGTATGTTAGATAAGGAGACAATCAGTCAGTCGACCAGTCTTGATTAATGTAGCAGCGTTTCATAACAGTTAGTTTAAGTAGCCTCACCATTAAAGGACATGCATAGTGATTTAGATGATATTAGCTGAGAGGTTAGGGAGGGCAATTTAATTCTATTTTTTTTTTTTTTTTTTAAGTATACCCCTAGGTCATCTGTTCATTTTGATGAATGAGAGCATGTCAGAGAAAATGTTCCTTTAATTTCCTTTTGTATTTATTCTATATTCATCTGTATGACAGTGTGCTCATGACAGCCACTTTCTAACAAAGCATGATGTCATTTTCACTATTAATATTGACTAAAATATCCATCCTGTCTATATAATGTATGGGTGACATAGAAGTGGTTGAGGGATAGTCCAATACAAATGTGGATGTAAGAGTTAGCATAACCATAAAATGCCTTAAAAACAACTCCTAAAGTATTTTTATAACATATATATATATTGATGTCACTTTGGCACAGGGAGATTATGCCCCATTTTAATCCTGCACTCAAAATTGTTAATTGTCTTTGAGTTGTTTTTGGCATTTGAGATAACATCAGTCAATGAGCACAACACCCACCCTCTGTCAATCAGTGTTGTCAATGTGATTTAAGTGTATGCACAACTCAGGTCAGAAGTTGTACCCAAGCTTCTGTCTGTCTTGTGCCTCATTACAATAAAGCAGGGCTCTTGTGTTGGAGCGTGCATTAGTGTTCTTCCCAAAGAGCGGAACAGACTGACCGTTGCAATATTTCTGGGGTATAGGATGACAGTTCTTGGCTTCACTTCTTACGCACTTGTCAGATTTATTGTCAGAGTCAAAGACCGCAGCTACCATTAAACATTGAAAGCTTTTGATTTAAGGTATAATGTAAGATATTTTTTACCTTCTATATCACATTAACATAATCCCATCTACATATATACCTTCTCTTGCTCTTCTTCTTGTAAAGAAATGAAAATATATTGTCACATGTTACTAGAGGGATGTCTCATCTAAAAGCCTGAAAAAGGAACAGAGCTGTCAGTTTGAGCTTACATTTGTATTGTGTCACCATTAGAAGCAAAGATGTACATTATTTAAAGGATTACGACATGTACAAATATATTTCCGTAGTAGTGTGCTGTATGAATCAGGGCGGTGAAAGAGGACCGTGCTTATAACACATGTCTCTCCTGTGTGCTCAGAGCAGCGCCGTTACATTTGGGCGCCTTGTTTAGGATGGACACCAGTTATTTCTGGCATCACACACACACACACACACACACACACACACACACACACACACACACACACACACACACACACACACACACACACACACATGATGTTTTTTATATGCCCCTCATAATCTCTATTTCTCAATTCTCTCCATTTTGCACTTGTACCTCAAACACACTATCTGTTAATCTAATATCAACAGCCATTTGTGCCGTCAACCTTGCCACACACACACACACACACACACACACACACACACACACACACACACACACACACACACACACACACACACACACATTGATTTACTCCCTGTCCTCTCACTTAATGTCTTTGTCCTGTCACTCAGTTTGAAATGAAATGTTGACGTGGCGGCCTCATGTTTACTGAACGCTACACTCCTGATTTTATCCATCACAAATTATGATAATATCCAAAATCTCCTCTACCCTTTGTCCTCCATTTCCCCTCTCCTCTGCTTGCTTTAAGACTCCTCCTCAGATCCAAACTCTGAGTAATATTCCCCCTTCTGGGTTTACTCGGCGTCCAGTAGGGCATTCAAGGCTCCAAACAGCTGTTCTATAATTACACAAGCAGCAGGAGTCAGACGATCAATAGTCCTTTTACTCCTTCCCTCCACCCTGGCGGCCCGGTGGTTAGCGAGGCCGGCCTGTAATCAGAAGGTCGCAGGTTTAATCCCCGCTAACGCCAACGTGTCCATCAGTGACCCTGGCTCTGCTGGAGTGCCCTTGACACTGGCATTGCTCACTCATCTCCTGAATACTCCTTAATTGCCTTAAGTTATATATGAAAGGGGACTTACTGCAGACAAGAATCACTTTCTCTTACGAGGAATTATGTTGGAAACTCATAGGGAGGTAAGATCACCAGTCTCCACAGGGTTGTACTGTGTATGTATAGCAAAGCTTCTATTCATATGAACGTAAGACCCATTGTATCTAAGCTTACCTGATCTGAGGGCTTACAAATGAACTGTATTTGTATCAAATTTGCAATTAACAAAGTGTACATCAAAAGAACAGTTAAAACAACATGAGAAGCACTTGCTAGGCGACAAGATGTATACCACTCCTATGATATAAAGCTAGCTATTGAATAATATGCTCAATATGTTGGGAAAAACACTTAGATGTGTTACTGACAGTTAAATGAGAAGATCGATATACCATATTTAATTGGAGCCATTAACAAACTAGTTAATCTTAGTGTAAAGACATGACAAACAGACTGTCCAAGGGTATGAAAGAAACCACTCTAAAGCTCACGAATTAACATAATAATAATAATAATAATCCTTATATTTATTATAGCGCTTTATCAATGACTCATGTTTTTCTTTTTCAATTCCTAGGAAAATGAATGTAAAAGGAATAATTTATTTTACAAGCCTGAGCTGTTTCCATTCTTTGTGCTACGCTAAGCTAACCGGCTTCTGGCTGCAGTTTATTATCGTATTGCTTCTCATCTACTTTTATTTCCCAAAATATCTATTCAATAATACGTTGTATAGAGGTAGCCCGTCCTGCCTGTGAAGCGTAACGTTATTATTATCAGTTTAAACTGCTGCCGTCTTGCTTTATGTGAGTTTGAATTCAAGTATTTTCTTCAATCTCTGCTTTGATAACCTGGTGAATCATTGGCCATTATTTCCTTTCATGTAGATAGGACAGGATAAGTTTATGATTATTTCTGTAAGAGGAATACATTGAACGCTCAGAGCGTCTCCACCATGCTACTAGATAGATAGAAGATATAATAGGAGGGATGAAACCCCTCTTTAAAGGTCACACAGCACACACAGTGAAATGTGTTCTCTGCATTTAACCCATCCTAGTACCAGGAGTCTAGTACTAGGAGCAGGGGGCAGCTATTGTACAGCGCCCGGGGAGCAATGGGAGTGAGGGGGGAAGGGGGATGTCCGGTGCCTTGCTCAAGGGCACCACGGCAGGGCAGGAGGTGAACTGGGACCTCTCCAAGTCGCAGTCCACACTCCATATTTAGGTCTGTTCGGGGACTTGAACCGGCGACCCTACGGCTCACAGTCCAAGCCCCTACTGACTGTGCCACTGCCGGACTGCTATGTGTTTGAGGTGCCAAAGGTTTTAAAGTTAATTTAAAATAGATAACATGGTGTTTAAAACCACAACACATAGCACCTTTATAATTGGAGTCTTATTGTCTCTTTAGAGGTTAAAGATGTCCCGCAGTGGTAATGAGGAGGTTCAGGAGTGCTCAGTAATCTGCACGCATACCGAAAGAAAGGATGTGTGTGTGAGCCAGAATAATAATGTGTGTGTTTGTGTGTTCCCTACCTGTCCTTGGCTATAAGAGCACTGAGAAAGTTGAAATTCCACCTTGAAAATGCATTAATCTGCTGAGACCCTGAACAATGAAAAATAGTTTGCAAAAGGGAGCAGATAGTCTTTTGTATGTCAGTACAAATACACTTTAAACATTGAAACAAGTTGAATCTGCCGTAGGGTATGTATTTTTCTATTCTCACAGGGCATAAAGCAAGTTTTAGGAATCTTTATACGATAAACATTTCAGGATGCAGTCACATCACACTCTGTCTAACATTGACTTTTCTCTCGGTTTGCTGCAGAGCGCTCTATTGTAACACCTCCTGTGATGCTCTCACCTGCTTTTTCTCACATCCTCGACTGGCAAGTGGCACCTTTTGATAACTTTCATCTTCTCTGCTTCTTTTCATGGCTTTCTCCTTTAACCTGGCTCCCAGGGATGCCATAAACCTCAGGCACTGTATCTATTAACAATGGCTGTGTCTGTGAGTGTGTGTTCTCTAGCTGTCTGTGTGTGTGCTCCTGCTGCTGGGTTTTATCTACCTCCTCTCCTCCATTTGTTGTATCTGTAGCCTCCCTTAATGAATACCTTCCATGTGTTGGCGTGTGTGCTGATAAAGAGGGAAGCACTCACACTGCATTACCACAACACCATCATGAACTGAATTCTGTTGAACACTGAGAAAATTGCTCTTTTTTTTTTGCTTCCACACACATTATCCTGCTTTTGATTTAAAGATTGAGCATGCTCGGTGGAAAATGGACTTCATCACGTCCCCGGGTGACGACAGAGAAATGATAAACATCGCTCTGCTGCAGGTTATGGGCCCGTAAAGTGAGATAATGGCGACAAATTAGCTGATTGAGGCGGTGCATCATATCTCAAACACTGTGCCTCCCGGCTGATGTGCTTCATAATGGTATTGACTGTCTTTCGGCTTCATGGATTATTTGTATTATTATTATTATTCCTGCTGTGTGGGTGTGGTTCTGTTGGGTCTTGCCTTACTGATGGTGCCGTTAAAGTGCTTAATTATAATGAAATGCAATAAGTACTATTTAAAGACTTATTGTATCACTGTTTTCCCTCTTGGAGTATGTATATCATAGGGCTGTGCAATTAATCGTATTTTAATCGCAATTACGATTTTGGCCTGCCGCAATTACGAAAACAACATAATCGAAAAAAACAATTATTTTGCTTTGCTAGGTTGTGACAGTGCACTGCAACATATTTGATCTAATTAATTTTGGTCTCATTTATTTCTATTTATCATATTTATATATGTTTAGTAGCTTGGGGAAGTGCGCTCCAAAATATTTGTTGATCTTGTTTATTGGTATTTATTATTATTATTATTTATTTAAATGTATCATTTATTTTATTTATTTTTGTATTGGTTTTTCAGTTGGATTATACGTTCAGGGTAATCAACAGTTACAAATATACTGTTCAAATTATTATTTGTATTTGTTTTAAAGTTCAATAAATGGATTTTTTCAAAGTCAATGAATAATCGTATTTAATAATCCTGATATCAATTATTGACCCAAATAATCGTGATTATGATTTTTGCCATAATCGCACAGCCCTAGTATATCATATCTCAGTATTTCACCACAGCCGTGTCCCAAGCAGAAATGCAAGACGCCGAGAGAGAGGTTGGAAAAAAGATCAGAGCTCAAGGTGTTGAGCAGTCAGACCTGGGGAGAAAAAGGAGAGCGGAGAGAACAAACCTGCCAATCTCGCCGGCAGAAAAAGCCAAGCTCCTATTTTTAGATCCGTCCTTTGTGACAACCTGCTCCGCTTCAGCTGTGCACGGATACAAAAGCTGCAGTTTTCAAAAGACATTGTGTAGCGACCGCAGAAGAAAACGGTTCATTGTACACCTCCTGCATTTCAACAACTTAGTGTGTGTGAATAGGACCTTAGTGTGTGTGAATAGGAACCTTAGTGTGTGTGAATAGGACCTTAGTGTGTGTGAATAGGAACCTTAGTGTGTGTGAATAGGACCTTAGTGTGTGTGAATAGGACCTTAGTGTGTGTGAATAGGACCTTTTCAGGGCTGGAACTAATGATTATTTCATTTTTTCTGTAATGTGAAAGAATAATCAATCAATCACTCAAATGGTCCATGAAATGCCAAAAAGTAGAAAGACCACGTTGACGCATTGAAATTGCTTGTTTTCTTTGACAAACAGTCCAAAACACAACTACAGACGAATCAATCAATAAAATGACTAACTATTTTGGCTTTTAGATGATTAAAATTGGTGAACAATATCAAAAAAGATCAACAAAATGCATTTGTATTTCCAGTTTCCGTGTGTTTTTCTTTGTGTGTTGAATGGAGCACCCAAGTGTTTCTTTCCCTGCACAGATAATACAAGCTAAATGTGTCTTTGTAGTTATTCATAGCCAAATATCAGACATTGACGGAAATAGAACAGATATTTTTGGGAGTGCTCGCACTAGATAACGCAGCTGAAAAGCGTGCCTTGTGCAAAATGAAGGAAAAACAAGCGACTCATTTACAAACCGGCTGTGGTTCATTTCTCAACCGCTCTTACAGAACACGCTTACTGACATTTGATTTGCTTTTCATGTCAGTTTTGACATTCAAAGACCTTTTTCAAAGCTGAGTATTTTCAAAAAGGGCTTGACAGATGACATTTATTTGGATGGTAATGAGCCTGCATGGGGAGGATAACAAAGTACGCTGTTTGTTGTTTGTGTCATGATCAAAATCTCTGTGAGCGGAGCCGTTTGATCTGTTCAGTGTTGAGCAGCTGTTAGACCATAGTGGATGATGGAGGAGATACTTGTATTATTACCAAGTCTCTTTCTGCTGGTAAAGTAAAGGGTTCAAATATGTTTGTATGAGTCTAAAAATAAGATTTGTAGAACTGTCTTGCTTCATGTTGGCTGATGGATGCATCTTAATGTTGAGAAAGACAAGAACATGAGAGGCTGTAATCAGAGTGCTTTGGTGTTTCCAGTCCAGGTTGAAACAGTAGTCTTGCACACAGATTATATATGATTTCTCTAAACACATATTGGTCATGATGTACCATGCTCTGACGTCAAGTGTTGAGCTGTAAAAGAGGAAATCAATGAACACATCAGATTCTACATGAGCTGTTATTGCTCACCCAGATATCCATTTGTACCTGAAAGCACCTTCCATCAAGTTAATCTTCAAAAGCAGTTTCAAACCTGAAGAAAGACTCTATTGTCTAAAAAGAAAATAGATATTTTGCAATAAGGAGTTGTTATTTAAGTCTGATATTACATGTTGCCTTCGTGGTTGTGTATTTAACCCTGTATGATATAATAACTACGCTCTAGTTTTTATTATCGGAACAAGGCTTCATGATATCCTCCACAGCAGCTATATAAACACTACTAAACTGATTTTGACCATTTTTGCCAAGTCTGAAGGTCTCTAAAAAGAAAAGTGTATAATTTGGTGTTCGGGTCTGGGGCCTGGTCTCCCCTCCCTCTGGCCCCCCTCCCCCCACGGGAACTCCACCTTTCTCAAAGAATATGTACACTAACACTTGAACCTGAACACACACATGCACGTGTGCACTACGTGGTGTAATGTGTTTTGGGGCCATAACATTAAATTACAACAGGATTGTACAGTTATGAATGCATAATAAGTTAGTTATGATGTAGTGAAAACAATATTGGATGATAGTCATTTTTTTGAGTGTTTTGGACTGAGATAAATCATGGGTCCAAATTGACCCGCGAGCACCATGAACGGTAACAGCTTTTGAACACAACACAAGGGTTAAGAGACTTTGACACATTACATTCTGGCTCAATGAGGCTTTTGTTTGTGGGAAAAGGCCTCTCGTGTGATTGGATTTCATCCTGTATGGTGTTTGAAAGGCGATGCAAATCTTACAATAGTGTCATTTTGTCTCCATTTGACCACATCTTCAGGAATAGAAACAACATTTAGTTCGACTTAGGCCAGTTGTGCTTTTAGAGGACTTTAGCATGGGTATGTTCTTCACTTTGTCCCATCTAAATATGTTAGCTAATGAATGGATTCCTGTGAAATGGATATATACCTGCAAAACAGTAGCATTGTCGATGTGAGAAGCAAGCTGGTGTAACCGTTCAGCTCACATTTCCTTTCTGATATGTAAAGCAGATACATGGGAACATTGTGCAAGAAACATGAATGAGAAACTCTCTTCCAGTCGCTGACTACTCCTCCACAGCCCCACTATCATTGCTAAATACTTCCAGTTCATAAGTTAGTCTATAACTCTATCCGGAAGCATCTAGTTACTCATCTACATCTCACTCACTTGCCAACAATCTTACTTTGCCACTTATTCTCCAAGATCTCCTCTTTTCATTCTGATGTATGCACCTTGCAGCAGGTGCAGGGGCATGCAGATGTTTCGCCCCCCCTGAACCTACAAGTGTAATCTTTTAAACGTGCCTGGCTGCCTGTGTTTCTGCCAAATGATTTCCAGAGCAGCGTGCAGGTGACACTAAATGAAATAATCCCCGGGGCTGTCGCAGCTACGAAAATGTAGTCTTTTTATTAGATCATCTTCCTCGTAATATCAATGCTATTTAGAGCCGTCGTAATGGGACCGACTTCAAGGATTAATGCAGCGAGCTGGCGGGCAGGAGGGCTGTGTTTCCTCTTCCTGCTGTTGGCTCACACACACATTCAGGGAGCAGAGATGGACACGGATCAATACATCAGAGCATGTCGAGTTTGATCCTATAATAGCCAGGCTGCGTGTTCTGTTGAAGTATTCCCGAGCTAAATACTGAAAAACGACATGCTCACTCATTGCAAGTCAAGGAAGGTCTAGGTGGGTTTTTTTGTCTGGTGATGATTGAGTTAGAATTTTTAATTTGGTTAGTTTGTTTAGATTCTGGCTGGTTGTTTCTACACGCTGTCAGATGATTGTTTTTGTTTCCCTAATGTCTCTTGGGTGAAAAACTATTCTCCTATGCATCACAATCAAATTCCATTAAGAAGCAGGCTTTTTTACTCATTGTCATCGTCCCATGAGAAGACCACAACGGAAAAATGTATGGATCCTACCATCAAGAATTATCTGTGTGTTCGTGACCTACTGTATACATCTCGTTCATCTTTGGTCCATAAAATGCATACTTTAGTCACTCCGTTACACTTGGTGACATATCTCTTTGCATGAACTTACTGTACTTCATGTTTCCCATATATAATACTGTGCATACTCACAGTGCCCCGAATATTCATAATATACAGCTTAAAGGGGACCTATCATGCAAAATGCACTTTTGTACGTCTTTTATACATGAATATGTGTCCCCGGTGTTCCAGGGAACTCACCAAGTGTCAGAAAACACAACACTCTCTATTTTCCTCCATACCCAAATCTCTAAAAAAGAGGCTGCAACGGATCTGATAAAAACTGATCCAGATTTGAACACTGTCCTGACGTCAGGACGGTGGCGCTACGGCTATTGGGCCAACTCCACCAATCAGGAGGAGACAACCACGGCCATTGCCTTTCGAAAGCGCTGGAGACGCTGTAGTACATATGCCAGGCCTCTAGATGGTGCTGTTGCTCACATAATCAACATTTGCAAAAACAGAGCTAACATTTTTCAAATTGAGCGAAATGAGGCATGGCTAAAATGCATGATCTGTTTGGTATTTTGAAAAAAAAAAGGTATAAATATGCCTTATATAGGTATGGTCCTACACTATATTATTCAAATATAGCATGATAGGTCCACTTTAAAGATGTCTCTAACAAATATAACATGTGTTTTTCTTTGGGCAACATTTGCTCAAACCTACAGTGCCGTTGTTTTTTTAAAATTTCTCTGCATAATTCTGACAATATGTTAAAGACTTACAGAAATAGACTTGCCACCAGTTCTTAAAGTGTAAAGAAAATCACCTTTATCCACACCACACCCAGAGCTACATGTAACACATACTTTTAATCACTTTTAACAGTGATATCAGCCCTGTCAGAACGCTGTGTTCTTGCTGCGAAAACTCTCACAAAACATCATTCTGATCAATGTGAGTTTAAAGAGAAAACCAAAGCATTTCTCCGCTCTGTGTATACCTCATCTGCCAATCCACCATTAAACCCAACTCTAGTATCTTGCTTTGGAGCTGTGTATGAGGCATATTAATGACCGACATTTGGGTGAGGAACTGAAATACTGGGTGAGGAAATGGGCCTCAGACATGCGGTTCAGATGTGACCGAGTTTGTCGGCTTCTTTGTTTGGCTTCTGCTTTTCGGGAGAATTTGTCTGACGTATTTTAGAGGGTTTTTATTCATGCTTTTTTTCCCATGCTAAAATACTGTTTTTATCTCAGCTGTGATATGACTTCGCTCTGCTGGTTGTGTGCTGCTCTGTTCTTATTTAATCAAAATGCTTGAAATGTGAACTGATTTCCTTGCACTGTATTTTCCTCAGAATATAAATTGCAAAGAGTTGAATTAAGGAAATAAAGGAGGCGGATGGCAGATGTTTCCATGTAATGAGTTTCTCTGTTATCACCCTTGAAACATTTATTGTGTGTGTGTGTGTGTGTGTGTGTGTGTGTGTGTGTGTGTGTGTCATGTGTGGGTGCACGGGTGGTTCATCCTGCAGCGTAATGAGGTTTTTATGGCTCTAATGTTACGCGCCAGCAAGCAAACCACCATGACATGGCCAACCCTACACATGCATGGAACAATTGAAGCCACGCAGGGTTCACAGACTGTTTACAAATGGAAGAGGACCACCAACCCCCCCCCCCCCCCCCCCCCCCCCCCCCCTCTCTCCAACTCATGCATTTAGCACACAGCTATTGAGCACCAGTGCATTATTTGTTATTCTCAAGCGGTGTTTTTCACGTCACTGTCGCACTCCTGTACGATCGATGCTCCCCTGCCTCGCTCCCTTTACATTTAGCTTGTGATTAGTCAGTAAAAAAAAAGATGAATTGGCTTGTTAGTTCCTAGAAAGCTTTAAGAGTGGGGGGGGTTGGGCAGGAAGGTCTGATATTCCCCAGACGCGACCCCATTGCCGCTGATGTAATGATGGCCCTCTCCCCCCCCCCCTCAAGCGTTTGTTTGAGATGTTAATGAACAGGCTGCACAGAGAAGCACCTGAGCTTTTTTTGTTGTTGTGATACATTACATCATGGCTGGCGGCGGGAGAGGTGATGTCATACTGGGTCTCCAGCTCCCCCCCCCCCCTCATCTCCTCCCACTCAGCTCCCCAGTACTTTGACTGGAGCGGCTCCAAAAAACCAGTAAGCAATGCGCTGCTTTCTAGGCTTTGTCTGAGGGAGAGCAGCCAAGCTCTTTATATTCAGAACAACAAAAAGATCCAGCCTTAGTCGTCTGCATTCATCAAAATGTGTCGAATGCTTTATTGGTTTGATTGGATTATTGTTTTTTGTGCAATAATCACATTTAGTTGTATTTTGTGGGAGTTTGAATGCTGTTTTTTGTACATTTCTTTGCAAAATTACAGCCAGATTTTGGTGAGATTCTGCATCATGATGCTCGCACATGAATATACATCACGTAGAGCTACCCATTATTAGCATTATTATCACTATTGTTTGTCTTTTAAGATATATTTGATGAATATACAATCAAAAAAAGTATATAAAATATGAAATAGATTAAAAAAAGCTAATTTCAGTCACTTTTGGGATTTTTTTAAACATAGAAAATTGTCATCGTAGTAGTAGGAATAGATGCTTTAATACTAAAACAATTGTTTATATTTCTTAAACTGCAAAGTATTTATTTATACTTTCGCACTAGACGGAATTGACCTGATTTTTCAAAACATAAAAATGACAAGAAAATAACAGCAATTTAAAAAGACAGCAGAAAATGGTTGTCAACATTTTTTGAAAAATGACATGACAACAAAATGACAGCAAATGTTTTAGGGTGTGACAATGTGTCAATGACAATGTGTCAATGATGACAGCTCTAGTTGGTATTCATTAATTCATTCGTGTGTCTTGGTTGTGAAGTGAAATGCTGATTATTGAGCGATGTGAATATGAACTGCAGCCGCTCTGTGTATTGTCTCTTAAACCCTCCATTGTGCCCTGTGACGTCCTCATATCTGTGTATCAGGGGACTTCATACCGGCCCTGCTGTGCATCCCACATCCAGAGTCTCAAGAGGCATGGCCTGCCACCTGAGCACACACACACACACACACACACACACACACACACACACACACACACACACACACACACACACACACACACACACACACACTCTATATATTTTATTTGTCCTTCTTGCTCTCACCAAGCAGAGATGCATGTTGTTTATTGGTTGGTGACGCTGCTGCTCTTTGCACTACAGCTGAGTGAAGGTGAAGTGGAAGTCCATTGCTACTTCTACTGTCCCTGCTCTTGTACACACTACACGCACACGCACACACACACACTCGCCTACCCTCCATTTTGCCATGTCTCGCTGCTTCCGTCGCCACAGCAACTGAAAGCCCTGGAGGGTGTGTAGGGGGCTGGGGTGGTGCGAGGGGGGGGGGAGGCTTGTGCTGCTCACAGTTGCCATGGCTACACCAGCTGAGTGACAGTGACATCATTGCTGCCAGTTTGGGCTGCAACTACAACGACTATGTTCCTCATTGAATAATGTCTGGTTTATCGGTTATTCGTTCATCATAACTTCGCAAGGATGAGTGTGACATGTTCAAATATCTTGTTTTTACCCAATAACCCAAAAATATCACCTTTGCAATGGAGTATTAAAAGGAAAGTAGTAAATCCTCTGTTTTAGAAGGCTGGAATCAGAGAATATGTTGCATTGGAAATGACTGAAACGATTGAATGATTATCATAATAGTTACAGATTATCCCTCTTTTACTCCTTTCGTCTTTGCCCTCTTTTGTGTACATATTAGACTATTCTCTCAACACATTATACTCTCTTTTCCTCCTCTTTCTGTCTCCCTCTGTAACTCCCTCTCCTCTTTTCTCTCTCCCCTCTAGTGTTTACATATGTTACTCCTCTTATGACATGATGCTATACTCCCTTCTTCCTGCATCTGTCTCTTACTCACTCTCTCAAGAGGAAGTGCTTCTGTCTCCGTCTCTGTCTCCCCGCCCAGGAAATAGCTTTCCTTCACTGCGTTACTATGCCAACCGGCTGCAGCCTCGGTCTTGTGCCGAAGTGAGCGTGATAATGGCATTATACCCGCACTGATGTGCTCCTCCATCCTCCTATCATCCATCCATCTCCATCTACCTGAATCTCTTCCTCCCACCTCTCTCTTCACTTACATTTTTTTCTCATCCGCCCTTCTTTTCATCTCTCTGTCTGCACTCGGGGCACAGCCACAGTGTTTCTGCTCTTACAGCATCACTGTCTGGCAGGGAGGAGGTCCTTAGTCCCCCCTCCTCCCCCCCTGACACACATACACACACCCGCCCCCCCTTACAAACAAACCGCTGGCTCTAACGTTACCAGGTGGAGGCGTCTCGGTCTTCACATAATCTAATGGTGCATAAAGGCGTTTGTGTGTGCGCGTTTTTCCCCGTGTTTTTACTTTCGGGAGAGGGAGGGGAGAAAGGCGGAGAGAGCAAACGTGAGTGAAAGTGTTGTCAGCCATTTTTCTCATCTATTTTTTTTATTTTGGCTTTATTATCGGCGCTGCTCTCCGGCTGGAGATGTGATTGATTCAAGAGCGCGGAGAGAAAAACCTGCCGTTGCTTGGATAAAAAAAGGATATTTTTTTCTGCTCTGAGATATTTCTGTGGGAAGCAGCGGGGAGGCTGTGTGGCTGCTGTTGCTTTGGAGAGTGTAATCAGGCCAGGGAACAGCGGATACTCCCAAAACTGTCAAGCCGAGGGAGGGGAGAGGGCAGGCGGCTTGGAGGAAGATGGGGCTCCGCTCTGAAGCATAGAGCCGCTTCGGGGATGCTAGATTTTAGCCACATTTTTTCAGTATGAAACCATTAGCGGCATCAGACAGCAATGGAGTCCCGAGCCAGCAAGATAAAACCCCGGTAAGTAGCCTATCGACGGCTTCGCTGCATCTTTTTTATTTTATTTTACCCCCCCCCCCCTTCATTTATGACCCTCTAGATATGATTACCGGCACTATAGTGGACGGGCATCGGATTTCTATCGAGCCTCCACAAGATGAATGAACGCCGGGCAGGCCAAGGACAGAGGCTGGTTAATACCGAGTCAAAGATGTGTGTCAGTGTGTTGAACTAGAAACGGCCGCCATGTGCTTGCTGTCATTCACGCACGCAGACACACGCACACACACTATCGATCAAATAGGCGTAGTTCATTCTCGTAAAAACTAGTTTTTTTAGAAATGAAAACAAATACGACAACAAGGTTAATATGTGGCTAATAATCACACTTATCATCTTATTGACGCGTGCATATTCATCATGGATAATGCTTTCTCCCTTGGCACACACACATCCAGCGGTACACATGTTTGTGTGTTTTAACGACCAACGTCTGCGCCCTCGTTATGTTTTACGACGCACTCAGATGACAATATTTGATTGTAGGTCCTAAGATGAGCCTGTTAAATTAATCACACCATGGTGTCGAATATATATGCATTGGAGAGAAATCTGTATAAGTAATATATCAGGGGGCTTTAATAGGAGGTGATGTCATGTGTGCAGCGATGAAGCTTCCCCTAAATTCAGTTACCCCACCTAGTAACCCCCTAGTAGCTCTTTTTACAGCCCTGAAAGCACATTTCATGATGCACAAATATGTGGCTTTAAAACAGAAAGTCGACAGACAGTTGATATTTTTGAGGCATATTTAGTGTTTTTAGCCTCACCAGCTGAAGTAGTCTGGTTTATTGAGGCTGCAGATGGTGGCGCTCTCCGTGGTGCTGGAGGCAGGTCCTGCAGACAGAGGCCTGAGCTGATCTGAACTTGAATGGTGAACGGATTGATCTGCTGTCAGCGCTGCTGGCATCACTCACACGTCGAGACCACACACACACACACACACACACACACACACACACACACACACACAGAGGCAGGGCTGTAAATCATCCTGATGGACGGTTGAACAGGAAAGATGCTGCATGAAGAATCATCTTAATATTCCTAGGATAGTCATATGTGCCATGTTTTACGACATATCTTACCCTCTTTGTGTGTGCAGCTTTTCTCAGGGAGGCCTTCAACCTGGTCTTCTAAGAATCTCTTTCTTAGAGGTTTCTTTTATTACAACACCGTAAAATATGCACATTTAACCATCTGATATTAACATTGTGCTTCAAGATGTTGTGTGTATACATTCTATGGTGATTTGTATTTGCAATATGTACCCAAAGCCAATTATCAGGTGTGGATAGTAATGTTTCCCCTTACAACTCTTGAGGTTGTAGGAAGGAGCCCACATACAGTATGATTGTAATAATCTAGTCTTCAGTATGTGCTGTTTCATTTGGTAATACTTTCTTTAAGTTGGTCATTGAGCATTGATTTGACTGCTTTTCTAGAGAACTAGCACAAGCAATCAGCCAATGAGTAGCCACTACATACTAAAGAATATCCTAAAATATGTATCATATGGTAAAAACCTTTGACAAGGAATAGCAAAACAGCACGTTTCATGAAGTAGCTTGTATGCTAATTCAACACTTGTTATATACACATTCAAATCATTTCCACAGCTTCAATATGCGGAAAGCCCAACAAACAGGCACCTCAGAATTAGACGAAGAAAGCACATGAGCCAGCAAGTAAAAAAAAGTACATTTGATCAAACCTTGATAACATTAGTGCAATATCAAGATTACCTCATTGTATAATGGTCTTTCAGCATGTGTACGTTAGCTGCTGTATTCAAGGTATAACTTAGTCACGCTGTCTATTATTTTAAAGGGAAAGATCTCCCTTTCCATCTCTATCCGTTCTGCCTGGCTCTTCATTGGTTTTTAATGTTTTTAGCATACTAATAGAGGCTTAAACAAATGTTTATTTAGCCCAGCGGGAAACCCACCATGGGTAGAGTCAATATCAGCCAGCGGATCTTATTACAGTAATAGCATCACCATAGTGGGCTCATGACCATTGGCTGCCACATAGTGTAATTCCCCATTTGCTTATCTTTCCCCTGGAGACCTTCCATTTCCATTCTGCATTTTATCTTTACTGCAACAAGGCACACATTTACGTTCCTCTTCATAGTACACTTGATTTATTAGGTTTTTATGAACATATATTGCTTTATCTTGCGTTGATTGCTTGGCCTATGATGCATATCTTTGAACATTTAATTGAAATAGTGTACGTAAAAAGACATCAGTGCTAATGTTTTAGCTGTGCTGGGCTTGGATAACAAATCAAATAGAAATGGTGACAAGGGGCAACTAACTAAGACCCTTCTCTCTGCCAATAATGTAACATACTCATACATTCGTTAGAACCATGCTAAAAACATGGTTTGATATAAACACAAATTAAACAAACATACTTTCTGGAGATTTGTTGCACACTCACCAACCTTCGTTAGGCAGGAGAAGCTTAATTAAAGTACATCTGGTACAACAATTATTATAACATAGCAAGATAGTATTTGGTGGACTGCATACCCCATCGTAGGTAATCATCATCTCGTGCCTGACTGCTGGTTTCTGTGGCCCTGACTGGTGGAGCTGTCACTGGAGGGGAAAGCCCAGAGAGCATATCAGACCCATTTCATCGGACACCCCCGCCAAAAGGGGTTTTAATCTCTTGATCCGCTGGGCTCAGGAAAGAGAGAAGCTGCCACCATGGACATAGGAGATTCTGGGATGTTTCTGCTATCTTTCAGCCTTCCAACAATTGGCAGATCTCCATTTCTTAACAAGTTGATAAGAGTTGAACCCACAAGTAGCAGCAGAGCGTCAGGCGCTTTTATCTGCTTGATTCTGGAAAGAAAAATCATTGTGGTATTCTGTTTTGCTCAATCATTCAAACCTTGTAAACCAACAATTGAATCGTTACTCCCTTCAGTGCAAAGGTGTTTTTTTTTTTACACCATCCATGGTTGCTTGTCGGAGCTTGTCCAACCCCAATATTGGACATGTAGTGCAGCAGCACAGATCCCCCCCCCCCAGCATATGAAGGCAGTAAATAGATTGAGAGCCACCAAGGGCTTCCACCCAGCAATCTAGGTCATTAGGTCTACAGTGTAATTTAAGGGAGCGCCACATCTGCTCACATGTAGGCAGAGGCTTGAGTGTTGTGGCTCGAGCATTAGAGCGCTGCCTAATCCTCCGGTGACAGCTGATTGTACGTATTTCGGCTCGCGGTTCTGCAGAGCTCGCTTCATTCGGTCGCCAGAGAGCACTGATTTCGGAGCATAGCTGTGCAGAAAGGCTGACAAGGTAGGAGCATGGTCACATGTTAATGCTATGGTTGATTGCGAGCGTATCACTCCATAGATTTAAACAAAACGCGTGCTTGTACAGGCTCTCCAGTTTGATCGGGGGTTAATGACGCACTGAACACGCGTGTCGTTGTGCTGCAGATTGGAAAATAGTCATGACTGTGTGTCATTTATTATTGTACTGGCATCCTCCTTTGCCCAGTCTCTTGCATGCCATTGGCGGTGGAGGTCGTTGGCCCACATGCTTATAGACTGAATGGACCCTGGCTTATTGGCCGACAGACAGATGACCTAAATGAGTGGAGAGAAAGGATTAGGTGTTTATTATCCTCTCCCTTTATCCTGCTTCCCCTGCCCTCCCTTTATCTCTCCCTCTTAAAGGGGGTGGGGTTTGTCGTTCATTTGTTTGGAGGAGGTGGACCAACCTTTCTGGCTGGTTGTGGAAACCAGTGGGAATATTATTATTGACATTTAGACCAGTCAATATGGCTTCACCATCAACATGACCAGTCCTGTACTCTCAATAATGAGAATATTTCATTAATTCAACCCACAGTGCACTTATAATCATTGAAAGTGCACCCAAATTGTTTAAAATGTGTTAATAAATTAGCTATTTTATTGACGTTGAGGTTTGTTTTTTCATTGGGGTAGTAGTAGGGTAGTCTTTCCTTTTTGTTTTAAGTATATTCTTCTTTATCCACAAGGGATAACGCTGCTATTCAATACTTGTGTTATTGTCAACAAACCCAATAATGCTTTAGTAGTCCCTCTACCAATAAAGTTGAAGCCTCAAAGCCACAGCGGGCTTACTGATGTCCAGTAATAAATATAAATTGTGAGTCGTAGCTCAAACAGACCGTGGATAAACCGCACCATAATCTCTTTTGCTCCCGAAAGTCATCAGAAGGAAATGTGATGAGGCTTTATCACCGCAGTTACACACAGACAAAGAGATTGGTCACCCTCACACAATAACGCCCGGCCGGTAATAATAACAGGGAAGTCAGCTGGAGGCGTTCAGACGAGGAGGGGATAGGAAACAGCAGCCTGAGGGGGGGGGGGTGAGTGACTGACTGGCCCTCTGGTCGACCATTTTGGTTAGTGCAGCCAGGCAGATAATTAAAAGTGATCGCAATCTTTGACACAGTGAAGTCGCATCACACCTCAGAGCTGCAGGAGCTGCCTCTCACTCTCTGTCAGTGACACTTTGTGAGTAGATAAGTCTTATTTCATCTTCTTCAGAAAGCTCTCCAAATATCTCGTCACACCTTCTTCCAAATCAATTCAGTGCCACTCCACCTCTTCAATTTTCATGAATATTGAGATTTTAAGTCAAAACTACTTTCTCTGTGATATCTCTCCCAGCAAAAACACTTTCCCCCCCCTTTTCCAAAACTCTTTTAATTAAACCGACGAGCACTTCAGAAGCTGTGACGTTCTCTCGCTCAAGAGCAGATCATGCCTCAAACCCATTTACTTGCAAATGAACTTCCCGAGATGTGTTTTTCTCTCCAATCTGTGCCATTTGTCATCCAAGTGAGACTTCATAGTGTCGCCGCTGTTGAGTCTGTTTTCCCAAAAAAAACAGAATATCTGAGGCAGTGTTGTTATTTACAGCCCAAAGTGCATTTGGAGGCAGATGACACTGACACCCAGATGACTTTTCTTCAGAGAAAAGATTACCTTGTGCAGCTCCGTTGGGACATTTTAAAAGCCTGGCTACTGACTGCACAATCTTTCCAGTGTCAAATCAGGATTTATTGGAGAAGAGTTCAGTATTTTCGAATGACATTTATAGTCTGGCTTTTATCTACTATCAGAGCTGGGTTAAGTTTTTGCTATCTAGATAGAAGAAGCATTTCAAATCTATAAGTCAAAATCCTTTTATACAATCCACATCTGAAATCAAACAGCCTGTACATATACTGTTGAACTCACTCTCTGATACCATATGATGAATGGAGCAACCCAGTTAAATCAGCCACATTTGACTTTTAGGGTGTAAATAATGTAATATTGATGATCCGCCGCAGCCAGAAGTCGGGTATAAAGTGGCTCTGGGCCGTATCCCTGCTGAGTATCAAATATATATTTGTAAATAAAACATTTACCCATAAAATATTCACATATATAGGCTCTATGAACCAGTTGACACAGTTTGATTCAATTCATAATTCACCCTGTGGCTTTCCAGTCAGATATCATGGGCTTCATTTGAAAACACTATATGTTCTGCACATAAAACCACATATTTAATTCATTTAAATGACACGTTAACCATAATATTTACAGATACCACATTTCTTATATTTAATATGAGACTTCACTTTAGACAGCTTATTACTGAGATTAAGTAATAATAATAATAATAATATCATTATAGGTGTGATTTAACCCTCCTATTGTCTTCGTTTCCCCCCCCCCCCCTTACTTTGGTGTTCGCGGTCAAATTTGACCGGTCCTGTTTTAACTGCTATTACATTAACACAAAAACCATTAATCATCACCAAATTTCTTTTAACACCCTTTCAAACTGTACATATTGTATCAGACTACTGGTATACATGAACAACTGCAGTACATATACAAATATTAGACAATGAACATGTATTGTGCCAGGTGTGATCCATGTGGGGGGATGGGCACATACGAGCGGGAAATGTGTCAAAGTAGTAAATCGGTCAGATTTGACCCGAAGACAACAGGAGGGTTAATTTAATCATTTAAATGAAGGTGGAAAAAAGTACCTTTAACCTCTTAAAAATGTTGCTTTTACTAACTACATATAACTGTTATATTGTGGGGATTTTGTTCTCAGTTAAGTCATAACCACTTTGTCGATAATGTGTCAGGAAATAGTTAAAAATGTCCTCATAGGCCTTGTTTTAAACAGTCATAACACCAAATTATAATTATATAAAACAGGGAAAAAGTGGAAAATACTCTTGTAAAAAAAAAAATAGTTGACCTTTATTACTCTACATGTAAATACAGTACTTCTAATCATCGTAAACCACCAGCAGGGGGTTTCTTTCTGATTTATTTTACATTTTAGGGTCATCTCCATAGAGAAAGTGGGTTGGCTCATGTACACTGTGGCTAATTACAGCACAGCTTTCTGTTACTTTATACACTATGAATAACTCAGAGGGGCTTCCCCCATTACTGCCTCGTGCTTATTTAGGTTATGAGAGTTTCTTTAATGAGGGTATTCCATCCTTGATGTAGGCAGCGCTTCTTGTTGGTTTATATCTTCATATTAAGAAGTTCCAGTGATTACACAAGTATTAGGAGCTGCAATATGTCATTTGAATTGTTATTATCTCACTTAGACAATAAGACTTAAGTTAACCCTTAGATGCACGAGTGACTGGACCCTACACTCTTCCATAAGTGGGTCAAAAAGGACCCGTATTAGAATGTGTTTTTATGCCATTTTTGTCATTTTGGTTAAGTAAAATCACTTGTATGATATTTAGTATTATATTTTGGTTCACACTAGAAATATTTTATAATAAATGTTTCACTATTTATAATTTTAGACATTTCTTTTACATTTTGAAAAAAAACGAAATTCCATAGAAAATGCATGCGGGTCATTTTTGACCCACTTATGGAAGCTTGGGGTAGTAATACAAAAACTACAATTTCTTAAAATTTAAATTAAAAATGTGAATGGCATGATATCCAAAACATGTTTTTTGAGGAATAGCTGGAATATGAAATGATAAAAAAATGTAATTACAAAGATACTCTAAGAAAACCACCTCAATGGGTCCAAAAAGACCCACTTATGCATCTAAGGGTTAAGGAGACATGCTAGATGACATCTAATGCCTTTGCATTTTTTATTCGCTCCTATTTTGTGTTAAACTTAATAAAAGCTAAGTCGGATGATTTAATTAACATCTTCTTTTCGTTGCTTTGATAATAAATGATATGTAGAGTTGAGCTCTTGCGATGGGACTAATTATTATTCTTTTGTTCCGTTAACATTGCATTATCACAGCTGTGGAGTAAAGACAGTCTTCTCTAATATGAGTGTATTTTCTAATTAGAATGAAAGGGACAATATTAGTAGGAGTCTGTGTACAAACCCAAGGCAAAAAATACAATATAATCTTAAAAAAACACTGTTGAGTTCATCAAAATGACTCTGTGTCCACTTTAAGATGAGTAATAAACGAAGGGAAATATAATAACTTCCATGTAGTACCTATATATCTTCAGACAAAATGAAGGTCGCCGAGTGTGTCTCTACTTGGCTAGCGTCCAGCGCGAGTGTTAGCGCGAGTGCCCAGCGGTGGCTGCAGAGCTGGTTGATACTGACCATCTGTGTGTATGTTGTGTGTGTGTGTGTGTGTGTGTGTACGTGCAGCTCCCCGCAGACTTCAGCAGACTTCACCTGGTCGACGGCTTGCACCCACAGGTGACCCGCGTGTCCTCCAGCCACTCAGGATGTAGTATCACCAGCGACTCTGGAAGCAGCAGCCTGTCAGACATTTATCAGGTAAGGACGCCCCCCCATTGGGGCTGGATCCCCAGGTTGGACCCCCCCCCATGGATAAATAGTGCAGTAGGTGTGTTAGTTTAATAATGGATTGATTTGGGGTTACATTTTGACAATGGGATGTGTTTTATTAGCTTCCTTTCTAGATTAAACTACTGTAAGCCACGTTACCAAGGACATCAAATGAAAACACTGATGTTTCTAACCTTATCTTTGTGGATAAATTAAGTAAGAAGGTTGAACTAAAGCCCAGCTCATATTATTCCAAGATGGTGAGACTCCCCTTCCTGAAATGACAAATATACCTCTGGGAACACAGGTTAGTCTCATTAAGTAGGACACAAACATTCTGGAAAGAAAGTAAACGTTTGGCAGACTCTCTGAGACACTAATAGGACGTTGTCACTTCTCAACGGGTGGTCCCGCCTCCATCCGGCCTCCAGCTCTGCTCTCAGCACCTCAAAGCAGAAAGACAGCCCTCCCAGAGAGATGTGACACACCATCTTGTGTTCTAAGGAGCTTTTAATAAATAGAGCTTAAGTGAATAAATAAGAAGATGTACACATATTTGAGCAACCTTACCCTTTCCTCAGGTGGTTAATAAAACCAAATGAACATACGACACATCTCGTGACTGCGAACGATCGTAACCCCAAACCCTGCGAATAATCCTCTTAACACACAGTGCGCACCCTATTGGCTCGTCACGCCGTCACCTGCTGTGCTCAGGGGCAGCAGGCAGAGTCGTGTGTGTGTGTGTGTGTGTGTGTGTGTGTGTGTGTGTGTGTGTGTGTGTGTGTGTGTGTGTGTGTGTGTGTGTGTGTGTGTGTGTGTGTGTGTGTGTGTGTGTGTGTGTGTGTGTGTGTGTGTGTGTGTGTGTGTGTGTGTGTGTGTGTGTGTGTGTGTGTGTGTGTGTGTGTGTGTGTGTGTGTGTGTGTGTGTGTGTGTGTGTGTGTGTGTGTGTGTGTGTGTGTGTGTGTGTCCGCTCTTACAGCCATCTGCTCATTGTGTCTCTTGATTTCACTTTCTCTGAAACACACCGTCTGGTTTCCTTCCTAGTCTCTCAATCCCCCTTCGCTGGACCCCCACTCTAACAGCCTTTAATCTACCTGTCGCAGCACCTTCTCTCTCTCTCTCTCACCGTGCTATTTATACCCCGACACCTTGCTCGAACACCTTGCCTTAACTTGTGTGTCAATCTCAATGTCATTATCGCTCTTTCTCTTGTCACATGTGATCAACCTCCTCAGCGCGGCTCACTGGTGGCTTACTGTGTGCTTTGGCTACACCTGTCGTGCCTATTAAAGGATCGGTATGCAAGTGTCTTTGAATGCTTTGAGTGATTTCAGAGGTGTTTCAAAAGGACGCATTACGTTTGCTGGCGTGAGAATCCCACATTTGAGGATTTGCGGTATAACTTGGTCTTTTTTTCATTTTAGTAAACTGGATTTCTTTTTGGCTGGTAATTAAATCAAACAATCATTTAAAAGATATTCATTTAAAAAAGCAGTTTATTTTTGCTTATGACCGTGTCACTTTTTTTTGGTATTACTGTGTCTGTGGGCTATGATACATAATGTTTCCATTTCCCTCTCCTTGTAATCATCTCCTGCCCTCTCTGATTGATCTCGCTTGCAGTTACTGCAGCACTACTTCTGAAATGAGGATGAAGACGTTCAATTAAGTTTGTTTTATCTCGTTGTTCTTTTACTTTTATCAGTCAGGATTCAGGGCTTCTTCTCACAATCCCCCTCCCTAACTTTTAGACTACTAATAATCAGCACACAAAATCAAAATGCCTAAACATTAAGAATGTAGAAAAGGATTTGCGTTCCTCTTACTGTCCTGGGGTCCCCACAGGACTCCCCTAACTTTTTGCTTTAGGCAACTTTACACATTAGCTTCAGTTAGCTTAGCATCCTGCAACTATGTGTGTGTCCTAGTAGAAGAAGAGCAATGTGTGTGGTCTTCACTGGAGGTGTTTTCTGAACAAACAGAGCCCTTGAGACCACAGGGAGTTGATGGCACAAATAATGACGCGGTTATGTTTTAATTTTCGAGTTAGTGTGCATATAGGTGATTTATTAATGAGGAGCATTAAATAGTTTAACCACCAGGTGCTCTAATCTCCACAATTGAATCATCCGGTGAAAAGTCCCACATCACTCTCTCACGTCACTGACAACATGGCGCTCTGTTTTGCATCTGAATAAATCATGAAATTGGTCCTTCAGAAGAACTTTGTAAGCATTGATCCAAGAATAGCCCTGATGAAATATTAACAACACCTGACTTGCACACTGTCTTGTAATGCTTACTGCACATTCATGGATTGTTGATGCATATATGACACGAGAACGAGCCTGTGCACAGATACAAAACCTGTATTTAAATGCAGCCCGCGTGTTATAGATGATACTGTTTAGAAGGAAAATAACAAAACCTCATTTCAGTTTCCTATTAAACTGGCTGCAGATACCAAGTGTGGTGAACCTGTCTAGAGTGTCCTCTGTCCATCTGTGGAAAATGGGACATGAATATGTAACTCTCTGTAGTTTTGGGACAAAGGGTGCTCAGGGAATACTATTCAAATTTATGTAAGAGGTCCCTCCATGTTCACCTCTTTTGAAGTCAGTGTTTATCCCAGCCATTGTAACACTATTCCACTTCATCCACTTATTATGTTTTTGAGATAAGATGCGATGCTTGTATTGTATACTTACTTATTCTGTGACCATTGGCTCCACCCCATCGTGTGCACCGGTGACGCCCAAATGGCCACTCAGACACTGGCGTGAATCATTGATGAGCCTTTTGCACATGGCGTTTTGAGGGGAAATCATGTAGGGGTTTCTGTGAAGGACCTTGGACTCTGCGCTCTGAAACATTAAAAGCAGGCTGACAGACTGGGAGGTGAAGATGCGTCTGGCTCTGGGATTTTGCGGACAGTTTGCAAAGGCAACATTTTCTTCTCTTTCTGTTAAGAAGCTTGACGTTGGGCGTTATATTCAGGTGAGAAGGTTGTTGTGTTGCCCTGTGGCGGTGCAGCAGGGCTGATGCTTTGTTGTACTTTCTTCAACCGCTTTGGTTAATGCCGCGTTGCAGGAACCAGGCGATACGGCCCTTCTGTCATTTAAAGAAATCTTTCCTTTGATGATTGCAAAGGGACTCAGTTAGTATCACTCCTGCAAAAGTCATTTCATTTCTTTTTCGCTCCTGATCTCGGTTAATTGTCCTCATCTCCAAAGAACAGGATGTGGCTTCGAAGGCAGGCTGTGGAGTTTGCGGAGGGGAGCGAGAGGAGAGGAAAGTTGGGAGATAATGAGCTTGTTACTATGCATAGCACACTTGTTGGTGTGCAGTGTTGACGCCTGTCTTTCTCTCTTACTCTCTTGTAGTACTGAACACGTCGAATCCATTTCAATAACTGGGTCAAATCTGCGCACCAGATTTACAGAGGGTCTTTTTTTATTCATGCTATTTCTTGGAAGTGCTCTGTGTTACAGCAGATGTTTGTACTGTATAATGATTTCAGCAATGTGTGTGTGTGAGTGTGTTTGCATATGAGATCTCAGTTTCTTTGTCGTTCTAAAACTGAGTTGTTGTTTTTGGCTGTTTACTAATGTGTTTTCTCTGAAATGAACACGAGTTGGCTCACTGGCTCAGTCGGCAACTCCCATTATTATATTCACGTCTCAGGCGTCTATCTGACAATCTGAAGCATTGTTTGTCTGAGCATTGTTTGTACGTGCTTCAGTGACTCACCCCAAGCCGTGGCTGTAGATTGACGTCTGATCTTTGCTGATATGTGTATTGACTGTAGTTTTCCCAACTGCTGATGTTGAATGGAAAAAAAAAAAAAATCCCTCACCTTGTTGAACTTTGGTCTCAGATGTCTGACAACTTTCTTATGCGTTTGCTGTTTTCTAGGCCACAGAAAACGAACAAGGCGACATGGACCTCAGCGGCTTGCCAGAGACCGCTGTGGACTCCGAGGAAGACGACGATGAGGAGGACATCGAGCGAGCGTCGGACCCCCTCATGAGCAGGGACATCGTGCGGGACTGTCTGGAGAAAGACCCCATGGACAGAACTGACGATGACATAGGTGAGCACCTGAAAGAACAGTGTTCATACGAGGCTTTCCAGGTGCACTATAGTTAGTTTGCCATGCAGTGTTTCCTTTAAAAATACCCAATCTATTTTTTGTGCATGCCTGAAAATGTGTTTTTTGAAAGATATCTGCGTTCAGTGTTGTTCCCAGCTGGGACAGTTCTCCCTGTCCCAATTTGAGATGAATTCAGCGCAGTGTAAAAGCCACACCCTTCTCCTTTTTTTCTTTGAATCGGTCACCATGAATCTCCATTTCTCTGAAGCCTGTTTCGCTCTCATTTGCGATGTACGCTTTCAAATAATTCTGAAAGCCTCATCAAGCCTGCAGTATCATATCCCTTAAAGCTATGACTCAACTCCAATGATAATGATAGGCATGTTTAAAAAAAAAAAAAAAAAAAAAGCAGAAACAAGCTCACACTGTCAGGGCTTAGCTACAGATGTGGACTGGGGGAGGATGATGCTCAGAGTGCCAACCGTTCTCCCCCTCCCTCCCTCCTACTCATCCCCCCGCGGTACACCCCTCCCTTCGCCGCCAGGCTTTTCTAGGTCACTCCGGCACATCCTCTCGCCTCACCTCTCCCAGCACATTAAAGTTTCAAAGCATCCGCAGCTTCACACACGAGGCTGTTGCCATGCCAAGCACAGGTCAGCCAGAACGCCAGACGGCTGCTGTGGGGCGAGGATTTGGTTAGTAGAAGAAGAGAAAGGGGTATTTTCCTACTTTAGACCCCAATGTAGGGTGCTGCAGAATGTCTCACACCCTACATTATATATATATATATAGCTTTTTCCTCGGCGACACACCCAGTGAAATACCGACTATTAAAGCTCTTCACCGAAATACCCAACATTTTTTCTTACTTTCTAACCGTGCACATACAGTACAGAAGTTTTGTTTTGATGTGCCGTGCCTGCTTTGAAATATGTGCCACCGCTCCAGTACAAAGGACAGGATAAATAATTTAGTATATGCAGCTTGAAACAATGGATACAACGTTTGAGAAGAAAGAAATGAACAGCAACTTGTCTTTTGGGATGCGCTCTTTGTTCCACAAATCTCACTGTGACAGTTTTCATTAAAATAACTTTCTACTGAGAGAACATGTCACTGTGAAAACTGCTCACTGTGAAATCCACGGATTATCCTGAGTAACGAGTGTGTGAATAATTGATTCATCGAGTCAGCAAAAACGACAGACATTGCATGTGAAGCTTTCTTTGTCCTAATCAATAGTGAACCAAATCAATCTTTATGTTTGCACGTCAAATAAAACAAGATATTGGTGGTTTTTTAAAAGTGATTTCTGATTGAATAAGTGATGAAGAAGACAAAAGCAGTGACTGAGATAATCAGAATCAGAAATCCTTCATATGTCCTGCAGCAGGGATATTTAATAGCATATCAGCTACAAATATACAGTTTAGATAAAAGGAAAAAGTATATTAAAGTTGAGACCTATATATAATTAATGAGTAACTGTATTTGCAACCTTAAGTATCTTTATTTCAATGCTGCAAACTATGCAAAGAAAATGACACGCAACTATCTGCATGGTTACTTCCTGGAGAATGATCAAATACTTTTTTGATATAAATATAATACATAATTGAAATCACCGTGAATGAAAATGAAGGAATGTAAAGTACTGTTTTGTTATGAGCTAATGAAAAAAATATGCAGTAATAAAACTGTCAATGTCTTTTTGACAGCGAGTCACCTTTGTCTCAAGGCCGCTACACACCCACCTGAGACCAAAGAACGCGTACCGAAGGCGTCCCGACTTTTCCCGACTTTTACGTCAGCTACGTCGCCTGCGTCGGCTACGCCGCCCGCCTACGAACACACCGCAAATACTTCGGTCGACGAGTGGCAATAACTGTCCTTACCAGCAGGCAGCGGTAGTGTGAACAGCCAATCAGAGTGATTGCTTGTCCCGACTTTCTCTGACCTCCCGGGAGGCGTCGGGAGGTGTGAAAAGGTGCCGTAAAGAGACGACGGTGCGGGGCACACAAACCTGAGTAGGGCGCCGCGAATGCCCGACTGCCTCTGACTCCCAAAATCGGGCTGGTGTGTCCGGGCCTTCACACAAGCCTTTTCCAACTCCAAACTAACTGAGAAGTTTTTTTTTGGTGAGCTGTTCCTTTAAACTTGATCAAATCAGTGAATTGCAGTGGAAGTGTCTGCAGTGTACTTAATAAACGCACACAGAGGTCATTGAGTGAGGAGTCAGCGATTATTCCTGGCTCGCCTTGAAAGTGTATATCAATGGGATTGATATTTGGTTTTATGTGCTCCAGATAATGATTCCTCTGTTGGCTTTCACTGTGGTGATTATCCGTGTTGATGCTCGTGCCTTCTTGGCTCAAACTGAAGGCTGCCTGTGCTTTTTCTCTCCTCTGTGTATTAAGTCTCTTATTATTTCTCACCCTCCTTCACTTCCTCTGTGTCTCTCCTCTGTGCAGAGCAATTACTGGAGTTCATGCATCAGCTGCCAGCGTTCGCCAACATGACGATGTCAGTGAGGAGGGAGCTGTGCGCCGTCATGGTGTTCGCTGTGGTGGAGCGCGCCGGCACCATCGTTCTCAATGATGGAGAGGAGGTGTGTGTTGGTGCATGCACACATAAGGCCTGTCTTGTGATTTGACTTAAATTATATTTATATATGTGTTCGTGTCTCTCGGGGAACTGAACCCTAGTCTCACCCCTTCACACCAGCGAATCGTTCATCTTCCATTTAATCTGCTCTATTAAATGTGAGTGCTTGACAACCCGCACTGTAGTGCCAGGCCTGATGTGGAGTCCCTCAGGCGACTAAAGCAGGCATCACTTATTCTCTCTCGGTCTGGTCAAGACACGACAGGAATTTCATTCAAGACGATTTGGCTTTTTTTCTTCTTTCTATGATGCACTCAACAATAGAGAGCAGACCTTTCCTTTAAAGCTACTTCAGTAAATGTCCGGTCACAGAGATTTCAGGGTTCAGCGAGCATATTGTTGCTGTCGGGGGGGAAAGAGGGGAATCTGTGAAATGTCCGCGATTCAGGAATTCATCAAAACATCCTTACTTTATATTATACTCAAAAGGATAAGAAATTAGATATTTATCCACTTCAATCAAGCACGTGTTACCTGTAACCAGAGGTGGACAAAGTACTCAAATATGTTACTGAAGTCAAAATAGTAAAACCCTATTTTAGAAATACTCTGCCATAAGTAAAATGCCTGCATTCAAAATGTTACTAACGTGAAAGTACAAAAGTATAAGCTTCAAAATATACATTAAGTACCATTATTAAAAATGTCCTTTTCCCGAATATATATATATCAAATCACTTGAATATAAAGGTAGAGCTGTCTCTAACAACTTTGAAAAGTAATGTGTAAATTATGTTGCCAATTATATAATAAAAACTAGTGAAAAGTACAATATTAGTGATGTTTCGGTCGCGAACGAGCCGGCTCTTTTAAGTGAACGACGGGAGCCGGCTCGCGCCCCGCGAATGAGCCGTTTTGTTAAGTAATACAAGACAGAATGATATGATGATCTCCGCGCTACGGGTGCTCCGTGCATGCAGGCAGCGACATGTCATATCCAAGGATTAGAGACTGTTGGATGCTGCTGTTTTGAGCATCGCAATATATTTATTTTCATTATGTTATTTATTTATGATTATTTTTAGGCTCAGCAAAGATTTGTTGTCAGTTTGTGTAGGTGTTGCTATCTGCTTTTTTTTTGCATGGTTCTACAATCAGAGAGTTACAAGAGTCTGTACATGCAATGAAAACAATTGACCACAGCAAATCATTTATATTAAAAATGTAATTTTTACTTTTGAATACTTCAGTACAAAGGATGTATTGAATAATTTAAGTGATATATGTGTACACATATAAATCATTAGTCAAAACAGGGCTACATTTGATTGACTTATAAAAGGTATATTTCGCAGATAAACCTAGTAACCCCGCCCCCTTAAAAAGAAAACCGGCTCTTTTGAACGGCTCTCGCAAAGGAACGGAGCCATAAGATCCGGCTCCCTTCAAAGAGCCATAATTCCCATCACTATACAATATGTGCCTCTAAATTGTAGTTGAGTAGAAGTATAACCAAGCAGAACCGAGAAGTGATTCATGTAAAGTACAAGTACCTCAAAATTGTACTTAAAGGTAAGGTAGGGTAGGTAATTTCGGAGAAACCGGCTCGAGATCGCTAGAATTTGAAAATACACAACCGGAGAAAATCTGCCACTTCCTTATAGAGCCCCTCCTCCAACACACACGAACACGCACATGACCAATGAGGGCACGAGATAAGTTTGTGCACAGATGGAAGGCTGACAGGCAGGTAGGCCATCCAGTTATTTTAGCCGGGCCGGCTAAAATGATAATTTTACAGTACTACGGCTTCCACAGATGACATTTTTTTATGGATTTTTTGTCAAAGCACTTAAGATATTCATTGCTATCGGGATGTTAAGAGCATTCCATGGAATATAACAAAAAGTGTATCTCGAGCCGGTTTCTCAAACTTACCTACCCCACCTTTAAGTAAAATATAGAGTATATGTAAATAGTTATAGTTCACTCTCTCTCGTAACCGTGCTTCGAGTATCATCTTCATATTCTAGTCGTGTTTTGCAGGACCGCTCTAAACAATCCCTGTTTTTCTGTATCACTCTAAGGGAAGTAAAAGCCATCTGTCCCGTGCTAGTTACTGCATCTGGTTCTTTGTGATAAATAACTTTGACTCATAAAGTGACACCAGCTGTTGGGAATAAAACTGAACTGATCTGTCCCTTTTCCAACGTTTAGTTTCTTCCTTTTAGTTCTTTGTTCTAATATAATGTTGTGTTTGGGCTCCAGCTGGACTCGTGGTCGGTGATCCTGAACGGCTCGGTGGAGGTGACGTACCCCGAGGGCCGCACAGAGATCCTGTGTATGGGGAACAGCTTCGGGGTGTCACCCACCATGGAGAAGGAGTACATGAAGGGTGTGATGAAGACCAAGGTGGACGACTGCCAGGTAGGAGCGTAATGATCCTGCACGGTATCACACGGTTAGAAAGTCCATTTCATCTGCATCTCAGTGGGCAAACTCTTATATCTAATGATATGAAATCCCACTGTGATCCAGTGTATGCAGACAATGTTTGCACTCATGATATTGTAAGTAGCTTTGGGTGAGGGCTTCCCCTTAAATGTGAGCAACAACCATTTTGAAATAGAATATCTAAAGAGCAAGATAGCGTTATTGGCATCATGTGTTCAATGGGAAAACAGTGCTGAATAGTGAAAGTACACACACTGATTTGTCCGTTTAATCGTCAGGAGATGAACTCAGTGGTTGGGATTAGAAAGTGTTTCATCCCAATCAGCAAAAGCCATTGTTTTCAAAATTCATCAATTGTTTAGTTGCTATGCAGAAAACATTTTTAACCAGCTTTCATATGTCGTATTCATTTGCCATTAATGAGGATGTTGTAACAGTAATATACATGTTTAAAATACATCAACTTCAATACAGTTTGTGTCAAATGTTTCACCCTGTCTCTAACTCTGTGTTTTATCGTGTCTGCTCCAGTTTGTGTGCATAGCCCAGCAGGACTACTGCTGCATCCTCAACCAGGTGGAGAAGAACATGCAGAAGGTGGAGGAGGAAGGGGAGATCGTCATGGTGAAGGAGCACCGCGAGCTGGACCGAACCGGCACCAGGAAAGGACACATCGTCATCAAGGTAACACATCAAGGCTCAGCAAATTCACATTTTCACAAACACCTCAAACTAAAACGGAATTGTCACTCGACAGCCAACCAAATAATGACAGCTAGATATTCTAACAGATACCACCTCCCAATTGTGCTTGATAGGTTGTTTTAATGAAATAAAACCATTATTTTTTAACCTCAGGGCACATCGGAGCGTCTCACCATGCACCTGGTGGAGGAACACTCGGTAGTGGACCCCACCTACATCGAGGACTTCCTGTTGACCTACAGGACCTTTCTCTCCAGCCCCATGGTCGTGGGCAGGAAGCTCCTGGAGTGGTTCCACGACCCCAGCCTCAGGGACAAGGTACGGGAGATAATCTTCATGAACTGATGACATAACTCAAATATGAATGATTGACAAATATTTGATAGAAAATGGAGTCTATTTCCTGCAAAAACACACATTGAGTAATTGATAGCTTGCATGAAAATAAAGGTACTCCGGCACACATTAGCAAAGATTTTCCATGAACCAGATGTTAACTATACAATATATGAACTATCAATCCACCAGTAAACAGTGTATTGACCCGTGCTGATCATGTGATCCCTCCAGGTTACACGGGTAGTCTTGCTGTGGGTAAACAATCACTTCAATGACTTTGAGGGTGACCTTGCCATGACTCAATTTCTGGAAGAGTTTGAAAACAATCTGGAGAAAGAAGTAAGTATAAAAAACCTACACATGAATTACTCAATAAATGTACTTCAAATATGCCAATATATTGCACTTTCCTTACATCTGTGTCCTCTGTGTCTTCCAGAAAATGTGTGGGCACCTCAGACTGTTAAACATAGCGTGTGCTGCTAAAGCCAAGCCGCGGCTGGTGACGCTGACCAAGCCGTCCAGGGACTCTCCGCTGGCCTTCACCCTCCTCGGAGGTCAGGAGAAAGGTTTCCGCGTCTTCATCGATGCCGTGGAGCCCGGGAGCAAAGCAGCAGAAGTTGGCCTTAAGCGTGGAGATCAGGTAGGATATTTTGTTTACATAGAAACCTTCCTTCTGCTGTGAGAAAGTGTCTGAAGTGTACTCAAATATCTGACTCTAGGGAGGAAAAGTGCACATAGCCTTTAAGTTATACACTTTTTGGCTTCAGGCTCCAATTGAGAGCAACATTCACTCATGTCACACAGACCAGCACTTGAATAGAGCATTCTTCTGGTGTTGGAAATTCATTTTTTGTTGTGAAATTGGTTTTACATTTTAGCTATAACTACCATTAAAAGTTTTTTTTTTTTTAAAGTTGCCAGTAGCTGCAGGCTTTGGCTTTCTTCTCGCGACTTGACTGCTGGAACATTTTCACACTTTGCAGTCCTCGGGGCTTTAAGCAAAGTCCCTTAATCCTTGAAACCATCTTAAGAGTGTCTGGATGCGAGCTAAGCCCTCTTGACTCCAAACATCCTCTGCAGCTGTTTCCCCAAAAGGAAGCGGAGAAGTTGGCATCTTTTTAGAAGCATTCACTCTCTCACACCTTCCACTTTTTTTACCAGCTTCTCTTACAATCATCATACATTCAGAACCTGTCACTGCAGAGCTGTGGTATTAGTCACATTTGTTTTTCGTCATCGTGCCATAAGCAGAAGTCTCTTAAGTAGTGAGAGTGTCGCTAATCGCCGCTGATCCCAGACGTTTGGTCTAATAAGTCACTGCTTACCGGCGTCACAGCGGCGGAGGATGGTCTCTGCGTATGTTACGGTCAAAGGTGACTTCCACTTCCACTAAAAAGGAAGCGGCAGAGGCTGGTTAGCATATTGTGTTAAAATGCAAATATCCGGCCTATTAAGAGGGCAAGCTGTGAAGACAGTCTGAAGGAGACATGGCTCAGATTAATGTCTTAAAACATGTGTTGGACTAAATGTCATGATGTATAACATGTCAGAGGTTTTCTTCTTTGTGCGCTGAATAAAATATGTGGTTCAGAGATCATCACCTGGAACATTAACATTAGTGCAAGGCTTAACCCTTTCTGCCCTGATCCAATGTGGCATGCAGTTATTCACGATGAGGTAGCCTTAGTTTACGATTTGGTATCGTTTTAATTCCAGAGTAAAAAGTTGTATTCTGCCAATTGTTTGCTAAATTCCTTCTTCTTCCTCCTGCAGATCTTGGAGGTGAACGGGCAAAACTTCGAGAACGTGCAGCTCAACAAAGCCAACGAGATTCTGAAGAACAACACACACTTGTCCATAACTGTGAAAACAAACCTTTTAGGTAAAGTTGCATCGCATTCATAAGATACAGCTTGTTAGAATGATGTCGAAATGTGAAGGGTGGCACGATATTCAAACCTGTTTCTCCTTTAAAATGCTAATTTATTTTGAATATTCATGTGTGATTGATGGCCCGTCTCTCCTGCACTTGGGCATGAGTTTTGCTAAAAATATATTTTATTTGACTAGTGAAAAGGAAACATACACATTTAGTTTCTGATTTGACAACACTTGCATCTGCGGACTTCTCGTGAATTCAGTTGCGATAACCGGTACATCAATGTGACCAGTAAGGTTTGCAAGTAGATATTGCTCAGTTGTATAATGTCACAAACAAAAAGCATTCGGAACTAGTGTATTAAATGTCCGGCAGTGGCTCAGTCAGTAGGGGCTTGGACTGGGAGCTGTAGGGTCGCCGGTTCAAGTCCCCGACCAGACCTAAAATATGGAGTGTGGACTGCTACTTGGAGAGGTCCCAGTTCACCTCCTGCCCTGCCGTGGTGCCCTTGAGCAAGGCACCGGACACCCCCCTTCCCCCCCCCACTCCCATTGGTCCCCGGGCGCTGTACAATAGCTGCCCACTGCTCCTAGTACTAGTACCAGACTCCTGGTACTAGGATGGGTTAAAAGCAGAGAACACATGTCACTGTGTGTGCTGTGTGCTCTGCATGTGTGACCATTACAGAGGGTTTCATCCCTCCCAATTCTATTCTATTCTATTCTATTAAATCAAAGAGAGCCATTTCAACCAAGAGAAAAGATCCTAATAATTGCAGAAGAGACGTACGTGCTTTGAAAGCTAAAATAAAGAGACTGGGATAATTGTGTCCATACTTATAAATCAGAATCAGAATACCTTTATTAGTCCCACAGAGGGGAAATGTACATTGTTACAGCAGAAGAGAGACAAATACAGCTTAATGTTACCTAAGTAGCATGCATACAAAAATAAATATTAAAGATCAAAATAAATTATAATAAATAAAGTTACACAATTTACAAAAAACACATCTTGTAACAGTTCTAAGGATTTTAGCATCCAGGTATATATTGCACAGTTATTAACGACATATATATATATATTGCACATATTGCACATAGTTGGTGGTTAACAACAAGGAGTGTTATAGTCTGTGTTTACAGTGTTTGTTCCGTTACTAATTCTGAATACGTTCTATTACTAATTATTTGTCTCCTCTTCCCTTTCTGTCCAGTTTTTAAAGATCTGCTTACCAGGCCAGAACACGACCATGATCTGGACGGTGAGGAGGAACACGAGAGAAAGAACGGAGCGCCCCCACCTCCCAAAGATCGGAGACATCAAGAAGGCGAGCCGCTACTCCATCCCCGACCTGGCGGTGGACGTGGAGCAGGTGATGGGCCTGGAGAAGGTCAGCAAGAAGGCCAAGTCCAACTCTGTGGGAGGACGCAACAAAGCTGAAGAAGATCTTCGACAAACACTCACCAGCATCCTGCCGCCTAAACCATACAAGTAATTACACTTGGCTCACAGATCTGTGATTGTTCTCTATCCAAAGAGCTGAAGGCATGAGAGAGAAAGATGTGATGTTCCTGTGTTTCGGTTGAGGTTTTGATTAACACAATGGCGTGCAGACGAAGCAGTGATCCATACACACCCATCTGATTGACACTAATTGGGCTGTTTGTCTCCACTTTCCTAAATTGTTAAAGCTCAGGAAAAGTTGTCCTTTTCTCCCGACATTGCACCACGCTGCTCTGATTGATTTCTGCCAAGCGAATGTACAATCATCAATCACCTGCTGAGCTGAATCAGACAGATCTCGATGCTTCTGATCTCGCGTTCAGTGTAGTTTTCAAAGAAATATTTAAACAATCATTTCCCTGATGAAACGTGTGGCTTATGCTATGAGTTAGCGCCATAGCTCCTTTTCCCTGAAGCTTAATAGACCTTATTTTATGTTTTATAAAAATGTCAAGGCAATCTTTTTTCTCGTGAAGCGAGGCGCCCTCACTCTTAAATGCTGCAGGAAGGAAAACCTTGAATAAAAGTGCATATTTTTGACTTTTTTATTAGACATAATTGAAGTGCTGACACCAGTTCAGCCCACAGCTGACAGTGACAGAAGAATGGATGAATAATAATGTGATATAACTGAGAAAGAATGGATAACATATTAGTAAAAACTAAGTTGTTCAAGTTAAGTTTTGCCAATACTGAGTTGTTATAACTATTCTTGGGGAAAGTGGGATTCTCATTCAGTTTTCTTTAATGATCTAGCACCAGGTTTAGCCCTAACCCTAACCCTATTTATATTTATCGACCAAAATATGACCATAAACTATGAAAACTCACCCAACAAGGTGTCAAATCTGACTTTTTTTTTTACCTGCAGAATGTACTAGAGTCATATGGGTCCACAGCAACCAACACAAATATCGCCCCCTGCCTTTTGTTGACGGTACTGATACCTCCCCTCTTGTTTCCATAGTGACGTTTGCGTGGGCCAATCGCAGGACGACAGCATCGTGGGGATGAAGCAGTCCAAACAGATCGCACTGCAGCTCTGCCCGTCAGCGGAAACCTCTCGTCGTCAAACCCCGACCTGCTGCAGTCTCACCACCGCATCCTCGACTTCAACAACCAGCCTGGTGAGGATTAACTCCTGCTCTGTGGATATAAAGTGGAGTGTGTGGCCAAAAAACACTTTGTATTCAAACATTAGACTTCATCATGAGAAAATAAGATCTTAAAACGATTATTATGTCCTTCATTAAACGTTTTTCTTACGGCTTATTTGAATTAGCAGCAGGGGAAACATACTCAAACATTTAATGGGTTTTTAACTTACATAAAAAATATATATATATTGTTCCTTTTCCTGGGGACAGTGGGTTTCTCATTAAGCCGTTATTTTAATGTTCAGGTTCATCCCACACATTGATATTTCTGTTCATTGACCTAGATATGTACCCTTAGTACAAATCATCCAGCATTAGGTGTAAAAGGAGAAGATCTTAACATAATGATTATGTTCTGCTGTTCTGGCTCATTTCAGTTAGGAGCATTGGAAACTTTCCCTTACATTTAATGGGCTTTACATGAATAGAATATACATATAGTACCTATATTTGTATCCCCTTTACCTCCTGCTCATCACATGTTCTTTGTGTTCCTCCAGTCCCAGTCGTACCGAGTGAGTATTTCTCTCCCTGTGATCCTGCTTCTTTGTCAACTCCTTTATGTCAAACTCTCATACATACATTTCACACGGCACATATTGATGGTTTTCCCTTTAAATACTTTGGAGATTTTGGGTCCTATGATTGGTGGGGTTGTGCTTCTGATCAAACTAATGAATTACGGATAATAAGGTTTGCGGGTGACATCCAAAGATGGATGCTGGTGATGGATGCTTGCTCAAAGAGAATTCTTGGAAGATGGAATGACTGTTTATTCATCTTGGGGAAACAAAGAAGAAATTACTTAAGAAGCTCATACCTCTCAGTCAAAACAACGCTAATAAGTGAGCATCTGTCCTCATGATGTATTCTTGTCACCCTCAGATATGTCAGATCAGGTGTTGCGAGTCTTCAAGGCGGACCAGCAGTCCCGGTACATCATGATCGGGAAGGACACCACGGCGAAGGAGGTGGTGGCTCAGGCCATCAGGGAGTTCGCTCTGACAGCAGCTCCTGAAGCGTACTCGCTGTGTGAAGTGTCCGTCACTCCGGAGGGCGTCATCAAACAGAGGAGGCTACCTGACCAGCTCTCCAAACTGGCCGACAGGATTCAACTGAGCGGCAGGTAAATACATCTAAAACCGGATCAAATGTGAAATTCTATATCTGTCCCACAGCAGGAACATTCACAGCAAACAGGAAGAATAAATTACGATATCAAACAAAGTGGCAAGCACACATTAATAGAATCAAAATCAAAAGAGTCCACACAGGTAGAATACATGTGCTAAGGTCTATATTATAGTCAGGAATATTGTTTTCTTTCTTCCTTATTCTGATACCTTATAAAAATGTAGATTATTTTAACAAAATTGTGTTGCTTTTCTGTCCAGGACTCCTTCTCAACATATTATTTTAACTCCTAGACTATTCTGGTTAGCTGAAGTTCAAATGAAGTTGGAAAAAAGCTGCAATTCACCATTATTTTCTTAATCAACTAACCTCAATTGATAACTTATTCAATAAAGTGCCAGTAACAGCAATCACATTGTTCAGGGACACAAAGTAGAGGGCTCTAAATTGCTTGATTTGTTCGGCAAACACTTAAATACAACATTTTGTAGTTAAGCATGACATAAAATAGAGAAAATAAGTACATTCTTACGTTAGAATAGCTAAACTAGCAAGGATTTGGCCATTAAAGGTGGGGTAGGTAATTTCGGAGAAACCAGCTCGAGTGCGCTGGAATTTGAAAATACACAGCCGGAAGAAATCTGCTACTTCCTTACAGAGCCCCTCCTCCAACACACACAAACGTGCACATGACCAATGAGGGCACGAGATAAGTTTGTGCACAGATGGAAGGCTGACAGGCAGGTAGGCCATCCAGTTATTTTAGCCGGGCCGGCTCAGATGATTGGTCGTGCTTTTTACAGTACTACGGCTTCCACAGGTGAAATCTTTTTATGGATTTTTTGTCAAAGCACTTAAGATATTCATTGCTATCGGGATGTTAAGAGCATTCCATGGAATATAACAAAAAGTGTATCTCGAGCCGGTTTCTCAAACTTACCTACCCCACCTTTAAGTGATTCATCTGTTGTAGAATTAGTTATTTTTCAGTTAAATTATGCGAACGTTGATATTTTACGGCTGTTGACAGTATTTTCTGATTATGGAGTGATAAAAAGAGATATCCAAAATCCCTTCTGTAAAAACTTTAGATTCTAATATGACTACAAAATGAAACAAGAATGTTGAACCTGACTGAAATGTATTAAATGTATTAAAATATGCGCATATTTAATGAGATTATGGCTCATTTGCAAATGTAAACATGCTATTTCAGAAAACTTGTAATACAAAAAACAATTGTCTTAATGTAAGTAATTAACTGGAGAAATGTCTTGCTGATATCTTTAAGTAAAAAAAAAGTACCCTATTCACCTGTAGTGTCTCGCCTTAAAGAAAGGAAATATAAACCACACCTTTCCCCTCTCTCCAGATACTACCTGAAGAGCAACATGGAGACGGAGACGTTGTGTTCGGACGACGACGCTCAGGATCTCCTGCGGGAGGGCCAGATCTCTCTGCTGCAGCTCAGCACGGTGGAGGTGTCCACGCAGCTCTCCATGAGGGCCTTCGAGCTGTTCTGCGCCATCGAGCCCACCGAGTACATCGACGACCTCTACAAGCTGCGCTCCAAGACGGGCTCGTTCAGCCTGAAGCGCTTCGAGGAGGCCATCAACCACGAGACCTTCTGGGTGGCCACGGAGGTGACGCGCGAACCCAACCAGCTGAAGAGGATGAAGAACGTGAAGCACTTCATCAAGATCGCCCTGCACTGCCGCGAGTGCAAGAACTTCAACTCCATGTTCGCCATCATCAGGTGAGACACGCATATATCTATACAGAGATGGCAAAAGTACACACATCCTTTACTCAAGTAGAAGTACAGATACTTGTATTTAAAAATACTCTGGTAAAAGTAGAAGTACTGACTAAACTTCTTTACTCAAGTAAAAGTAAAGAAGTATGGGCTTTGAAATGTACTTTAGTAAAAAGTACCCATAACTACCAGCTGTTTTAAAGAGTACCTGACCTCCCTTTATATTAATAGAACAATAATGTCATTGTTAGCTAATGAATGTTTCCATGCTGAACAACGGCAACATGACAACGTTTTCATTGGTCCCTCTTCTTTAGAGAAGACCAGGAAATGATGGATACACGGATCGTGTTCAAATCAATAGGCACGCAATGACTCTAAATAATAATGATCACGCCACCAAACACACATTCAAACTAAAGGAACCAGCCTGTTTGGAAAATGTAAGAAGTAGAAAGTACAGGTATTTGTGGAGTATAAAATAAGTAGTGAAGTAAAGTACTGATACCAGAAAAATGTACTTAAGTACAGTAACAAAGTATTTGTACTCCACTACTTCCCACCTCTGGATCTATATATGTGGAGGGAACTGTGCCATTGTGATTTATTTTGGTTATATCAGTGGACTGATACAGGATTGTTATCAACACATTCATTTGAGATTTGATTTTAACCTATTTTGTATTCTTATTTAGTTCTGAGGAGTTATGTGTAACTTATTTATTTGATGAATTCCAAGAAATATATGTTTTTGAACTTGTAAACTAATACATATCAAGGCAAGGCAGCTTTATGTATATAGCCAGTTCAACCACAAGTCAATCACAACATTGTATTACGTCAACATACGAAAAGCATTAGGGAATACAATGACATTTACAGTAAATACATTTTAAAACATTAATTAAAAAGTCAGCAAAACATAATTAAAAGTAAGCTTAAATGTAATAAGACGGGTATGTAATACAATACAATAAAAGTAACAGTGCTATTTAAGATATATTAATATTATTTGATTTTTTTTTTTAAATGCAGTGGCAATCAGAAAAGTATTTTGCCTTGCTATTAAAAAAAGTTAGAGTAGCAACAGACCTGCTGTTTTCTGGTAGTTTGTTCAAGATATATGCAGCTTAAAACCTGAATGATGTTTAGTTTTACGTCTGGGGACAGAGCTTAAATTGGCACTATTTGTTCCCACTCTCATGCTTATTATGTCCCCCCCCCACAGTGGTCTTAACCTGGCTCCAGTCTCCAGGCTGAGGGGAACGTGGGAGAAGCTGCCCAGTAAGTACGAGAAGCTGTTCAGCGACCTGCAGGACCTCTTCGACCCCTCCAGGAACATGGCCAAGTACAGGAACGTGCTGAACAATCAGAACCTGCAGCCGCCAATCATCCCCCTGTTCCCCGTCATCAAGAAGGACCTCACCTTCCTGCACGAAGGTATGGTCACATGATCTCATCTGTCCATATAAAAACATCACACTTACATATGTGTAATTGGTAAAGCTTGCAGTAAGAACCAGGGACTGACAATCAATTTAAAACGTTCTCATTACCATAACATAAGTTATAAATGTCAGTCTTGACATCTTTTTAAGTGTCTTAGGCTGCAGCCACACAAGGACAATAACGGAAACACACCGAAATCGTTATCAAAAAAGTATTCCGTCCACACGCAATAGGCACCAGAAACGTGTCCGTCCACACGAGACAGCTCGAACCGCTGGAGACGCTGTAGTACATATGCCGGGCCTGTAAGTGGCGCTGTACTTCGGCCACAAAATACACCAAAAGCAGCAAAGAAGACTTCTCGCGCATGTCTTCTTCGATTTATTTACCCTAATCATTTTTAAACATGTCAGATGATGGTCCTTACTTTATTTGAACAAACTGCATAGATGTGTATTTGCAGGGCAGTGTTATGTGTTTATTCCGTATTAGTTTGATCAACTGTGTCAAATGTCAGTAATTGACTTTCTTTCTCCCCTCGTTTCTCAGGCAACGACTCCAAAGTGGACGGCCTGGTGAACTTTGAGAAGCTGAGGATGATCGCCAAAGAAATTCGCCATGTGGGTCGCATGGCCTCCGTCAACATGGACCCAGCCCTCATGTTCCGCACAAGGTAAAATAAATCCTTACAATCGAAGCCAGATGTCATATTGAAAAGGATCCATCACCCTCTCTGTAGGTCCTGTCAGCACTCCACTGACTTAGCCGGTTCACGTAGTCAGTCAAACTTTCTGCATCACGCTTCTCTCTCAAGCAGCTGTTCCCTCTGGCAACTGTTTCCTCTGGCAACTGTTCCCCTATACACATTGTTGACGTATAATGTGCACAGTGCTTCAGTGAAAGTGTGTCTTTGTCTAATGATGTGACTTCTTAGTGGTGTAACCATTTGATTTCCTCTCTACTGACTTTCACGTGGGTCAAATTTCTCTTTTTGGTGATCTTGGTGGTCTTTCCTGTCCTAAGCTTTGTCTCTTTCTCTCTCGATTCATCCACCCTTTGCCCCTCCATGCTTCTCTGTTCATGGCACCCACCCTCTAGGAAGAAGAAATGGAGGAGTTTAGGGTAAGTTTGGTGACCCTATGACCTTTTGCCCTCCCTGCACCACGGTTTCTTTTTTCTGCCAATTTGCTTGCTTCTTTTCTTCTTTTCTCAAACCTTATTAACTGGTTAGAGTTGAATCCTCTATCTAACACTGCCTGGCCCTAACCAAAGGGCATTGAAGGAAACAAAGGTCACATTATGCTAGCATTTGGTCACACTGGACTATTTTACTTTAACCCTCCTGTTGTCTTCGGGTCAAATCTGACCGATTTACTACTTTCATCAATCATTACTTTTTTGTTTTAGAGTCGATTGCATTAAGGCTTTATGATATCCTTCACAGTAGACATTTGAACATATACAATTGCTGATCACCACTTTCATTGAATTTTGGATGATTTAGTCAACTTTGTAACACCCATGGTGTTCCCCGGTCAAAAATGACCGCCATAAAGAAAAGGAATTAGTAACCATCCAGATCAGATAAAACACACACACAAACACACACACACACACACACACACACACACACACACACACACATAATCTTATGTGCCCAATCCCCCCATGTGAATCACACCTGGCTCACGCAATACATGTTCAGTGTCTGTTCTTTGTATATGTACTGCAGTTGTTCATGTATACCAGTAGTCTGATACAATATTTACAGTTTGAAAGGGTGTTAAATGACATTTGGTGATGATTAATGGTTTTTGTGTTAATGTAATAGCAGTTAAAACAGGACCGGTCAAATTTGACCGCGAACACCAAAGTAAGGGGGGGGGGGGAACGAAGACAATAGGAGGGTTAAACATACTGTAAATTAGACACAAATGATTGGGAAAACACACAAAAATGTATATATTTTCTGTTGGATTCCAGTCGTATGTTAGCAAATGTGACCTTTCTTGACATGTTTATCTAACAAAATGCATGCAGCTTCATTTTCAAAGTTGTACTTGTTTTTGAGGTTTCATCTGTATGTTAAAGCTCCAAACTGCCACATATTCTGGATATAAAACATTTTTATCATCATGCTTTACATTCCTGTGGTCGAATGGGACATCGCTGTGAATTTACGGAGACATATAACGGGAAACAGATGGGAAGCACATTGCGCTCACTAAAGGAACACGTTTTCTGGTAATTATGAATTCTGTGTCTCGTAATTATGACTCAGGGTCTTGTAATTAGGAGAAAGGCATCTTGGAATTACAAGATCTGTATCTTGTAATTGTGAGAGTTTTTCTTGTAATTATGAGACCTTAATCTCGGGGAATGTGAGGTGCTATAGTAGGGTTACAATTACAAGATCAGAAAGCAGTACTTGTGTGCATTTTTGGAACTGAGCATCTATATATATCTTAGAGAAATGATATGTTTTGATAGTCAGTGTCTCTCAGAAGCATTTTAAGAATATCCATAAAAGAAACAATAAAGAAAATAGATATGTGTCCACTGATGAGAACAAATCTAACTATTGTTTTGTTGTCTTTCTTAATGAGACCATGTGCAAGTAAAGCTTTTACTACCACTACTACTACTACGAGCTGACTCAGGCCACAGAAATGTAAACTATGAGCGTGCTACACTAGCAGAACTCCCCCTCTCTACTCCCCCGTTGTTTGACTACAGCCTCCCTCCCTCACCCCCCCGCCCCCCTCTGCTGTCTGGAATGACTGGAATGTTTTGCAGTGGAGAGAAATACCTAAAACTGCTCTGTGCATGTCCAAGTTTAAACACCAGCCCTGTAATAAAACCTGTACATTATACTTCACTACATGCTCATTCACAGACTATTCTAATAAGTCTCCTTTTATTCTTTTCTATGTGTTTTATGTTCATGTTTCCGTGTGGGTGCACATGCATAGGTCTCTAAGCCAGGGTAGTGCCAATGCGGCGGTGCTGGACGTCACGCAGACCGGCGGGCACAAGAAGAGGGTGAGACGCAGCTCCTTCCTGAACGCCAAAAAGCTTTACGAGGACGCGCAGATGGCCAGGAAGGTCAAACAGTACCTGTCCAACCTCAGCCTGGAGACCAACGAGGAGAGTCTGCAGACGCTCTCCATGCAGTGCGAGCCCTCCATCAGCACACGTGAGTTTGTGACACGAACTAACAGACACATGCAAGAAAGATTTAATGTGACTGGTCGTCCTCCACTCGGAAGGTCGCTGGTTTCATCCCCAGCCTGTGCAGTCAACATCTCGATCATATCTGATACTTAACCCTAAATTGCTCCCAATAGTGTGTGAGTGTGTGTGGATGTAAGTCTCCCATGAGCAGGTGTATATCAGCCTCTGCCTCTGTATGAATGAGTGAATTCTGACTTGTATGCAAAAGCACTTTGAGGTGTTGCAAAGAGTGGAAAAGCGCTATATAAATGCAGCCCATTTACCATCTACCATGATTATAATGTATAAGATAAACTCGTACTGTCTCGTCTCCCAGCAGAGCCATTATTTCTGGATTATAATTAGAGTTAAATGTTGATTACTTGATTTTGTTGAGGTGCATATTTCTCTGGAGACGTTTGTGTGTTCCCAGGATTCAAAGCAGACACAGACAGGGTGGAGTAACAGGACACTCAGTCCGCCTTTAAGACTCATTGGCAGTGAATTAAAATGACTGAATCGCTACGCCAGTTCCCCGTTGTTAATGCCAACTTCACTGGCTGCTAATGCATACACAGAAAGAACAGCTTTGACTATCAAACACCAGCCGTTTTCTTAAACTTCACAGAAAATTCCTGCCTTCTCGTATGTCCTTTTACCTGCACATTTTATATTGAGACCTACATTCTAATTCTAACTGTGTAATGGGGATTTGCTCGGTCTTTTTTCCGCTACCCAGTGCCCAAGAACGCCGGTGGGAAACGACCAGATACTTCCCCGGTGGTGTCCCGAGCGGCCAGCCAACAGAGGGGCCAGCTGGCCAAGGGGGGCCAGGCCCTGCAGGTCCCCGCCGTGGCCCTCTACCCATCCCGGAAGAAAGTGCCAGTCAAGGATCTGCCGCCTTTTGGTAAGTGGATGTCAATCTTTAAGAAGCCCGGAGTACAAAAATGCATTTTGAATGTGTACCTACTGTATACCTAAATCTTTCAAGCAACTACATTTTTTTTAAATATTAGAACTAGCACTTTTTTTGATGCCATTGAGAGGTATTTGTATCGAGAAATGTGTATGAGTGTATTTGTAAGTGTAATGCATAGGAAGATTGTCCTTTAATATCATTACATTTATAAAAATCTGTGAGATATGTCCACAGCAGGGGCGGATCTACGGGGGGGGGCAGCTGTAGAGACTTGCCCCCCCCCAGCTGCCCCCCCTAACTTTTGTGTCCCTAAAACTGTACTTGTAGAAACAAACCTTCACTATGTCCACAAGCTTCTCAAGAAACGAAACAAGCAGTTCATTCATTAAAAGTGAATCATTTTAAATATCATCTTCGGCCCGTTAAAAACGCAGCTACGGCCCTGCATTAAACTGCGGAGCGGCGTTCACACAGACCGCGGCTCACACACAGCTGCAGAGAGACCGAGCTGTCCCAGCACCTGAAGGCGGATCAGCTTCCCCTGGGAGCATTTCCCCTTCCACTGGTTTTGTTTTTCATAAGGACGAGAGCTTGAAACAAAATATTAATAAAACGCTGCTGTTTGAATCGATAGCGTTTAACAGACGATCGCTGTTTGGGGCGTTACGTTACAAAATACTACGCAGACAGCGCTAGCTGGGAGATCGATCACTTTATTTGCTAAACTATGCGGTACTATTAAATCCACGTATATTACACATCACAGCCATGAGGCCAGATACATGAAACCAGGATACATCCTTTACCGTCAAACTGGGTCTAAACGCAGCTGCCTGTGTGCGCTTGATAAATACTTTCTGATTTTACATTTATTATAGGCTATGCTACTTATTAGCTACATGGCCCTAACGGGTAAAGTTAGACAAGCATTTGTACCAGTGCTTTTCACAAGTAGACTCTTGCAGGCCAGAGTAGCTGGAGTGATTCAACAAGAACACAAAGACATATCTGAGAAGTGATCAGGACGAACAGAAAGAGGAAAAGGAAAAGAGAGATGAAAAGACCAGGAGGGTCAGAGCAGGAGGAAGAGGAGGAGATGAAGAGACCAGGAGGGTCAGAGCAGGAGGAAGAGGAGGAGATGAAGAGACCAGGAGGGTCAGAGCAGGAGGAAGAGGAGGAGATGAAGACATTAGTGAAGAAGAAGAAATGTATGTGAGTAATAAAGAGTAAGTGTCAGAAAGAGGGACAGAGGCAGGGGTCAGGAGGCAGATGAGACTCCAGCTGGACCACATGGTATGTTCTTATTCTCCTCACATCTTCCATCACAGCAGCACAATCTAGCAGCTCTTAGTATTGACACATATTGAAATGTGTTGCTGCACAGGTCACCTTTAGCTCTCTGAAGAGATGGGTGATGTCATGTGTGTACTTAATTATAAGTACTTTTACTGTACTTACAGTAAACAGAGTTCTAGGGTATCATGAGTATTGAGCTGTTTTATACTATATTTTAGTTTGTCTGAACACCTTGTTTCTCTTGTGCATTGAGAACACTTGTGTTAGGGCATGATTTAACAATAAATAGGTTATACAGTATAAAATACCACGTACGGTCCGCCCTCCCATGCCACCCTGGCATGACCTCTTGCCCCCCCATGTAACATTTTCTAGAACCGCCACTGGTCCACAGAGTTCTATATTCTCTTATATAATAGTGTTTGGCAGTGTTGTATTGTGGTGTAAGCCTTTATAAATCTCCTGTTCCCTTGTCCTTTTATGTGCCACCATTGCCCAGTTTCCTCTCCCTCATCCTGTTATTTGCAGACAATAGCAGAACCAGCTTCTTTATGACAGTGCTGCCACCTAGAGGCCGTCTGACCAAAAACAGCTAATACAAAAAAGAAAAAGTCCCAGACAATGCAGTGGAGCGGCTCGCTGCGGGGAATGGCAGAGCTCCTCATGCTAATTCTGCTCATCTTCTTGTAAATGTCCACAGGCACCAGCTCCCCTCAGTCTCTGAAGAAGATCCTGTCTCTGTCGGAGGAGGGGAACGAAAGGCACCGGAGGCAGCCAGAGGACACCGTGTCCAACGCCTCCTCCCAGCTCTCCTCCCCTCCCACCTCCCCACAAAGCTCGCCCAAGAAGGGTAAGCCAATAATCCTTCCCCCCTCCCTCCTACACCATCTTCATGATCCTTCTTTCTGTCACCATGGGCCACACATGCCACCTGGTGGTTGTCAGTATGCACTGCAACATGTTTCAGATAGTGTGTTGGGCAGTAGGACTCAGTCTGAAATATTTCATCCCACTTTAAACCACTGCAGCAGTACAAACTAGTCAGGATGTTTGATTGAATGTAGGTAACACTATTATAAGCCTTAATACCTGTGTTTTAAGTTGTAAGGCTAATGGTTCTAGGTTTAAGGCAACAGCCACATTGTTGGCAATAACTGGTTATACTACTTTTAACTGGTTATACTACTTTAAACAGCATTTGTTACAACTCCTTTGACATTTCACCATGTTTACTAGAAATGTGTCTTTGTTAGCTCATGATACTGGACAGATAGGGAAAGTTGAACAAAGCAGTTAACAATAAGAGTATCATGTAAACTAGAATGACAGTAGGAGAGCGCAGAACTCTGTGAAGATTATTTCCACAAAGTAAAACAAATATGTCCTGTATGCAGCTTGCTTGACCCTGTGATTTGAATCCACTCTGAAATGAATTATTTCTTGACTGTCTTGAAATCGGCACAGTAGTGTTTCTGTAATCCAGCTGACTAAGAAATGAAAAAGCTATATACAGTATACTTTAAAGTGCCAAATGCAGACAGTTATGAAGTCAAATAACCTAAACATATTGATGTTTGAATACCATAAATAGAAAAACATGAAAGGTACATAGTGCTCTGCTGCAAAAAGAGTGGTAAGCATTCATCATTTCTTGATGAAACCAACTCTCGAAGAACTGGATGCTTTGAGAACTTTCTGATCTGTAACTGGTTCCTACATTATCTTAGAAACTGTTTCCTCATGTGAGTGTACGTGTCCCCTCTACAGTCCGAGTTTGATTTGCATGTGGTTTTCTAGTGACTCATGTTGGAGCCACATCATTACAATTAAGACTTCCTAAAAATCATAATTAAGACGTTCTTTTTTTTGGTCAGACTCGGTAATTCAGACAGGAGTGGGGAGGTGATTGAGGTGATTTATGCTGATGGAGGCGAAGGAATACAACACATTCCACAGTGACAGTTGTCTATAACTTGAAAATGTGTCTTTACATGTGTCAGCGATCATAACCAGTGATTTCCTTATATTTTTCCAGACATTATTATGTAATTCCCATTCCCTTCACGCTTATTATCTAAACTTTTCCACACTCTTCAGCACTTTTCCCTAAAGAGCTGCTTGGCTTATTTGGAAAAAATGAACTCTACAATTACCCTGCAGTCTGTGTGACGGCTTGTTTCAAAACACTGACTGAGACAAGATATGTGAATTAAAGATGATTTATGATGACGGATGAAAAACAGTTGATCCACCATAAGTTAGTTTAATGTTGGGAGCTTTGTGTTGGAATGAGACCCAGTCAGCATGCATGAGAGGGCTTTATCGTGCTTTTATTTAGAACAAAATGGAAGTATTTCATGCTACTTTTTGCAACAAAGGTAAATCAAACGGACTAAAGTACATATGTTAAAGGTCCCCTATTATACTGTTTTTCATCAATATATTATCGGTCTCAGATATATACAGAACATGTCTCTGAAGTGTTTGGCTCCAAACACCAAACAGATCATTGCAGCATTACCCATAATCCCCTCTGTTTCAGCCCTGTTTCAAAAGTGCTGATTCTCTGTCTGTTACTTTAGATGAAAATAAGGAGCCCCTCCCCACGCCCCTCTGAGAGATATTTGGTTAAAAAGAACACTATGGTGCTCTAGGAGGAGATTCAGGTGATAAGGTGGGGGGGGTTACCTTGGTTGGTGATTGGCTAATGGTTAAACAAGCCAAAAAATCGTTATGACATCATAAAGTGGCCAAAATCTGATCAGCTCATTTTCAGACAGGTTTTTATATAAATGGATCAGGACAAAAAGAGAGAGAATATTTGTTCCTGAAACTTTCAGAGTCTCTTTCCACAGAGGGGACACATGTTGATGTAGAAGAGACATGAAAAAGTGGATTTTGCATAATAGGTGACCTTTAAGTTGAACGTTTTTAACAATTCCTTTCCTCTTCCTTCTCCTCTCCTGCAGGCTACAACGCCTACTCGGACTCCGGTCACAGTGAGATCTCCTCTCGCTCCAGCCTCGTCAGTAACTCCTCCTTCGACATGGCGCAGGACGAGAGGAGGCTCCGTCACTCTGGAGTCGGGGAATCCAACATCGTGGGACAGCGGCTGGAACGAAGGGCGACAACCGACCCCGACCAGTACAGCCTCGGGTACGAACATTAGGAGTTTTCATTTGAGGTTTAGTTCAAAATAACAGCGGAGTTTCAGATATTTGTTTATAAAAGCTAAAACAAATGCACAAATAGAAAGTAGATGAGGAAAATGTTTTGGTAGGACTAGAATAGGTTTTCGTTAAAGACATTATATTTGGTTTTTCACAGTAACAATTACTCTTAGTTTAAATAAACAGTTTGTAAAACCCGGCCCCTTAGTAACTGTTGCTGGGATTGTCAGTGTAACATTTTATTTATATAGCATTTTACCGCTTGATTTCCGCCTAGACAGACAAAAACATCTGTCTCTTTTCAGTCAGTTGAGTTTTATTTTGTATGAAACACAGTTAAGCAAGTACCCTGTATGGCAGCTTCTGCTTCTGTGTGATTGGGTGAATGCTGACTTATATGTAAAGGTGGTTTGAGGTGTTAGTAAAACTGAAAACACGCTAAATATATGCACTCCATTAACCATTTTATTGATCTGCCCTACAAGTTAAGTAATTATCTTTATTTGTATCCCCTCTCAGGTCATATTCATCGATGCAGGACTGTCGGGGCATTTACTCCGGCTGCCCCACGGTGCTCTCCTCCCCCAGCTCAGAGGAGCTGACCCAGGATCAGGGCGATCGAGTCTCCCTGGACGCTGCAGACAGCGGGCGTGGCTCCTGGACGTCCTGCTCCTCGGGTTCCCACGACAACATCCAGACCATGCAGCAGGGCCGCAGCTGGGAGACTCTGGCCTTCGGTGGGGGCGGAGGAGGGGGGCTGCCTCCTGGAGGTCCGGAGGCCCTGTTAGGGGGGCACGCTGCTCTGTGGGCCGCCCAGGCCAGGGGCAGCTGGGCTTCCGCTAGCTCCTCCTCCTCCTCAGCTGCGTACTGGGGGGAGGACTCTGAGGGAGACACCGGCACCATCAAGAGGAGGGGGGGGAAGGACGTGAACGCCGACGCAGAGACGAGCAGCATCACCTCCACCGGCTCAGAGGAGGCCAAGCACCTGGGCCGGCCCTCCCCGTCACCCATCACCACCGGGGGGAAGGGACTGCTGAGTGAGTGACCAACCTAACAGTCCTGCTTCTTTGAATAAGTCAAGTTTTTAATTGAAGGAAAACATTTTAAGTACACAGTATTTTTATCACAGAAGAAAGGGAAAGTCTAGCAGCAAAAACTGTAGGGAGAATACTGTGTAAAGACAACATGAAGGCACAATGTATCCCATAAAACCACAACGAGACATTTCTAAACTCATTTTTTTTAACAAACAAGAAACAATGTTTTAAATTGTGCAAACATTTTTGCAGGATGATTTATTTGTTATATTCAACAGGCATTTGAAAAAGCCATGAATTCCTCCATGAGGCAATATGTTGAAATCATTCAATCAAGACATAGTGGATTTGAATGCAAAAGAGCTAGAACAAATTGTCCCTCTGGTTTCCTGGGGTTTTTAATATGCCGACCATGCCCATGTACCACAGACCTTTGTTCCATTTAATCCCTCCTCATTTCCTGTCATTATCTATCACGATTTACCCAACCAGTCGAGGCAGGGAGGAATATTAAGTTGTTAGGGTTACAGAGAGTTTCTAAAGTACAGTTTAGCCTTCCTCTAAAATAAAAAACCGTTGTTATTATCTATCAAGCTATATATATATATATATATATATATATATATATATATATATACTGCCCCTTAAAGACAGTTTTTAAGTTCCATCATTGTTGCTTTTGTGTCCCTCCAGCACGGAAAGAGAGTCGTTACCGCGAGCCCCCCCCGACCCCCCCCGGCTACACGGCCCTCACCATCTCCGACCTGGCTGACGGGCAGCACCCCCCCCCAGCTGTCCCCGCGTCCACGGCTCCGCACACAGGCCGCCGGCCCCCGGACTACTCCACGGCTCTGCAGCGCTCGCGCATGGTCACCCAGTCGCCCGACTCCCACCAGGCCCAGCAGGGGGCCAAGCAGCGGGCGGGGGGCCTCCACCGCACACGCTCACCGGCCGAGGAGCAAGAGGCTCAGGAGGAAGAGGAGGGTGAGTCCTTGTCTTCCAAACTAGTCGCTCTGAGGAAGCCAAAGCCACAGCGCACACGCGAGACTCCCAGGCTCTGAGAGTGTGTGTGCGGGGGTTAACAGGCAGGGCCCCTCTCCCCAAGGCAGGTAAAAACTCATTTATCAGGTTGCCCCCCCCCCCCCCCTCTCTCCACTCCGATGAACCTGCATGTGATCAGGGACACACACCTGGACTGAGACTCACCATTCCTTCACACACACACTTCCCACAGTAGGATCGGTCCCTCTCCAAATCACAATTCCCTGTTAAAATTAAAAACGTAAATGTATTATTTATGACCTGGGAATTGTTCCTCTGGAGTGGGACCCTCACCTTTAACCCACAATGTGTCATCATGCATGAGTCATACGGTGGGCCTGGTTCTCTCCACCACACATCCTGCTCTCTCTCCGTCACACACACTGTGCCGAGTAGCCTCCATCAGCAGGCACAGTGCTGATCCTCACCATGCAAACTGCCTGAAACATGCACCCCCATCCTCCTCCACCCACCCGCACGCACCCCCCCCCCCCCCCCCCCACTGCAGAGACTCTGGATGATCCTGCATCATGTAGAAGCACTCTTTATACACACAGGTGTCTCGTGTTTTACCAAGGATATCACACTCTGATCAAATCAGAATCATCAGAAACAGAATTGTTATTTATCCCATGGGAAATGTTGTTTAGTGACAATAACGTTTAAAAAAAGATAGATAAAAAATGTGTATATTAACACAAGAAGTTAAAGTAGGAAGTATAAAAAGAAAATAAGACATATTTGTATATGATTGATTTAAGAATCACCAAATAAAACCCTTCAACAAAAAACAACATTAATCTACACTAATAAAACAAGGCTATTTTTTATTTTTGGTCCTTTGACTGACAAATGTTTCATAGTTTAGCTGTCCACAGTCCCTTTAGAATACATTAAATAAGTAGTAAACATATTGTATAAATCAAAAGGCGCTTGCAGAGAAATAAAGACATGTTTCTACCGACTAGGTGGTTCATTTCAGTGCATGGAAATCAAATCGTAACAGACTTCAAATTGATAACACATGCATTTTGTAAAACTTTATAAGGCAATCTGTATACACTACCCTTCTGTTAATATACAAGAAAATACATAAAAGACCACATGGGTTAATATAGCTGAGAAAATATGTGGCCAACAAAACATCTGTCATCATCTGTTAATGAGCCGCGTATCTTAAAAGACAGAAGAAAAATGTCTATAAGTGAAGTCAAAATGATAATGGAAATGTTGCCTCTAAAGAAAAGACGTCCCAGGGAACCTCAAAAGAAAACCAGAGTGATATATTTGATGCTATTTGATGAGTCAATAATATTAAAAATATGTCACTGTAAGTTGATTTTCACATACTGACATAAACCCTAAAGCAGCGGTTCCCAACCTTTTTCAACTCAGGGCCCACTTAAGAATCAAACGTTTTTTTCGCGGCCCACATTCAACCATAAACAATACGGAGGCTAAATAAAGTTCTGATTGGTCAATTCAGAACATGTGACAAGTTGTTAATCCAATAGTTGTTACAGTCAAGGACTGTAATGACCGTTGCTAAGGAGGATCAAGAAAGAGAAAGGAAAAGAGGTTCAAATATGAAAAAATCTTAATAATGAAATGTTTCCACACAAATCATAATGTTTTGCAAATTATTTGGCGGCCCACTTGCAATGCCTTCGCGGACCACTAGGGGGCCGCGGCCCACAGGTTGGGAACCGCTCCATTTCATTCTAACTCAACACTGCTGTAGTTCCTCTTTAGATTTCACCTTTCACTAAAGTGCACACCTCTCACTACTTTTGTAACTTTAAAAGAGAGTTCATACTCTGCACGTCCACATTAGAAGTAACCTTTCCTGTCTCTCTCCACAGAGGATGAACAGGTGTCAGCGGTCTGAGGGACAGCGGACGTCCTTCTGCAGTAAACTGAAGTCCCCCTGGTTTTGGGGTGGGGGGGCAGGATTTAAGAGACTGACAGACCAATGGACTATTCATCATCAGTTACGTACGTGCCTGCCTCCTCCACTCGGCTCTCCCTCCTGATTGGTGGATTCCTCTGCTCGTCTCCCTCCCCTGCCTTAAAGCATCATCGGGGGTTGACTGACCCTGCATGCAAAAAATACTGTGAAGAAGAGAAGGAGAGAAAAGGACGAGGACAAAACGCCTGGCACTTTGGATAAAAAGACTACAGAAATAAAACTGGTGCTGGGAGGAGGGGTCGACCTGCCCCCCCCCCCACACACACACACACACACAAACACACACACACAGATGTTGCTGTGGGAGAGAGACAAACACAACACAACAGCATCATGACGTGTCGAACTTAATCTGCACTTTGTCATTTTCTACTTTCGGAGAAACAGAACAAATAAAAACAAAGCAGACTTGAGGAAACACCTTCCCGTTAGATTTCATTTCCTTTTTTTGTGTTATTTTCTCGGACTGATTGCACTCTTGGCGGCCGAAAAAATTTGAAACTGAGTTGGCCCAGGACTGAAACAACCCATCTTACGAGTGTTTTGAACTCTGCATCAAGTATTATCACATGTGAAAGCTTATCAAGTGTTGGTTTGTAAATCAAAGCTGGGAGGAGAGCCTGGTAAAGAAGAGCCAACATGCACAGTGTACTGACAAACACACACACACACACATACACACATTTTTAAAAACAGCACTTTCAGCACAATCCTAGATGTTACCAGACATTTGGCCCGAGTGAATCATATCTGCGGAGCTCCTTTTGGTCGTATCAAAGTCTTTTCCCTCATCCTGTTGCTTGCTCCAGAGTATAATGTTTTCTGTGGGTGATATCAAAAAGCACAGAGGACATTGAACCCCCCCACGGAAAGATGAGCGGACATGTTGGACTCCATCAGAGGAGAGAATGATGATTTAACCCTGGAGGTTTTGCCCAAATGAAATGGAGCCTGGAAGAAAGTGAATCAAAACTGTGAGCCGTTAGCGAGCGCTCACTGACTTTAAGAAAAGTTGCCTCTCCTTCCTTTATTTTGGCATTAAGGGATCACACATCAGCATATTTCAGAAGCTGCCAACGTGTACAATTGTGAGTGTACCTCTTAACTATCTACCTTGTTACAGATGATCTTGTACAGAGTCTTATAACACACCCTTTGAGAAAAGAATATCCACAAATTTGGCTTTTTTTCTTCTTCTCCCTGAACATAATGCCACATTTTGTGAATGTCCAAAGCGCCTTACGATGCCATGATTGCATACATTTCTTTGCATGGTCGTTCCCATCATCACCTTGTTTCAGGAGCAGTCTTGAATCAAGCAATAGTGGAGTGAAATGCCTTATTCAAGATACAACCCAATTCAAGAGACTTTTTGTGAAGACTCAGTACAAGATGAAGCCAAGCATTTTGTTTCCGTGTTGTTCTCCGCGTGGCTTCAGACTGTGGACACCTCTCCCTCTGCGGTCCCTTCAGAAACTCATCCTCAGAATCTCCTCTCCGTTACATCGGCTCAGTGGACGCTGTATGTAAATCACATTTCCTGCATCCAGTTTTCCACTTTTGGAAGTGACTGATTTTTTTTAATTTTTTTGACTCCGGTGAGGAAGTTGACATATGAAGAAAACTTTTTTCAAGGCTGCCAATCAGAACGATCGTGAATCCAGTTGTGAAAAGTACCGTTGTGTTTTCTTCCACACTGAGTCGCGCTGATCACATTGATCAGTCTCGGAAACTACAGACTGAGAAAAAGATGAATGAGTGTTTCCCACTGTGGTCTGTGACTATACACTAATGATTTCCTGGGTTTCCCTTTTTTGTTATCGTAATTCTTTTTGTAATGGCTGCAGATAGATTGTTAATAATTTGTTTGTAATACAGTGGTGACATGCATCATTCACTTTCATCGAACTCTGAAGATAATGTGCATATTAGCGGGGCCGAGGCCTATTTCTAAAAACTAAAAGTTGCACAAAAATGTACAAGCGTAAAGATAAGTGTAGTAGGTAGAACTGCTACTCCGTTTGGTGTGTGATGTCAGTGAGAAATGTACATTTAGCTGGTGATGACCTTCTTTTCTTCATTCTTTCTTGTACTACTTTGACCTGTATGTCTTTTAAAAAGACAATTGGTGGAGTACGTATCAGTTGTTTTTGTATTTTTAATACAATAATTGTAAATATTGGTTATATTTTTGTTCAAATGTACTATGTTTATGCCTCAACATCCAGTTTATATGAAGCTGGGAATCAATAAATACTGCATAAAGAATCAACACATAGGTTTAAATGCACTTATTCATTTCTTCTGCATTTCGATGTCTTTCTTTTTCCAATTCCTTTCTTTCCTTCAGAGGATTTCTCCCCGGATACCGTCTAGTGTTTGCACAAGTCATGGAAGCAACTTGAAAAGTGTAACTCTCATACTTTTCTATCTGACCGCAGTGTGTCAGAATTAATAAAAAAGAGATATTGAAGTCTTCTCTCGCTTTTATTTACTTGTTTTGTGTTGTCTTAATATCCAGAGCTGTGAGAACAGTGCAAGTCCCAACTCTCATTTTCTACTATTCTTTATTTATTTCGTTTCTTACAAGGTTCAAGGTTCTTTATTTTGTCATACGAACATAGCTACAGAGTAGTTATGCCGATGAATATCTTAGGTCACAGGCTTCTCCAACAGTGCAACACAATAACACAGATACACAGAAAACTATAGTGCAAGTAAATAGTAATACAAAAGAAAAATAGTTTAAAAAAAAGTGAAATAGTGAAATAATAGTCTATATGCAAGTTATTGGAATGATATATTAGATAAATAGATAAATAATTACTAAGTAGCAGATGAATGTTATGGATGTTGTTTCAACAGTTCAGGTGTTTACATTACATGTTTAATTTAATAACTAGAATGACAAGTGCAGACCTCCTTCAAGACCAATGGTGCATTCAGGTGCTTTTTTGATTTGTGTTCTTAGGTCTTATTGTGGATACGACATACATGTGTATCTGTGAAGAAGATGTTTTTTTTTGTATTGCTCTTGTTGTTAAAACAACATGCTTATATAGGTAAGCTATTAATCCGATTTGAAGAACGTTATGATTCTTTATCGTCGGGAAATTTTTTTTTCCAATGAATCTGACACCCCAGATAGCAAGCGGATGTGGCCCACTTCAGGCAATGATGCGGCACTGCTGGCCTTCTTTTGGCCCGGACCAAATGGATGTGTGCCTAAAGTGGCCCACTTGTAAAATAGCAAATATGGCCCACATATCCCAAAGCAAATGTGGGCCTTTTTTGGCAAAGATGCGGTGCTCCTGCAATGTGTAATCTGGATGTCACCCTAAAGTGGCCCATGTGGGAAATGGTGAATGTGGCCCAAATATCACAAAACAACTGTGGGCCACCTTTGGCAAAGATGTGGCAGAATGGACAAAGGCTAATCTGGGTGTAAACCAAAAGTGGCCCATATATGATGAAGCAAATGTGGCCCAGTTATCTTAAAACATATCTAGGCCAGTTTAGGCAAAGATGCGGCACAGTAATCCGGATGTAAACCTAAAGTGGCCCACATTTGACATGAAAAATATGGCCCAAATATTAAAAAACAGACGTGGGCCACTTGTGGTAAGGATCCAGCACAATTGGTACCGGCAAATCTTGATATGAGCCTGAAGTGGCCCACAACTGATGCAGCAAATGTGGCCCGGTTATCTTAAAACATATCTGGGCCACTTTTGGTAAATATACGGCACACTTTTGGCGAGGATGCAACACTTTTGGCACAGGTTAATCTAGATGTGAGCCTGAAAAGGCCTACATGTGACATATAGTATAAATTGTGGATTGGACTGCCGTGTGATCCGAGATCGGGTTAGGGTAGGGGTCAGCAACCTTTACTATCTTAAGAGCCAATCTGCCCTCATTTCCATCAAATAAATGTTGTCTGGAGCCGCAAAACATATTTATACTACACTATACTTCATTCTATATGTACAAAAACTAAAGTTTGTTGCATTTATAAAATTATAGAACGACTATAAAGAGAACTCTTGACATGTGTGTATTTACCCGTTAAAACAAATCAAATCAACAAACTCTTATGAAAAGAAAGTTTGCAATAAATTATACACATTATACAGAACTTTCTGCATATTTGTGAAATATTAATAATAATTAATTTAATATTAATTAATAATCACTTACAAAAGTATCAAACTTATTTTACTGAGACTTTTCTTATTCTTAGTAAGTAAAGAGAAACATTAATCCAGGGTTAGCTCACTGAGCCGCTCTGGAGACAGATGTGACGTGTATTTCACTCATCGTAGGCCGGATACTCAAACTCTTTTTTACTTTCAGTGTCACAGTATCACCTAGATGTTTGGATTCAAACCCAAACCACTGTGGCTAACATGGTACGTGCTATATGTGTAAGCAAACACACAGAGATAATGTAATGTGAATCTCGCAATCTATGACCATTATTGTTTTGGGGGGGGCTTTAATGTGCTTCTAAATGGCAATCTTGTTTTTATTAATATACAGTTGCTCTTGCATATGCTATAGTCAGTTGACTTACTATGTTTTATATTGTGTAAGTGAAGTGTCTGAGTGATTAGGTTCAGACTTGTGAAGTTCACTGTTTTATGGTCTTGATCTTTGAATGTATATTTGGTTGAGATAATTTGGAGTTGCTGTATGTGCAAAACTTGATTGCAAATGTCTTCTTGGGACAATAAACTGTGCCATATAATATGGTATCAACGAGCCAAACTGGGTGCTAACAGGCCATGTGTGATCTAACTTCTAGATTGCTCCACAAGTGTGGGTTGGAAGTGCGGGAAGCAGGGGATTCAAATGCAGTCAGACAGGCAGACTGAAGCAGTGCAATGATTTATTGTAAATTAGTTTACGGCAGATGCAAGTAGGCAAACAGGCAGGCAGGTGAACGGGTAACGGGTAGATAGACAATATGCAGGGAGGTAAGCAGGTTCTGGTCCAGGATCGGGTGACAGAAGTTCAAAAGCAAAAACTCAAGACAGCTATATAGCAGCTGGAATGAAAAGACAAAGAAAAAAGGATCTTGACCGGTACATGTAGTGAGTGGCTGATGAGAGAAGTGAGAAAAGGTGAGCAGGGGAATGATGAAGTCTGGTGAAAAAGTCTGAGGGCATCAGATCGCTCGAGGATGGCAGGTCTAGGGAGAAAGTTCATGGCCTGGGAGGTGAGCAGGGGCTTGAGACAGGGACAGATCGTAAAGCAGAGGGCAGAGGATGAGAGAGTGTGGCTGGAGGAAGGGACTTGGAGGCAAACTGTGACAATTTTTTGATCCTGAGGGTGACATTCTAACACCAATAAATACAAAATAAAACAATGTTTTAATTTGTCTTACATTTGGGTTAAATATTGTCATTTAAATAACTATTATCATTTTTATTAATAATGAATAACAATACATTTCTTAAAGAAAACAGTTATTAATATGTTTTTCTGACATTAACTTTTTCATCCCATATTTAAACTATGCTGCATTCGTGGGAACTAGGAAGTCCCAATTTTGAGTTGGAAAAAGCCGATGAATAGCCTTCAAGTTCTTTGTTAGAAATACAGATTTATTTTCTTTTTTTGTTCAAATCAAATCAAATATTTTCAATACTACTATGGGTCTTAAGCCCTATTGTATTTGTAGTTGTATCTTCTTGCTGTCTTGTGGTTATGTATCCGTGGGAATTAGTATAACTTCAAATTGGAGTTCCCATTTCCGGGGTCTTTTGAACGCAGCATATCTGACTTGAAGCAAGCGCGAAAAAAAAGCGCCATAGAGACCGAAGTCAGTTGGAAGGATTGTCGGTGGAAAATAGAGATGGCAAATCCGGATCCTTTTATGGACTCAGGGTCTTCTGAGTCAGTCATTGAAGAGATCCGGATCATACGAGTCATTTTAGTCATATGAGTCAGCATCACCAAGACCGTAGAAATCCTATCGGTGAAACCGAAAAGTTGATGCATTTCACGAGCATATTATTATTCCATATATTTTGAATATATATATATATTTGTATATATATATATATATATATATATAATATCTGCATGTATATTTTCTATTTCGACATGTATATTTTATATTTTATTTTCTTTTTCTTTCTATTCTTGTATATTTTGTAGTTTTGTTTTATTGTAAAATGCCTTTTATGCTGCTGTAACAACAACAATTTCCCAATTTGGGATCAATAAAGTACTATCTATCTATCTATCTATTAAACTGACGTTATATTAACCTCCGCTACACAGTGTATTTTGCTTTAATAAAAAATGTTGATCACAAAAAAAAGGGTTATTTTGCGATTTGGCAAATCTGAGTCTGCTGTTGACTCGTGCATGAGGACGAGTCTGCTGGATCTCTGGATCTGCTGCTATATACGGCTCCGAGTCCGCACGAGTCTGCTCTGCTGTGTGATTGATTGATTGAAAAGTTTATTAACAGCTTGTATATTGGGTACAGTACAGTACAGCTCAAAACATACAATTGTTAAGGGGATGCAGACCAGAGAAAGACTTTCGTCTTGTTTACATCAGGGTCCCCCATTTCCAATTCATCATATCATTTAAGACATATAAGACATATATGACATACAGATGGCTTATTTACAATTTACATACAGGTGGTTTTTTACATACAGATGGATTATTTACAATTTTCATTTTAGATTTCGTTCTAATACATCCTAACCGGACATTTAAGACATACCAAGTCTACAGATATACAGTTAGTAACAGAGTCTAAAATGCGAGTATATACATAGATGGGGGGGGGAAGCTGTCCATTGTACGACAGGTTGAGATTTGTACCATTACCGGGGCCAGTTTTGCAATGCTTTCCCCCGAAGGTGCTCTTTAAGAGAGGTTTTGAAGGTAAGTATAGTTTTACTTTCCTTTACAGTTGTGGGAAGAGCGTTCCACCTTGATGTGGCATAATTGCGAAACGTGTATTCCCCTTTTTTTGTGCCAAATCTGGGTTTTACATGATTTGTGGAGCTCCCTCTGGTGTTATGATCATGGTATTCCTTGACCTTTGGGAAGAATTTTGACATGTACATGGGTACCATAGAGGTGTAGTGGATCTTGTAGACCAGGCCCATTGCAAGTAGCTGTACTCTGTCGTCTACTCTAAGCCATCCTAGGTTGTCAAAGTGGGCAGAGGTGAGGTGGGTTCTAGATGAAAGGTCAAGCAGTAGTCTGACCAGTTTATTTTGCGATGTTTGAAGTTTTGTTTTTAGCGCCTTGGAGGTGCTATGGTACCATGACGTGCAAGCATAGTCATAGTACCCTTGAATGAGTGCTCCTGCCAGAGTTTTCAGGGTGTTTTTGTTTACCAGAGAGGAGATCCGGTATAGGAATCTAGTTCTTTGATTGACTTTTTTTATTACATTGGATGCCATTTTGTCACAGGAGAGGTTTGCCTCAAGAATAGATCCTAGGTATGTAATTTCCTTCTTACTTGTGACAATAATGTCACCCACTGCAACTGAGAAGTCGTCGGATTTGCTGAGATTATGTTTCGAACCGAAGAGAATGGACTCTGTTTTACCCAGGTGTAATGATAATTTATTATCGGCGAGCCAGGTGCAGATTCTGCCGAGCTCGGAGCTGAGGGTTTTTTCAACCTGCAATCTGCTCCTGTCAGAGACCAGCAGGGCTGAGTCGTCCGCGAACAGGAACAAGTTGCAGTCACATGCTGATGACATGTCATTTGCATAAATTAGGAACAGTAACGGACCTAATATGCTTCCTTGTGGAACACCACAGCTCACTGGGAGGGGGGGGGACAGAGTACCGTTTACCTCCACCATCTGTTCTCTCCCCTCCAGGTAGGATTGCATCCAGCTCACCGATAGTTTATCAAAACCAATTGCTTTTAGCTTGTCAATCAGAATGGGGTGATTGACAGTGTCGAAAGCCTTTTGTAGGTCCAGCATCACCATGCCGCAGTATTTACCCTCGTCCACCTCTTGTTTGATGTGGTCGGTCAAATAAAGAAGGCATGTGTCAGTGGAGTGGGATGTTCTAAAGCCAGATTGAAATTCATAGATTAGTTTCTTTTCTGCGAGGTACTTTTCGACCTGTTCATATACTATTTTTTCCATGACTTTCGAGATGGAGGTAAGTATAGAAACAGGGCGGTAGTTGCCTGGGTCCAATTTGCTGCCCTTTTTGTGCAGGGGGGTTACTCTTGCAATTTTGAAGTCTTTGGGTACTTTTCCCTGTTTTATGGAGAGGTTAATTATGTGAGCTATGACTGGTGAGATGGCGGTTGCTGTGTCTCTGAGGAATTTGGAGGGGATATTGTCGTGGCCAGTGGCCTTGTTAGGTTTGAGGGCGCTCAGTTTAATGAGTACCTCTGCTGTTGTTACCCTTGCTAGACTGAAATCATCTTTGCGTACCCCTAGGTTTTTGTAGTAGGTCATGATGTGATCTACTCCAAAAAGCCCTGAGTGGGAGGGTAATTTATTTACAAGAGTTGTGGCTATGTTTGTGAAAAAAATGTTCAAGTACTTGGCCACATCCAGTTTGTCTGTGATGAGCCTGTTATCTGTCTTTATGTTTACGTTTGAAAATCTCGTTTTGAGTTTTTTACTGCAGCCAAGCTGGTTATTGAGTAATTTCCAAAGTTCACGGGGTTTATTTTTGTTTTCCTCAGTTTTGTCATTGATGAAATTCTTTTTGGCAGTTTTGATCATGGAGCTTACGTCATTTCTTAGTCTGTTTCTTTCAATTTTTAGTTCAGTCACGTGGGCCTGGAGTTCACTGCTCGTGCTTTTGGAAAGCATTGACTGACTTTTATGAAACTCAGAGCATTTTTTGTCTCTGGTTTTCATGGCGGTCAGTATGCCGGAGTGCATCCACGGCTCAGCGCGATTTTTTACCCTGGTTGTTCTTAGGGGGGCCAAATCATTGAGTATTGCAGAGAATTTGTTTTTGAAACCAAGCCATGTTTCTTCAACTTGTGTACCACTGAGCTCATCTGACCAGTCCAGGCTCTCCAGTTCTAGGTTAAAGGCCTCGCTAGAGTAGTTTTTGAGGTCTCTAGATATGACTGTTTTGTGACAGCCGGCCTTTTGTTTTAGCTTTTTGCGGGTACACAGTGTTGCACAGTGAGTCAGGATTTGCAAATCTGAGTCTGCTGTTGACTCGTGCATGACGACGAGTCTGCTGGATCTCTGGATCTGCTGCTATATGGTTACGGCTCCGAGTCCGCACGAGTCTGCTCTGCTGTGTGTTGCAGCGAGTCAGGATTTGCGAATCTGCGAATCTGCTGTTGACTCGTGCATAATATAGCGCGGGAGCCGGGTGCTGGAGGAGGGGCTATGCTCGTGCACATGACGAGTATGGATTGCTGGATCTGCTATGCTATTACGGTTAGGAGCCGTCGGCTCCTCTGAGTCCCCACGAGTCTGCAGGAAGTTTCACTGATCCGCGTCCCCTCCCCTGAGCCAAACGATAACTTCTGGCAGGCAGCTATCCTGTATACTTGCTAAAGGGTAGGCAGATGGACTGGGGCAGCGCCATATAGATAGAAGAGTTACGACAGCGGAAGTCCAAAATGCTTGATCGTCACGTGGTTCAGGGAGAGTCAATAGTTCCCCGGAAGTTCGTGGCGGGACATATGAATGCATGATTACCGGAAATAGAACTACGATTTTTGGTAATAAGTAGTGAATACAGCTCTTGATTTGCAATATTTATACAACATACCGATATGTGTATGTATTTACATCAATATCTTTTAAAAAATAAATAGAATCTGCTAATATTTATGGATAATATTAGGAATAGTGTGAACAGCTAGTTTACTTGTTAACATATACATGTTAGGCTGTTGCCTTGGTTAAAGAGCCTGTTGCTGTTGTGTATTGCTTTGAATTATTTAAAACAAATATTATCTTCTTAAACAGGTATGGTAGTCAGGAGCATCACTTCCTAATGTTTATTGATATATTTAGAGGGAGGGGATGGCAAGGAATGCTTCAAAATTTCGATTAGATTAATATCTACCATTTTTTTTAATTCATGGTGGTTTAAGTAATCTAAATGACTAATGTCATCTTTATGACTTAACACTGGAATCGTTTTTTTATCCCCCAGCAATATCTGACTTGAAGCAAATAAGCGCGAAAAAAAGGCGCCCTCAAGAGGAAGTCAGTTGGAAGGATTGTCGGTGGAAAACTGCAAAAGTCGAGTCGCGGTAAGTTTTAAATGAAATGATAAATATGACTTTATGCTGGCAATCGGTATCACTAAGCTATATTCTCATTCTCAGTGGAGCTAACTCCAGTTAAGCTATATTCTCAGTTGGAGCTTGTCACGATCTGTCTGTGTTGTGTTTTGTCTTGTCTTTTTCTGTCTCTGGTTCCTGTTTTGTTTTGAAATGTTTTCCTCCTTGTGTCTTCTCTGTTCCTTCTTCCTGTGTTTGCCTTCCTGTCTTAGTTTCCCTGGTGTGTCTGATTGTTTGATTGTGTTCACCTGTTGCCCTTGTGTTTCTGCCTCCCTTACCCCAGCTGTGTCTCGTCTTGTGATTACCCCTCCCTGTATTTAGTCTTGTCTCTTCCTGTGTTCCCCTGTCGGTTCATTGTTGGTTTTTCCTGTCTTCCTCCATGTCAGTCTTGTTTGTTTCTCCTGTCTCCCACCATGTTGGTCACGGTCAGTTTTCTATAGAACCTATGTGTTTCATGCCATGCTATTGTTAAGCTTTAAGAATAAAGCTCGTTTTTGTTTCAAGACCGTTTACCTTTTCTGATAGTCTGCATTTGGGTCCTACCCTTCCACGCATCCTTACAGAGCTAACTCCAGTTAAGATAATATTCTCAGTTGGAGCTAACTCCAGTTAAGATAATATTCTCAGTTGTTATGCCGTGATATTTGCTACAAACTGAAAATCCAACAGGTAGCCTACTGAAGTAAAGAGAGTCCCTTAACACGACAATAATTGTTTATCCCCCAGAAATATGTGTAATTCTGTGAATGTAAAACCCACACACCTCAAACTTTAATTATTCCTGTGTTATTTTCCAAAGATAATGTACACTTTTTAATATTGTAGTTAATCTCCTGTTAGCAGTTTGTTTAAATGTATCAGTCATATTGTTTTTTGTTTTGTAGAAGCGCACCATTTATTGATTTGTTGTAAAAACGAATCGGAACTGAACTTGATCACAATAATAGATACAATTCATACCAATTTTGGGAGGGAGTAAGGCATCACATGTTTTTATGTGTAGGAAGTTGTTAAATTATAGCAAAAACCCTGTTACACATTTTGTTTTTGTCTTGTAATTTGTTTGTATCATGATGTTTTTGAACTTAACAGTAATATTCACACTATGTTACAGAAATTTGAAAGTGGGCAGAAAATAGTGGTTGAGTGGCAAGTGCACTATCACCATTAAGGTAAGCTGCTTCCATGTGATACATTTTGCTAAACTATATGAAGTATCAATGTTAAATGTTGTTTCTTCTTTCTTTTTCAGAGTAACTGGCTGTTGACAACCTATACAGGTTGGCTAATTCTCTAATAATTATATAGTCTTACATGCAGTATATTGTATGTTTTTTAAATGACATTTAACACTAGAACCGCCAACGGGTAAATTTGTGAAAAAACTTTGGGTTTGTGTCATGCATTACTGATTGAGATCACTCAGATCCGCCATTCAGTATCCCCATTGGATCTCCAACGTTTACTATCATACGTCACGTTCACAGTGAAAAGTCTGCCAACTCGCGCCGAGTAAATTGCACAGACAGCAGCTAGTAAGATTGATTTCAGCAGCCGCTTGTCTGGAAATGCCGAAGACTAGAAACGGTTTTGAAAACTTTTGTCACGTAGTGATCGTCTTCTCAATAAAACATCTTTGCTGATGTCTTCTGGCCAATCAGAATCAAGATAATGGCGTGGTGTTGTTGGAGGAAGTCCCGACGGAGAATACTTTTGCTGTAGAACTACTCTTTATACATCCATGGATACAACATTCAACGTAATGAAATAAGACCCCATGGTTTGATGATTGATAGGTGTGTGCCTTTGTGCAGGTGTGTTGCAGGTCTTACGATGGGGTGGAGCTGAAGAGGCTAATCAGCGCGATCACGGACACCTCCGGAGCCGAGGTGCTATTATGCCCAGCTGCCCGGAGTCACACGGCGGGCCTGTCTCTCTCCAAAGCGGCTCGGCGATCCTCTCGACCACCTATCTCTGCATTTACCACAATAAATGTGCCGTGGTTTTGTAAACTCATGTATGTCTCCTTGTCTTTCCGTTGTGGCCTACGAGCCGGTCATAACAAAGAATAAGTTATTTTTACCTGTAATAAACTACTACTGTTTGATGAGAAATCAAATCATGGTTTGCTATATATGAATGATATGTTATAGGAGCAAATAATTCAGGGAAGAAAGGATAGGCCTACTAAGTATTTCCATTAAACTTTATTTTTAGAAATGTACAAAATGAACATAAATATACATATATACACGGTATATCATCCATTCCTCCCCGCATCTTGCCTGGGCGCAGCCAGTGCTTTTTAGGACGAGGCCTCAGTGTGGTAGTCCGGTCCCCGTCATGTATTGTCCGCCAGGATCTGGCTGGACGAAATCAAATGCAAATCACAAAATATTAGAGAAACTTAGTTGTTTTAGATTCGTTAGTAGTAGTGGTAGGAGTGTGGATCTATCTAATGAACAGCTTGCCAGCTAATATGCTAACCTAGCTTTCTTGTTTACTTTGGTAGCTAACACGATATGAACGCTGGCTCGGAGGAACGGCAACTATAATGTAGTGTAATAAAACTAAGAACAAAAGCTAGTGGTTCATATTAGGCTAGCAATAACGTGTTTATAATTGCAATCTTATATGGGTATTCTGCTACGTTCGGTCATACATTGTAACTTGCATGAATACATTGTTTTGCGCTAGCACAGGGGTCGGCAACAGGCGGACCGCGGTCCGGATCCGGACCCAGACGCCGACCTATACGGACCCGGACCTATAATCAATACATTAATAGGGGATTTCAATTTTGACGGGGCGATTCTATTTTAACCGCTGCCGACAGGGGGCGAAAGAGACGAGTGAGCGATACAGGGAGAGAAACACAGAAGAAGAGACGAGAGCGCGGCAGAGAGAAGCGGAGAGGAAAGTGAGTAAAGAGAATAGTTAGCGATACAGGGAGAGAAGCAGAGAGGAGAGTGAACAGGCGTGTTAGCGGCAGACAGGGAGAGACAAATAATGACACATGGCGCTCTCCAAGAAGAGGAAAGTGGACAGTGAGAACAGAGCTTTTAACCCTGAGTGGACGGACTCATTCATGTTCATCCTGCCCACTGGGAGCACAGAACCAGTGTGTCTCATTTGTTCATTGACCGTGGCGCTTAAGCAGAATACAAAAATCAAGTAACTGTACTCAGCTCGCGTTATATTTGAAAAACGAGTAATCTGATTACAGTTACTTTCGTAAACCTGAAGTGAATACATTTTGGAATACTTATGGGAATTATTGGTGGAAAAGTTTCCTCATAAAATGTAATAGTCATTACCAGCAGAACTGTGTGCACACTGCACAGCGCTGCAGCGTGTCTGTGAGGCCCCGCCCCCGCACGCAGATCAGAGAGAGAGATCTCTTTTAAAATATATTGAAAGTTAGAAACGGAGATGGTTCGATAAAATGTGCAAGATAGCATTTCTTTATTGTCGAAATGATGACATTTCATAACGGGATCAAATCAAAGTGAATGGCCTGCTGCTGCTGAATGCATGGGGCAAGTGACTGGAAACAGTTTTAAAAGTTATTACGTCGTTTCAGATAATAAATAATAATGATAATTCATTCTATTTAGGGGCGCCTTTCAAAGCACCCAAGGACACCTGACAATTCATAACATATTCTAAGGAAAGGTTTAAGAGAGTACAAATAATGCAGTCCGGGTGATGTTTTTTATTTGGGTAGCAGATGAGAGGGAGCTGTCCAGAATGACACCAAGATGTTGTGTTTGAGTTGTGCTCTTGATAAGCCATTAAAACAGTAAAATAAGTGTCTCCTGTTCACCAAAACATACCCATCTGTTATGGAAAAATAAAGTATTCCAAAAGTATTCTAAAAGTAATCTGAATACGTTACTTTTTTAAGACACGTAACTGTAACTGTATTCGGATTACTTTCAGAATATCAGTATTCAGTAACCGATTACATTTACAAAGTAACCCTCCCAACCCTGATTAAAAGTGCCAAAACGCCACTATGAGACAAAACACAAAGTGTTTGACCAAACATTCCCTCTCAAGTCAGAACTGAGGTCACAAAAAATAAGCAGTCTCAGAGCCCAATATGATCAGTCCACCAGGATCAAAATTAAAACTAAATATCGTTCCAGCGCAGGCTAACCGAGGCTAACCAATGAGCACCTGCATGTGTGTATGAGAATGGCCCTGACACCATTTCAGCCCAGATTTAAACTCCGGGCAGGACAAGCTCAAGCTCAATTCTCGCACTGAATTAAAGAAAAGTGAGTGAGGGACTGCAATATAAGAGGGAAAGAAAGAGAAACTTTAAAACTGTTCAATTGTTATGATGTGTAAAGACTGATATTGTTCTATAATAGTCTGAAACTGTTAAGTCATGATGTGAAACGGTTAACAAAGCTATTTTATTTATTTCTCTATTTTATTTTTAAATGCAGCCCGAGAGGAACATTACACATATCCACAGTATTTACTGTATATCTGTATAGTTCAATGTTCATTGACAATAAATATTGTTGTTTTTGAATTGTACTTTCTTTATTTGATTGGCAGTCGGTTGTTGATGACATGCAGACGTTGATAAAGCTACAGGCTACTTCAATATATATCACACTAATTCATAAAGCAACTTAGACATTTTGATGTTCCGGACCTTTGCATGGGGAGATTTTCTCTAACTGGACCTCGTTGAATTTTAGTTGAATACCCCTGCGCTAGCATCAGTGGCGGCCAGTGGTCTTTTTTTTTGGTGGGGCTCTTGATGTACCGTAAGTGACCTACCCGGGGGGTCCGGGGGGTTTCCCCCCGGAAATTTTTTTCGAGAAATGACCCCTTAAATGATGACTTCTGGTGATGTTAGAGGGGGGGGGAAAGGAGAAATCGAGGCTTAAAAATATGAGAAGACTGATCAATACCTCCATAATCTTCAGTGTGGAAAATATTATTTATCAACCTGAACATCTACTACTTTACCAGGAATTTGTGTTCTCAGAACTGGTCTGTTTTTTTCTTTCTTAAAACTGTTCATGTTTTATGAACCAACACCTTCACCAAGTAGCTTTACAGTGAACTGCATGTGAGATATAAAATTAATAGCATCTTTTCAGTAGCATTAATTATAAATATTTAAGTGGTTCAATACAAGTCACTACAGCATTTCAAACTGAACTGTGAATAAATGCAATTTAAAAAAAATAACCACAGCACAAAATGTCATAAATTGTGTTTTTTCTTTGTTTCTCTGAGGATTATTTACAAACAGGCTTATTTACATATAGCAATAACTCAGAAATGAAAAAGCTACATCGTCTAACACGAACAACCAGTTAGCATAATGATAATATATGTGTTATGTACAATGTAACTGGCAAGGCTAGAGCAAGAAAGAACATAAAGTTTGCAAAAGGTTTAAATAACTTCAAGTATCTGTCTTCAGATTACGTGGAGGTTTTAGTCCGATGGGAAGCAGATTTTAAGCGACACCGAAGATAAACCAAAAATGTGGTGGAGCTGCAAACCGTGTAGTGTTGCTGGGACAGAACAGGAGCTATAACTGTTGGAAAATACATCACAGACAATGCAACAAACGTGGAGACAGAACAATCACTTCTGTGATAAATGCCCACTTATTAATAAACTTCTAACAACCATGGGAAACCTCCTCTCTACATATAAAGTGATATCCAAGCATGGGAAACAAAAGACAGCATTTACCTGTTTGCATCCAGCTAGCCAAGCCTTTCTTGTGTACCAGCTACTTGTGAAGCCTCGTGTATAAATGTTGTCTTTTTCACGAGATTGCTGCGATATATTCAAATCGGGTTGGTCCGGTGCAAGGTCTTTAAGCAACAATTTATCTGCCAAACTTCTCCTTTCGAAAGGATTGGAGATTAGCTCTTGAACAGAATTAGGCGCGGACCGAGGTCCGGAGACTCCACCTGCACACGAAGCCATCCTCATCAACTACTGCGTCAACCGGATACGAGTCACTGTCCAAACTACTCACAGACTGCACTGGGCGCTGACATTGGCGCCCGGTGACCGTCATCTTTGACGACGCTGATTGGCTGAAATTATATTTTCGCGGCATAGTTTACACGTTACAGATAGCAACAGTCAGCTGCTGGTGGCTGCTGCTGCACTGGTTGAAGGCTCCTCTCTTAGCGCCCAGACGAGAGAAGGTGCATGGGCAAGGCCAGGCAGGAAACATGTGACTTATCAGTAACTTTAGACATCGTAACACAATTTTAAACGAGATTTTATTGTAGATTATACATTTTACTGATACCAATTATATAATATTTACCTTGTTCATTAAAAATAAAAATAAAAACATATATATTTTTTTAAACATATATATTTTTTTTTATTTTAATTTTAATTTTTTTTTTTTTTTTTTTTTTCAATATGGGAAGAGGTGGGGCGGCGCCCCTAGCGCCCCTATGGACCGGCCGCCACTGGCTAGCATGTATAGCTAGCCTCGTTAGCTATACATGCAGTATGTACATGTACTGTCACAATGTACGGTAAATCACCCGGTGTGTGTGACTGCAGACATTCTCCTGCCATGACAAACATGTAAGGCCATCTGCTGACATTGTAGTTGATATATTTAAACGCTAGCAACGTAGCATAACATAAATGTTTTTCCGAGCAAACCCATGTCTAGCTCCGTTGGTTAGATCGGTAGCAAACACGCTACGCCAGCTATAATGTAATTACGTTTCGCGACTGACCGCACGGCAAATCACCCGGAGTATACTGTCAATAGGTATTTTGTGTGTGAATGCAGACATTCTCCTGCTATGAGATACATGTATGCAAGGCCATCTGCTGATATTAGAGTTGATATATGGAAACGCTAGCAACTTAGTTAGCACAGTTAGCACTGTGTCAATGGCTTAGCAGTCCCACACAGTTTACACATTTAAACAGTCTTGTTTGATAAATACACAAATAACAATGCAAACTTACAGGTTGTGTACCCGAATCTTCCCCTGCTCCAAACGGTCCAAACAAACTAGGAATAGCATCGTCCTTCAGTTTCAAATGCTGTGCATATCCGGCCTCAAACTGGGCAATGTTTTGGAAGCTTTCGTCTGTGAAATGCCGGTTCTTCGAACCTCTGAAGGAACAGTGTTAAAAAGACATTTCAACCACTGACTTCGTCGTGGTTCTTCCGTCGGTAGGACAAACAGCTCAGATTTCTCCTCACATTTCAGGAAACAGGTCCTTGGCAGTGGCATGACTGGATCGATTGTGAACTGAACCAGAGCTTCCAACAGTAAATGTTAGGCTGGCAGAGGGTGCGGCCAGCGCCGCTGGGTGTGGCCATAGCTTTTCGGGATTGGTCCATTTCGTTCCGGGTACCGCATGACATCATGCGGTACCCGGAAGAATCAAATGGGCAGTGACGTATCTCCAACGAGGCAGGTATTTTCTGTGTTAGAGTTTTACTCGCTACAGGGTGTACTTTGAGGGTTTTGACTCTGCACACCGTTTACATGCATAAAAACCTTCATAACACACAAGGGGACGGGTAATAACCGGAAAAGCATGACATGGGAGCTTTAAACACTTGAACCGCCAGGGGTCGCTGTATACCTAAAACCGCCAACGGGTAAAATGTACCCGCTATTAGAATGCATTGATTTTCAAGGTACAATGTTCTTTTATTTATCATACTAGAACACAGGGTTAAGAGTGAGTTTGATCGCACAGTGATGAAACTTATACCAACAGAATCTGTGGACTCTCAGCTTTCATATGATATCTAGTTTGTGCAGATTGCATGAAGTATAAAAGATCGCTAACGTTAGTTATGTGCAAAGTGTCTCTCTATCTCTCTATCTATCTATCTATCTATCTATCTATCTATCTATCTATCTATCTATCTATCTATCTATGTAGTTATCTATCTATCTATATATATATCTCTATATCTCTATCTCTCTATCTATAAGGAACCGCAGTAAACAACAGGCGTTGCTATAGCAACACGTCATGTTTATGTTTACGCGCGAGATCAATAGGGTGAAAATCACTGCATTTTCTTTAAGGTAAATATTATTATTACTTTATTATAGTTTGATAGGAGCAGAAGTACCTGTTTCTCGCGCACTTCAGCTCCGTGTGGGGTTGAACAATATGCACTGATAATTTCCCCAAGTATTCTCAATAGTAATAATATGAAGACATAACCTAAGTGATATCACAACTGACAACAGCAGCTTCTGAGTCTGGGTGTATACGGTTCCCCGGTGCGTTACAACAAGAAACACATTTTTCTTCCAGTTAAAAAAAAAAAAAAAAAAACATGATGGTGAAGGTGTCTGCTGCAAGGCACTGTCATCACGTGATGCGAGACATGTACGTAGAATGCCATGACATCACGTGATGCAAGGCATGTACGTAGAATGCCATGACATCACGTTATGCAAGGCATGTAGAATGCCATGACATCACGCCATACAAGGCATACATAGAATGGCATGACATCATTAGATGATCAAAGGCACGTAAAGGTAAATAGGCCAGCAAAGGTACACAATTTCCTTCTTATTAGAAAGACTACCGCGACCCTTGTAGCCACATCAGGATCCAACATAGATTATTTTTCGTGTTGGTGGACGAACAGACCATAACCAGAATTACCTTTAACTGCATTGGTTTTAGAATTGTTGTTGTTGTTATTGGAAGGGGTTTGAGCACTATCAGAGACATAATGGAAAGAAATGAGCTGTCTCAAGATACCCAGGATGCCCTTTGCGTTAGAGAAAAAGAGGACCCAAATTGCATGTATATGCCTGAGGAGCCTCCGGGGCCCTCACAAAGGGTTCCTGGTAAAGTGTGTGAACGACTCGTGGCTCTTCGTGTGGAGGAAAAAGCAAGCGTAGCGAAATATTTTGCAGAAAGGGTTCATAAGCAGGAGGAAGTCCTGGTAGACACAATTACATTCCTGCACTCTCATAAAGTGATAAAGAGAGGAGGACATCCCAGTACGAGTCAGGAAACGTCCAATCAAAAGCTCAGCATATTCGACATTCAACCGTGCAATATTACTACAATGTTGAAAACTGAAAAAAATATGGCCGAGATCAGGGATGAGAATGAGAGGGTACATGAGCTGATGGAATCAGTTATAACGTCACTTAAGTTGAAGTTAAGTGAAGTGAGGGAGGAAAGTTCTAGGCATTTAACAAAACTGGAAGATGAGAGATTGGCTTTGAGTGAGACGAATGCCAACATTACTGCTGAACTTGACTCTGTGAGAGCACACAAACAGGCAGGGATAGAACAGTTGAGACAAGCACGGAACGATTTTCAGGATATGGTAGTATTTCGGAATGAGCAAGATAAGAGCCATGCAGATGAGCTGGTTAGACTTCAGTCTCTGACTGTGAAAGAAAACAAGGAAAATGAAATCCTGAAAACAGTTGTGGAAGATCTTCAGAAGCAACTGGAAGAGTCAAGGATGCACATCTTGATTCAGGAGGACCTAGCAACAAAGAAAGAAGGGGACGTTGCTGAAAAGATACACGAGATGGTGGAGTCAGTGACTGCCTCTCATCAGTTGGAGTTAAGAGAAAGTAGTGAGACAAATATTCAAAACACAAGAAAGCTGGAAGATGAGAGATTGGCTTTGAGTGAGACGAATGCCAACATTACTGCTGAACTTGACTCTGTGAGAGCACACAAACAGGCAGGGATAGAACAGTTGAGACAAGCACAGAACGATTTTCAGGATATGGTAGTATTTCAGAATGAGCAAGATAAGAGCCATGCAGATGAGCTGGTTAGACTTCAGTCTCTGACTGTGAAAGAAAACGAGGAAAATGAAATCCTGAAAAAAGTTGTGGAAGATCTTCAGGAGCAACTGGAAGAGTCAAGGATGCACATCTTGATTCAGGAGGACCTAGCAAGAGAAAGTAGTGAGACAAATATTCAAAACACAAGAAAGCTGGAAGATGAGAGATTGGCTTTGAGTGAGACGAATGCCAACATTACTGCTGAACTTGACTCTGTGAGAGCACACAAACAGGCAGGGATAGAACAGTTGAGACAAGCACGGAACGATTTTCAGGATATGGTAGTATTTCGGAATGAGCAAGATAAGAGCCATGCAGATGAGCTGGTTAGACTTCAGTCTCTGACTGTGAAAGAAAACGAGGAAAAGGAAATCCTGAAAAAAGTTGTGGAAGATCTTCAGAAGCAACTGGAAGAGTCAAGGATGCACATCTTGATTCAGGAGGACCTAGCAACAAAGAAAGAAGGGGATATTGCTGAAAAGATACACGAGATGGTGGAGTCAGTGACTGCCTCTCATCAGTTGGAGTTAAGAGAAAGTAGTGAGACAAATATTCAAAACACAAGAAAGCTGGAAGATGAGAGATTGGCTTTGAGTGAGACGAATGCCAACATTACTGCTGAACTTGACTCTGTGAGAGCAGACAAACAGGCAGGGATAGAACAGTTGAGACAAGCACAGAACGATTTTCAGGATATGGTAGTATTTCGGAATGAGCAAGATAAGAGCCATGCAGATGAGCTGGTTAGACTTCAGTCTCTGACTGTGAAAGAAAACGAGGAAAATGAAATCCTGAAAAAAGTTGTGGAAGATCTTCAGGAGCAACGGGAAGAGTCAAGGATGCACATCTTTATTCAGGAGGACCTAGCAAGAGAAAGTAGTGAGACAAATATTCAAAACACAAGAAAGCTGGAAGATGAGAGATTGGCTTTGAGTGAGACGAATGCCAACATTACTGCTGAACTTGACTCTGTGAGAGCACACAAACAGGCAGGGATAGAACAGTTGAGACAAGCACAGAACGATTTTCAGGATATGGTAGTATTTCGGAATGAGCAAGATAAGAGCCATGCAGATGAGCTGGTTAGACTTCAGTCTCTGACTGTGAAAGAAAACGAGGAAAATGAAATCCTGAAAAAAGTTGTGGAAGATCTTCAGGAGCAACTGGAAGAGTCAAGGATGCACATCTTGATTCAGGAGGACCTAGCAAGAGAAAGTAGTGAGACAAATATTCAAAACACAAGAAAGCTGGAAGATGAGAGATTGGCTTTGAGTGAGACGAATGCCAACATTACTGCTGAACTTGACTCTGTGAGAGCACACAAACAGGCAGGGATAGAACAGTTGAGACAAGCACAGAACGATTTTCAGGATATGGTAGTATTTCGGAATGAGCAAGATAAGAGCCATGCAGATGAGCTGGTTAGACTTCAGTCTCTGACTGTGAAAGAAAACGAGGAAAAGGAAATCCTGAAAACAGTTGTGGAAGTTCTTCAGAAGCAACTGGAAGAGTCAAGGATGCACATCTTGATTCAGGAGGACCTAGCAACAAAGAAAGAAGGGGACGTTGCTGAAAAGATACACGAGATGGTGGAGTCAGTGACTGCCTCTCATCAGTTGGAGTTAAGAGAAAGTAGTGAGACAAATATTCAAAACACAAGAAAGCTGGAAGATGAGAGATTGGCTTTGAGTGAGACGAATGCCAACATTACTGCTGAACTTGACTCTGTGAGAGCACACAAACAGGCAGGGATAGAACAGTTGAGACAAGCACAGAACGATTTTCAGGATATGGTAGTATTTCGGAATGAGCGAGATAAGAGCCATGCAGATGAGCTGGTTAGACTTCAGTCTCTGACTGTGAAAGAAAACGAGGAAAATGAAATCCTGAAAAAAGTTGTGGAAGATCTTCAGGAGCAACTGGAAGAGTCAAGGATGCAAATCTTGATTCAGGAGGACCTAACAACAAAGAAAGAAGGGGATATCCCAGAGTCGTCACTTGATGAGGATGAGACCAGAAGTGTGTGGCGTTATGGTTCTAGAGGTGCACTAAGATTTGCTCTGTGTGTCAGCGCTTTAGTGACTGTCACCGGTGGTATCATTGCCGCATCAGTGGATGCCTTCAACCCAGACTGTAACGGCAGCGAGCCAAGCTATTTATGCAGCCTGCTAACGTCATTCTGCGACATCACCCACGAACCCTTCTAAACAGCTTCAGCTCAATTATTTGTTTATAAATATAAATGATCAATATAATGTGAGATTTATTGATCATTTATATTTATAAATGAAGAGGCGGCTTGATGCTCCCAGTCCCAAGCCAGTACGGGTTTACGCCGGGTGCTCCCGTTTTTTTCCCGCAGACACACACATCATAAAAAAAATGACCAGAGTGATGAAGCTCTGCTAAGAGAACTCCTTAAGACCAGAGCGATGAGAGCCTCCCAGAGTCCTCGCTTGCTGAGGCTCGGGGGCCAGAAGTTTGTGGCATTGTTGTGCTTAGGGTCTACTAAAGGTAGCTCTGCAAGTTGGCATCAGCGTTTTGGATGTGACTGTTTTCGCTGTAATCATGGCCGATTATTTGTTTATAAATATATATGATCAATATAATGTGATACTTATGTTTATAAATGAAGAGGCGGCGTGATGTTCCCAAGCCAGTATGGGTTTACCCCGGGTACTCCGTTTTTTTCCCGCAGACACACATTAACTAAAAAAAAAAGACCACAGCAATGAGAGCTCTGCTAAGACAACTCCTAAGGACCAGAGCAACCAGAGCCATAATATTAGCAAAGTGTGTATCAAATGTTGTGAATATCACAGAAACTATCTGTGAGAATCTTTGAATCAGAATCAAAATCAAGTTTATTGCCAAACAATTTAGCATTAAAAAAGAATAGAGACAAGTATTTACACCACATTTAAATGTAACAAGACAATGAACCTTAACAGCTGAAAAACGAAAACACTTGGGACAATGATAATATGAGAATACATCGCAAACTACAGTGTATAATACTTTAAAGTGGAGGGCTGTGCAAAATATAGTCAGAGAGCATGGCTCACTGTATTAAGAAAACATGATGTGCATTAATGTAGTGCATAATGATTGTGGGATTGTGGGTTTGTGTGAAGCGGAAGGACTCACCAGCAGTGACTAGGGAGTCACACTGAGTGATAGTTTGATAGAATTGTTATTTGTTAAATTAAGATTAATTGAAGTTTCAAGATTGCCTATAATACGTTAAAAAAATTATAAAGATCTAAGCTCTGGCCTCATCACTCCAACATTGAGGACTGATGATTCAACACCTATCCCATCAGTGGCGGCTCCAGAGTATTTTTGTTGGGTCATTTCAAACCATTGGTCCCATTGAGATCATAGATCTCTTTTTCAAGGGAGACCTGCATTTCAAGGGAGACCTGCAAGTAATCTATGTTAGGGCTAACCCATACAGTGGTGGGGCTCAAGTCAGTAGGTTCAAGGTTCAAGAGCCGCGTTCACACCGGAGTACTTTCACCGTACTTTTCGCGTTTTAGTTCCGTGAGTCGCGTTCACACCAAAAATCGTACTTAATCTCGGGTACTTTTACCCCCATTTTTAGAGCCAACTCAGAGAGCGTACTTTTCTGTGGGTGAAAAGTTCTCCAAAAGTGCCCCAGTGCTGATTGGCTGGGCGAATTGCAAACCACGCCCGTACAACTCTGAAAATGTTGTGTAGAGCCGCCATTGTTTTTCCTCGCTACAAAAACACAACGCTCCGTGCGTTGTGTTTGTTTTTGAAAGCAGTTATGGCAAGCATCAAGAAATGATGAGGAGGTGTCGGCGCTTCTGGAGATCTACGCAGAGGACGCGACCCAGGGAATGCACTGAAGCCAGTTCAGTAGCTTTCACTCAACCTGGGAATGTGCACAGCCCCACGGCACACCGGCTAAAAATAAAGAAACTCGGGCAGGACTACAAACGGCGGATTCAGTGGCCAACGATGACGACGAAGGTAAAATCAACTACATGCACTGGGGTTTTAATCTGCACAATAATGGTCTCAGATGTACTTTTATTTGCTCAGTAGATCAAGCTAGCCATGCTAGCCATAATAGGCTAACACCGGCCCCGAGCACACAGTACACACACACTGTAACTTTGTCTTGAAAGAACGTTGCGCATCGAACTGATGTTCACAATCATGTTTATTTCATAATATTCATCATATTTTATGTTTAACTTGCCTCAACAACATTAAACAAAGTTCAAGCATACATGAAGCACTCTTCAAAAAGGAACAATCCTCCGTGTTTGAACCTCTTAAATCGCTGCATAGCCGATTTATTTGGACTGGATTATCCCAGAGGGTCTAAACATTCTTTATAACACAGTTTCAGATTTGTGAAACCTTAATTCTATTTGTGAAAATACAAAAAACACATTCCTAGTATGTTGTAAAACTACATGGCGACTAAACTTGTATATTGTATATTGCTTATTTTCCCCTCTTAGGAAAGCGGACACGGGATGCGAATTTCTTTGACACCGCCCAGGCGTTGGAGGACCGGCGTGCCGTGGTGAATGAGTCGCTGCGTGGAGATCAGATGGTGCTGTTCACCAAGGCCCAGGAAACGGAGGACAAGATGCTCACCTCGATGGAGCGCCAGGCAGAAGTGTTCAAGCAGCAGATGGAGCGCCAGCAGCACCAGGATGAAGTGTGGGCGCTGCGCCATGAGGAAGCGTCGGCGCAGCGGCAGGATGAGCGACAAACTGCATTTAATAACAGTTTATTTGGTATAGTTTTTGTAAATACTGACACACGACACACAACGTTGCACTAAGGTGTGCATGCCGCTGAGAATATCCCTACACCTGGGACAGTTTATTTTATATTGTTATTACTGTTATGACTTTATTTTATATATAATGTTTACTGACATGTACAACTGACACTTTATTTACATTTAAAATTGTTCTATTTAATGTTATGTCTTGAGAGTGCAATAAAGAAAACCGACATGGCGATTAAGCTTATTTCTCCTGACACTTTATCTTTTGTGACCTGTGTAGCATCCTATACATCACATGTAAGTGATTATTCTGATACCATCATGTTTCATCGGTTATAAACTGGCAAAGCTTTATTTGTCATTTATTTATCATCAATGTTGCAACCTTGTGGGGGAATGGCAGGGGCACATACACAAATATGACAATTTATATCATTTTAAATATTATTTGACCTAAACTTTTAATTCCCCCCCATTTCACACAACACAACATGGAGTCCACTATGGGCCAAAACTAACATGTATGTTTGCATAGTGTTTATGGCAGACGGATGCAGTGGGTCTCAGGAAGATATATAATAAAGGTGGGTTTGCTGCTGAGACTCCCTACAGCTGGGAGTTTATTTTATATTGTTATTACTGTTATTATATAGTACAACTGACACTTTATTTTATATTGACAATGTTTACTGACATGTACAACTGACACTTTAGTTACATTTAAAATATTTCTATTTAATGTTATGTCTTGAGAGTGCAATAAAGAAAACCGACATGGCGATTAAACAGATCCTGTATCAGTTTTTCTTCTTCTCTTGTTTTGTAGCGGGTTGCAAACAACTTTAAGGTGCTTACCGCCACCTACTGTACTTGTAATCTTCCCTCAGGGAAAAGTACTCCGGTGTGAACGCGATCTGTACTAAGTACCCTGGGGTTAAAAGCGCCAGGGCTCTTAGTGCCGGAACTAAGTACAGGAAAGTACTTGGTGTGAACGCGGCTATTGTTCTTTATTTTGTCATACGAACATAGCTACAGTGTAGTTATGCCGATTAAATTCTTAGGTCACAGGCTTCTCCAACAGTGCAACACAATAACACAGATAAACAGAAAAATATAGTGCAAGTAAATAGTAATATAGTAAGCCAAACCTAACCCTAACCCTAACCCTAACCCTACAACAGAAAAATAGTTTAAACTAGAAAATGCATTTCCTGCAGAAAATGCGTGCGAATGCTGTAAACTGTGAACATTTGTGGCTGAATTTAGCTGAAAATGCAGAAAAAGCTGAATATGTTATTAGCTGAATGGTAGCTGCTTTTAGCTCCAAAAATGCAGAAAAAGCTTAATATTTAAAAGAAAAGGTTTAAAAAAAGGTATAAACAACAACATGTATAGCCTTGATGTCCTGAAATAGCTGAATAATGTAATAGTTGAATGGTTTCTGCAGCTGAAAATAGGCTGAAGGAGTTAAATATCAGATGTAAGTAGTAGTGAATGAATTTGTATTAAGATGAGAAAAGAAAGTAAAAAGGCTTGGGAAAGCAGCAGAATATTTGAACTGCAAACTTTTGAACTAACTTGATGGTGAATTATCTGTCGCCATGGCAACGGCATTTGATGACACCCCATAATACGCTTAGATGTGTTGATGGCTGCATCGTTACCAAACCTGTGAAGTTTTGGGCCATTTCGAGCATTTTCACTGAAGTTATGAGAAAACCGTGTTTCATGGTGAGCATTGTGTTGCCATGGCAACGGCATTTGAAGAAATCTCAAAACTGTCCCGTAGATGTCTTCACGGCTGGACTGTTAGCACACGTGAAGTTTGAGCACTTTTTGAACATTTTCATAGCAGTTATACATTACATTAGGAGGTTACATTACTCTCTCTCTTCTCTCTCTTCTCTTGATCACCCTCTCAATCTTCTATCGCCCTCTCTCTTTTCTCTCTCTCTTCTCTCTCTCTTCTCTTGATCGCCCTCTCTCTCTTCTCTCTCTCTTCTCTTGCTCGCCCTCTCGCTTTTTTTTAATTTTCCAACCTAGGAGAGGTTTTCCTACGTTTTTCATGAAAACATATGTCTGAGGAGTGTAGGGTTTGGGAATTATGGCAAGTTTTAAAAAATAATTTGGGGAGAATTTGAAGCACTGCTGCACTCTGTTTTGAGATCAAAGCACTCTAGACTTCACGAGCTGCTCCTTCCACACTAATGTTAAAATCTGAAAAAGGCCTCTCTACCAAGCTCCAAACTAAGTTAAATATCTCAAAAAGTGTAAAAGATATCAAAAATAAAAATCTATTTTGAATAGCTGAAGGTCTTGTGATCATTTGAAAGTTGGAATGAAGTGTTAGCTAACCCTAACCCCTTAGGTTAACCCTAACCCTAACCCTAACCCTAACCCTAAAATACACAGCCGGAAAAAATCTGCCACTTCCTTACAGAGCCCCTCCTCCAACACGCGCACATGACCAATGAGGGCACGAGATAGGTTTGTGCACGAGATGGAAGGCTGACAGGCAGGTAGGCCATCCAGTTACTTTAGCCGGGCTCGCTAATTGGTCGTGCTTTTTACAGCGCTACGGCTTCCACAGATGACATTTTTTAATGTATTATTGTCAAAGCATTTAATATATTCATTACTATCGAAATGTTAAGAGCATTCCATGGAATATAACAAAAAGGGTTTCTGAAATAAATTACATACTCCACCTTTAATGCAATTTTTGTGTTTTGTTACTTTGTTCTGAAAGCTGAACCTGCTGCTCCTCACAGAGAGAAGAGGGAAGAGGCTGTGTGAATTACTTTACATTGTGGATATAAGGGTGGATAGCCCCCATTGTTCTGTGAGTCAAAATGAAAGACAGCCCACACACCTATCAATCATCAAACCATGGGGTCTTATTTCATTACGTTGAATGTTGTATCCATGGATGTATAAAGAGTAGTTCTACAGCAAAAGTATTCTCCGTCGGGACTTCCTCCAACAACACCACGCCGTTATCTTGATTCTGATTGGCCAGAAGACATCAGCAAAGATGTTTTATTGAGAAGACGATCACTACGTGACAAAAGTTTTCAAAACCGTTTCTAGTCTTCGGCATTTCCAGACAAGCGGCTGCTGAAATCAATCTTACTAGCTGCTGTCTGTGCAATTTACTCGGCGCGAGTTGGCAGACTTTTCACTGTGAACGTGACGTATGATAGTAAACGTTGGAGATCCAATGGGGATACTGAATGGCGGATCTGAGTGATCTCAATCAGTAATGCATGACACAAACCCAAAGTACCCAGGGTACTTATTATATGTTATAGTTTGGATTCCTAAAGCTTTTAGTCTACTATCCCATCATTCAATGGTGGTTTTCACTATGATTCAATTAAATCTTTATTTCAGACTCAAGGTCCATATCACATACAAAATGACAAAATACACAAAAATAAATAAGATTAAAAAGCTAAACAAAAAAACAGATGAAAAACATAAAATCAGTCCATTTACAGCTAGCCACACCGTCTGTAGAGGCTGTTGCGCCAATGTCTCCAAATCATGGAAGAGAACCGAGTAGAACTCTTCACAGGGTTAATTAAAATCGAGATAACATGATTGTCTGACTCTTCTAGGCGACACATGAATTTGCACATTACATTTCTTAAAAGGGCTTGACAGGTACAGTAGGTACCCCCAAGTTAACAAACAGCTGGCTGGCACTGTGCCATCTCGGTACCCTCACCAGCAACCGTAAAGCATCATTGTATGCAACTTTTAGTTTTTGCATGCTGCTAGCCTTGTAGTTACTCCACAGGTGAGCCGTGTACAATGGTGTACAGAAAGCTTTAAAAAGTGATACCTTGACATCTACAGAGCACTTGTGAAATTTCCGCATTAATATGTTTGCCTGGGCATACAGTTTGCAGCGTTGTCTATGGATGTCTTTGTCATCTGTGAGATCATCAGAGATATAATGACCAAGGTACTTAATCTCACTGCACACAAGAAGAATGTTGCTACTGAGAATAAAATGAGGAAATACAGCCTTTGTATCCTCTTTACTTCGCACAATCATGATGCTACTCTTCTTGGCGTTATACTTAATATTAAAATCAATGCCATACTGGTAACGAATCCTCAGAAGCTGTTGTAAGCCTGCACTGTACGGGGAAATGATGATCTGCGTACATAAGGTGGTTGACAACAGTATCACCGATGACACAGCCAATATAAGTCATGTTTTTTTTTTGGACGGACACTATAATTTATGTTCAATCGGAATTTAATTTAAAATTTAAAAAATCTATATTGATTCTGACTTTTCTACATCCAACTCACAGGTTTGTCATTGCTTTGAGAAAAACATTTTTTAACGTCTTAAAACGGCCTCCACTATTCATAACAACATCTCTTTAGACCCACTTGCTTTTAAATATTTAACCCTTTGTCACTTTTTTAAAGGTCACACAAAAAACGTCGTGATGAGGTCATGATCTCGTGTTTCCACTGACAGCGCGGGACACTCGATCCCTGCAGGAAGAGGAAGTCCTGACAGCTTTCCCTTGTGACGCTGCAGAGGAGAAAATAAAGAGCTCCACCTGAGCCGCACTTCACCTGCGAGGAGAGAGCAGAAACACACCTGTCGGTAAGAACACTTACGGTTTCTAATTCCTCTGGACTCATGCTTTGTTTTAGAGAGTAACATACTAACGGTGGTGGAAGAAGTACAAAACGTTTTAATATAATTTAAACAGATTATAGGCAGCAAAATGTTCCCTGTCGATGGTTTACTATTATATAGGTTGTTTTGGATTCATATTACTGCTGCATTGTTGTGTGGGTTGCTTTTAACTGCTGTATAGGTGTTGTATTTCATTCCTATATATATACTGTCGCTTCATTATCATATATGATCACTTATCCAGAAGTCTTTTAACGTGTTTTAGCACCTACCATATTTACAATGTTGTTTTTAAACTATTCTGTATCTCTTTTATGCATCTGTTATTCCATTATGTTTATTTATTGTGTTCCTTTCTGTAGTCTTCTTATTAAGTGTTAATGATGATGTACCTTACCTTATAATAATAATAATAATAATAATAATAATAATAAGAGGACATGTCTTCCGAGTCACTTCCTTCAGAAGCGAGGCAAGAATCCTTCCTAGCCTCGGAAAACGAAGAATGGTGGAACAGGCTAACAGGTGTGCAGGTGTGCATCATATGCGAGGCCCCGCCTTAAATGGAGCACGATTTCCGCCAAAGATTTGGAAATTGGTCCGTGCGCAAAGCATTGTGGGAATTTTAAGACCGCGGAGGATACACATGTGCAGCTTCAAAATGTCTCGCTACGAAGGACGCCGGGCTCGGTAGAATTCCAAGGAGCCTGGACATTAGAACAGTCCTTCGGCAGGACTCGATGACGTAGCATCCTTGAAATAGTGGCTCTGGAGTATCCTTTCTTGACATTGAGAAACACCCCGTGTGTCGAGTATTCCCGGAAGTTTTTTGTGAAGCTTGTATCGAGGCTTGTATCGTTTTGGGCCAGTGACGTCACCGATGACAAACGAAGCCTCGCTGCCCCTCAATACCACGTGACTGCTTCAGAAAGTGCTTTAGATCGGTTGAACCACAACGCTCATAATACCCATGGATGTATAAGAACGATATTACCCCTCCTGTACCCGGGCCCGGTGACACGATGGAATTAAGAGCTCAGACCCTCACTTATATAGAGGTCGGAGCATGTCATAAGTATAAATAAATAAACGCATAAATACATGCAGGAATAAAAACATGAATAAATAAATAAATGAATAAATAGGATCCAGTGTTTTCAGGTAGATTCAGTGTGTGGGCTGTGGCTCAGCTGGAAAGCAGTTGACTCACGACCGCAGGGTCCCTGGTTCAACGACTGGTCCACTTTTTTGTTGTTTATAAAAGCTACAGCTAAATTAGATAATGTAGTTAATAAATGTATTCTTTGATATGGTTTAGCCTTTCTCAAGCTACAACATGGTTAAGTTTACGAATATTATTAAGGAATACAAATCCCTCTTTGCAATGTTTACCAGCCTCCTTAGGCTTTTCAATCACAATCATTAAACTGGAATAAAAACAATATTGTTAACATGAAAATATGATTTTATGTTCGTTGTTTAGAGTTATTCTAAGGCTTTACTCAACTCGGTATGAGATAGAGCACACTGTTGAGATGTCAAATCTGCCTGTTTTACACACTTTGACCAACAGGGGGGTTTGTGTTCAAATGAAGCCCATTATGAAGCCTCATGAGATTAACCCTTTAGCGAACCAATTGGCTGGAAAACTTCAAAGCTTCATAAGGCTTCATCTCGCCATCACTAGTGATGAGGTCTTTGGATTAGCTTTGGATGGGGAGGAGGCGGGCGGCAGCATGATAACCTGAAATCACACCTGAAATCACAGCTGACTGCAGGAGAGCGGAGACACATTTTAAAGTGTGGCTGCAGCACGGTGATTGGCTGGTGGAGATTGAGGTGAAATGTAATAGGTTAAAGAGAACGCCCGTGATGAGCTGATTATATGCAGCTGCGGAGTGAATGTAGCCTATATATATAGCCTACCCAGTCTTCCTGAAAGAACTTGCGCTGAGCTTCATGAATGCTGCACAATTGCCCTATCTTGCAATGTTAACAAAAGGGAAAAAGAATCGGTATATCTGACGCGTGATTCAGATTAACCTCGAAATTGAACAGGTGTTCCTTGATCCCTGTCGCACACTTTCACCAAGTTTCATAAAAATCAGGCCAGAAGTGTTTCTGTGATCCTGCAGACAAACAAATAAACCGAGCGGAAAACATAACCTCGGTAATTAATATTAAATATTATAAATATCTCCAACTCACTCTGAACTACAATAATATAATAATAATAATAACATAATAATAATGATAAAGATTAGCTTAGGGAGTGTTTTGGAGGTGCAAGCTGACACCGTTATTCCTCCTGCATAAAATATTTCATTTGTGCTTAATTTTTACCATAATTGCGGGGATTTATTCATTCTTTTAAAGAAATAAAAGATATATTAAAGGTGGGGTAGGTAATTTTGGAGAAACCAGCTCGAGATCGCTAGAATTTGAAAATACACAGCCGGAAAAAATCATCTGCCACTTCCTTACAGAGCCCCTCCTCCAACACACACGAACGCGCATATGACCAATGAGGGCACGAGATAAGTTTGTGCACAGATGGAAGGCTGACAGGCAGGTAGGCCATTCAGTTATTTTAGCCGGGCCGGCTAAAATGATTGGTCGTGCTTTTTACAGTACTACGGCTTCCACAGATGACATTTATTTATGGATTTTTTGTCAAAGCACTTAAGATATTCATTGCTATCGGGATGTTAAGAGCATTCCATGGAATATAACAAAAAGTGTATCTCGAGCCGGTTTCTCAAACTTACCTACCCCACCTTTAATCAACCCTGGCAACTGAAGTGGCCAGACTTGGATGATGAAAAGATAAGGAGCTTTATGCCTTTGTCAGAAAATGATTGCACTTTTATCATTTCAATCTGAATACCGCATATATAATGAATACAAAAAGTTTGGCAAAGAGCAGCATTGAATGAAAATGTTGAAAATATTTGTCTGCTTTCACACCACAAGAGTGCGCTGTTTCTCTACGAAAAATAACCAACATCAGAACTAAAGCACAGTATATCTCACATTATGCTAAATTGTGAAAAGAATGTCATTATAAGGAATACAGATTGTGTTTATTTGTCTGTACTTAGTTTTAACATACTAGGAAATATTGATTGTATTCTTTTCATTTAGGTTAAAATGTGTTTGTTTATTTCTTACCCCATCACAAATCAAGCTTCTTATTTAGAACACTTAATATTATCATTATTTTGCACCATGCCTGTTTTCTGTGTATCAGTTTCTGTTTGCAGATGGAGAAATGTACGAGCCTCTCGACATGCTGACTGTAGCTTTGTGATGATGGCAGACACCATATCTCCCACTCCTCATGAATTATGCAGGCTATACAGTCGGTGCCTCTATCTCAGAGCAGAGGGCCACAATTTGTCACTCTCCAAAAAAATGACACACACACTGACCATGAAAAATTGGGAGCTGCCCTAACACACAAACACAGTCGGGTGAATAATGGTTAATCTGTTTCACTGTTTCTTGCCACATTCCTGCCCTCTATACCGTCTCACACACTTGGAAAGAAACAAGAAATATTTGGTTTGAAATTGAATTTTTGTAATTGAAGATGCAGGATTTGTTTGCCAATATTCAGTATTCTTATTAAATGTGTCCATGTCAAAAAGGCCAGAAGAGCTACTGTACAGGGATGCTGTTGTTGCCCCTAGCATATTATTCATTTAATTTGTTGATATCTTTAACCCTTGTGTTGTGTTCAAAAGCTGTTACCGTTCATGGTGTTCGCGGGTCTATTTGGACCCATGATTTATCTCAGTCCAAAACACAAAAAAAAAATGACTATCATCCAATATTGTTTGAACTACATCATAACTAACTTATATTGCATTCATAACCGCACAATCCTGTTGTAATTTAAAGGGGACCTATCATGCAAAATGCACTTTTGTACGTCTTTTATACATGAATATGTGTCCCCGGTGTTCCAGGGAACTCACCAAGTGTCAGAAAACACAACCCTCTCTATTTTCCTCCATACCCACATCTCTAAAAAAGGGGCTGCAACGGATCTGATACAGACTGATCCAGATTTGAACACTTCTATGTCGTCACAGAAGTGGCGCTACGGCTATTGGGCCAACTCTCCACCTATCAGGGGAATGTGGGGTTGGGCCACGGCCGGCCATTGCCGCTCGAAAGCGCTGGAGACGCTGTAGTACATATGCCAGGCCTGTAAGTGGCGCTGTAGTCTGCCACAAAAGCAGCGAAGAAGACTTCCCGCCCATAGTTACCATGGTTACCCTTCTGTTTATTCTCCGCTGTGGCTTTTTTTCTCCCTCCCCAAGACAAGCGTTTGCTCCCGCTGCTTTAATTCAATGCAATCCCTCCCCGTCGAGGCAAGCACTGTAATTCTCTCCGGTTAGTCCACCAGCAGATGACAAACACCCACCTCTCCGCCTCTTCCAAGGAACGAGGGGACCGTGCGGCAGAGTTTCAGTTTCTTTCGCCGGTCAAGATGTCCGTTAAAGTTTAAATCTTCCGGCCAAAATTAGAAAAGTGCCGGTCAAAGGTCTTCTTTGTTATTTATTGAGCTTTAAAACAAATGAATAACGACTCTATATAATAAAGCACGGAGGACGGAGATCTCTTTTTCTCCCCCTCTTCTGACAGCCCAGCAGCTGATCAGAGCACGGCTCACCTCTCCTGCAGGGGGGCGTGGTCAGCTGAATCAGACCCGTAGACAGCAAACAGCACATTGAGCGAAATGAGGCATGGCTAAAATGCATGATCTGTTTGGTATTTTGAAAACAGAAACGTATAAATATACCTTATATAGGTATGGCCCTACAAGATATAATTTAAATATAGCATGATAGGTCCACTTTAATGTTATGACCCAAAACACATTACACCACATATTGCACACGTGCATGTGTGTGTTCAGGTTCAAGTGTTAGTGTACATATTCTTTGTGAAAGGTCGAGTTCCCGTGGGGGGAGGGGGGCAGAGAGAGGGGAGACCAGGTGCATGTTGCGAAAAAGTATTGTTACAGTGGATGAAGGGGGTGGAGGAGGGGCTTCTAAAGTCAAAGATGAATCTTGATTGGGCCAAATTTGACCCCGAGTCACCCAAAACAATTCTGCTGGGTCTTTCCAGACTCGAACACCAAATTATACGTGGCAAAACATTGTCAAAATCAGTTTTGTAGTATTTATATATCTGTTGTGGAGGATATCATGAAGCCTTGTTCCGATACAAAAAACTAGAGCGTAGTTATTATATAATTTGAACTTGAAACGGGTCACGGGGGGAGACCCCAACACAACATAAGGGTTGGGGAAAAGGCAGCAGCATGTAGCGTGTGGGACTTTATAATTTGTAAAAACTGTTGGATTTGGTGAGTTTTTTTTTACCAATGCTCACATTTTTGTGTCGTTATCTTTTGTGTTAGGGAAAGTAAATGAACATATTAATGAACTTTATTGTATCCTTTTCTAGAGAGGGTAATGTTATGTGATCTCTGGACATTAAAAAGAAAAGTTAAAATTGAAATCAGTGTTAGTCATACACCAAGGGACCAATTACTTTCAAGTTTCCTCCCATTAGTCAGAAACGTGGGACTTGATTATAATGAGGCTGCACAGCGTTGATTTCTCATTATTCAACGAGGCGTCAACACTGTAAGAAAAGTGACTTTAAATAGCTTTAAATAATATATTCTAATGTCCCCTCAAAACAAATGGATGTGCAGGCCTTGGAGCTGACAAATCATGTTTTCATTGAGATAAAATATCTGAAGAAAAAATATCCTGGCTGCAGTCGCCTGCATTAGAAAGATAAGTGTGACTGACAGGTGGATGGATGTGGAACCAAAAGAACAACAAAATCGCCCGAAGCACAGGCGCCGCCGCTGCATGAAATCAGAGGAAACACTGCTGTAATCTGTGTCCGACAGTAAAGCCACCCCCTGATTACACTGTTTACCACTCTCTTGGCTGCGTTTAGTGTGCTGCGCCCTCAGAAACACCAGAGGGCACTCTTCACTAAAAATGCAGCCAGATGGAGCTGTCCACTCTCACCCTGGGCGATGGGTCTTATCGAGGGGCAGCAGGCGGCCAGTGTGGGCCTCTGAAGATAGCCAGCTGGTTGTGTGTGTGAAGCCCGGCCGCTGAGTTTGTCGACCGTGCTCAATGGAGGCAGCCGGGGGTCATATTATGGGCCTGTCAGGATTCCCTTTCATGGTGAATTGGATGAAGGCAGCAGCTCTGAGGGGAGTGGAGATGTCACAGCGTGCACCGGCCTGTGTCTGGATTCAACAGGCCAGCACAGGCCCGGCAAGACAAGTCAGTTAAAAGCTGTCAGAGGCAAAGAATCAAAAGAGAGAAAGATTAATAAAGGCTCTGCGCTCCTCTGCAAAGATGCTTGCATGCACAGTTTGCAGTGGTCAAATCAAGGGAAGGTTAGGAGGCGGTAGGCTATATGGTTTGCCGATATGACAATACATATCGTCAAAACGACCAAAACAAGTCTATCATAATGTAACTGGGACTCTTCTCTATTTTCCCTTTTACTGTGCACTCTTTTTTAAAACAAAGTTATTTGCTAGTCATTTGTTTATGTAATGTTCTTTATGTTGAATGTTGTACGTAGCGCTTACAATGATTTGACTAATTGAAAGCTAATGTACCTGCAAGATTCTTCCTTTTTCTTAGTTTGTTATTCATATTCATGGTTGTATGTCACTTTGGATGAAAGCATCAGCTAAGTGAAATGTAATGTAATATATGTAATGTATTTTATTGTGTTTGTATTACTGCTACTTTGCCAGGTCTCTGTTGTAGAAGAGATTTGATATCTTAAAGGTGGGGTAGGTAAGTTTGAGAAACCGGCTCGAGATACACTTTTTGTTATATTCCATGGAATGCTCTTAACATCCCGATAGCAATGGATATCTTAAGTGCTTTGACAAAAAATCCATAAAAAAATGTCATCTGTGGAAGCCGTAGTACTGTAAAAAGCACGACCAATCATTTTAGCCGGCCCGGCTAAAATAACTGGATGGCCTACCTGCCTGTCAGCCTTCCATGTGTGCACAAACTTATCTCGTGCCCTCATTGGTCATGTGCGCGTTCGTGTGTGTTGGAGGAGGGGCTCTGTAAGGAAGTGGCAGATCTTTTCCGGTTGTGTATTTTCAAATTCTAGCGCACTCGAGCTGGTTTCTCCAAAATTACCTACCCCACCTTTAAAGGGACTTCCTAGTAAAAAATAGCACTGAATTATGTATTAAGTTTCATACATCAAATTAGCTGGAAACATGCTTCATCATGATATATGTTGTTATCACGACATGAAATGATCTATAACGGGATGGAAGTGTCTGTCTATTTTGCTCAGTGTCAGGATGTGGAGAGCAGTTTAAATTAGATTTTGTTATGATTGAAAAACTGATGCTGTTTTACTCCCAAACACCTTTTACAACGCCTGAAATGTAATCCATCATGAAGTCTATTGTAACTGCAGGTGCCTTACCAGGATTATTATATTTTATGATTCTCTGAGACAATTTATATCCAATTGGAAACGTTCTCTATTGCTCCACAGCTATGTTTTAAAATATGTCTGATGTCAATGAAAGTTAAAACCAAGAATCATTTTCCTCAATTGGATAAAAGCCCATATTCTCACACAAAAGAGATTCATTCCTCTCTCGATGCTTTTAGCTTTTCAAACTATAATTTACAATAACACATTTCCAAATGCCAACATGTCGAGCTACAACACATGTCTTATGACACTTTAAAAAAAATCAATACAACAAATCAGCACAACAACTACAGTATTTTTTAGATAAGCTTTTCAAAAGTCTTCCGCTCCGGCTCTTGACTCCCAGCTGTGGTAGATTAGCAGATAGTGAGCTTTGCCTCTGACATGGCACCTGCAAATGTGAGGAGATAAGAATAAACTGGGAACAAAACCAGCCACGCAGCTATCCGTCTCAGGACTCTTAGCCTTTCCACGACTTCCCATCTCTCTTTTTCTGCTTCTATAATGTATGTTAATGTCAGTGTTTATACTTGTGTTGTCTATCCGTATCCATCTATCCATCTTTCAGCAGAGGCCCTCCTACTGCTTTCTGTGTCTCTCACAATCTTGTCCCATAAATAAATCCGTGCCTTCCTGCTCCCCGTTGCCTTTGAGAAGTGACTTTCTCGAACCTGTCGTCTCATGCTGTAATGACTCTCTTGTCATTCCTGGTGCTCGCAGAAGAAATCACAGAGCGGGAAAATATCCTCTCCGCATCCGCTTGAGAGCCGACGAAAAGGTCTGGGATTAAAGATCAGAGCCAAGCCTTCAACGTTAACATATTATACATCAGTGGTTTTCCCTTTTTATTCTCTCATGGGCCCTCAAATCGTATAAACATTAGTTAATTGACCGCGCGTTTCATTGGCTTCAGAGACCTTACATGGAAATTATTGTTATTTTATCCCGGATATCATTGAGACCATAAATCTTTAGTTTTCAATAACCAAGGTGGGAGTAAAACATATGGTCAGTCACTCTTATTACTAAAAATGGGCACATTTCTATATTGAATTGTGGAAATGTCCCATTTCCTAGTGTACCATCTGGAAATACCTCAAGGACCCCTGGTTGAGAACAACGTCTTTATACCAGAATCTAAGCAGTTAGGAGAAGAATACAAATCATACACTTCACTTTATTGCTAATAGTTAGTTTGTTAGATTGATATGACTTTAATATCTGTTTGGTTAATTAGAAGCAAGAGTTATGTAGCTTGTGTTAGCATAGAGGGTAGAAACAGGATATCAGCTAGCACAGCCCTGTCAAGAAACAGTCCTATAAAATAACCACTATACAGCGACAACTCAAAGCTTTTAGACAGCTATTAGCCTGTTAGCTAAACCTAGTGCAACGACTGATCTCAGGAAAACAGCTAGTGAGCTTAACAAAGAAATCATTGTCATTTTTATGCCTAATCTTTTGATAGCTAGCAGCCGGTTAGCTTAACTAACACAATGTTTGTAAATAGGAGAAACAAGCTAGCTGTCTCTGTTTATAACAACATGTCTTGTCAGCACCTTAACATGATTTAGTTTGTTAGTTTAATCCTTACAAAAAACAAACTTTAAAAACAAGTTATGTTTTTTCTGGGTCTTACGTAGCCTATTTCTAGCCAGGTTATGCCAGGCTAACTGGCTGCTAGCAATAGCTTCTTATAAAGACACAATCTTGTCATCTTACCTTCTGTAAAAGCCAATATGAAACTATTGCTCTGGTGGCAGTATTTTGAGATTGTCAAAAAGCTGAATGTTGCCTTATTTAACAGGTATAGCTACAGGAGATTAAGTGGAGTAACTGTCATATCACATAACAATTTGCAGTTATAAACAACTATGTTCAGTTACATTCCCTAAAATATGTGTACAAAAGCTTTACATTCAGTCAAAAATATAATTCTGGAGACATACATGTAATATAAAATGTGTAGGAAGCATGAAAGTGAATAAGAGAGTCGTTCCCTTGTGTGTTTTATGATGTGTTGCTGCTCCTTTTCATCGACCCTGAATGATCCCATTTGATCGCTATCCAAGATGAAAATATAGCTCAGAGCCATGCTTTGAATGGGAACTACCACCCATGGATTCAATTACAAAAACGGACGTACAATATGCTAGTTGGCATGCGGAGGGAAGCCCTTCATTTCAATTGGCTGAGTGTGTCAGCATGGAATTAAGGGTGCCAACATACTGAGTGGAGATATAACAAAAATACAAAATAAAATAAACCTTTAAGGCCATAATTGTACCACTGGGTACAGTCCACCAAGTTATGATAAGGTTCTATATGTTTCAGCATTTATTTGAATATATGAATATTGTAATGGTACCAAGGGATCATTGTATAAAATGTCAGATGTAAAACTGTTAATGTCATAATATTATTTTTCTCCATGGGATTAATTAAAGTTACATTAATATTCTGCTAGAATGTTTCTGCAGTGTAAGCATGGTTTAATTTATTATGATAAACTTCACTCAATCCACACTGACATTTAGACCAGCCACATATTTTACAGTAAGAATATGGAAAGCATGATTTGCCAGATTTTCTTTTGAAATTGGATGTGATATTTGTATTTTTATGTGATAAATTAACCAAGAGTTTCACCTTGGTCTGATGTCAGACAGGACCAATTTTGATCATTATAGTCTACGTTTCAAGACCTGTTTTATATCAGATAGGTAATTATGGTGCTCTCATCGTCTGAGGGGCCATTAGGGAGGAAGTAATCCTGTCAACCAATCTGAGAGGAGAGTCATAAATATAGTATTATTATGAAGTTAATGAGTCCTGAACTGCTTTATTCAGTAGAGGTGTGTATTGAGCACTAGAAACTAAACTACTTAGGATTTTCAGTAAAAACCTGGTTCAAACATTTTCTCAGAAATTACTGACATACAATTTTGGATGTAGTTGTATCCTGCTATTTTGCGAGTTGGGCTCACTTATCTACATTAATATTACTATAGCCTATAGCAGGGGTGTCAAACTCAAGGCCCGGGGGCCAAATCTGGCCCGCGACTTCATTTCATGTGGCCCGCAAGAGCTTGCAAAGAATATAATGTTTATTATACGGTTACATACAGGGCTGGACTGGGACAGCAAATCGGCCCTGGCATTTAGACCCAGACCGGCCCAAATCCATAAAACAAACGAATAGTAGCGGTTCCTGACAAGAAGAATAACTCAGTGTAATTAAAAAAAACGCTATTATTATCCTTTTTACGTACCAGGGGCAAACAAAACTAATACATACCACAAGTATGTGTAACTATCAATCATTAGAAATTAGACCTTCAAACCCTCACAAAGCGAACAGTGACCGAGCACTAATAGGGAGGTCTGGTGGGGTATGCCCCCCACAGAAGAATTTTTTTTTAAATAACCCCTTAAATGATAACTTCTAGTGAATTTAGGGGGGGGGGGGACCCTATAGTGCCCTGCCTCCCCTTTCTATGACAACACAATAGAGATAGGACCAGATGAGTCTACAGGATGAGTCGACGGCATCTTTTTTATATACATTGACGCTTTCATTTAATTTTTCCATCCTTTTTTTAATCGCTGTAATTGTATTGCCTTTTTCATCTGTACACACGACACCTATTGCACGTCTGTCCGTCCTGGGAGAGGGATCCCTTTTCTGTTGCTCTCACAGAGGTTTCTTCCTACTTTCCACTGTTAATTGTGGGGTCTGTTTTGGGGAGTTTTTCCTTGAGCGCTGCAAGAGTCTAAGGACAGAGGATGTCGTACCTGTACACACTGTGAAGCCCTCTGAGACAAATTGTAATTTGTGATATTGGGCTATATAAATAAAATGTGATTGATTGACGCACGCAAGGGGCTATAGTGCAAGTCTTAGGCGGCTGGTTTCTCAGAACCTCACAGAGCACACAGAACTGAAGGAACACAGGCTTAACCAAAAATACTATCCATTGTCTTTATTTTTTTTCCTGAGAATAGGTTTGAAAGAGACAGATTTAAATTTACAAAGAGAGTTGAAGCAACATTTGACAGAAATCCCACATAAATTACAAAAGTACACAACTAGCAAGATATATATACTGTATATATATACTGTACACACAAAGTAACTTATATACTAGACTGAAATAACTCAAATGAATGCTTGTTGTGGAGAGGGGCACTATGTCCAGCGTCCATTCCTCGGTGTGTGTGTGTGTGTGTGTGTGTGTGTGTGTGTGTGTGTGTGTGTGTGTGTTTGCATGTGTGAGTGTAGTTGGGGGGCTTTGAGAGAGTCAAAAAGGATGCAGGTGACCTCTTTGGTCCCTGATAGAGGTCCATACAAATAGGCATTGACATAACAATACCACACAGTTAATGGTCAAAGCTACATGTGTGCCTCAATTTTTTTTATCTATTTCTATATTATTCATTCTATATATTGTCAATCAAAACTACCACAAAAAGCTGACTATAAACATTTTTTTCAAGTCCCAAAAGACACTGTTGCCCTTATAACCACATAAGTAAATAAACTAAACAAAACAAGCTGCCATCTGACAGTAATTGTTCATGAATGGTGGTTAACAAAATAATGACATTCTTTCAATGAGACAACGTATCAGAGTCCCATTAAGCTATATTTTAACTTGCCAGGGAAAACCTAAAAAAGCCAGCTTACTAGCTTGTAGGCTAACGAATGTTTCTCTTATAATATTTGTCTTATTAGTGCTTCATCAAGGGGATATTAATGGGTTCCAGAACTACAGAGTATCATAACCTTAATAATAATCTTTTCCTAATTTTCTTAGCTTCTGCTTACCGCGAGTTCTCCTCCCTCTCCTCACTCGCGCTGCACTCTCTCCCTCTCATCATCTTCCTCACCACCAATATCGGCCACGGGTGCTGAAGATGGACCTGCACCTGTACTCAACATGTCGCTTATTTTGACACAAGCGGCAGCATCAGCACGAAGGGCCTGCTTTTTTCTTGCCTCGAGTTTGGCTTCAACGGCCGGCTCACCTCCTGGGGGCGTGATTAATGATGCACACCGAGCGGCCCAAAGGGGGAGGTGATTAAAGATTTGATTGGGCCGGCCCAGTGTCAATTACTAAAAACATTTAAACAGAGGGCCAATCTACCCGTTTTATGGGCGGTGACTTCAGAAAAAAAAAAAATGACGTGTCGGCCCAAAAGGCACGTCGGCCCACCGGGAAAATGCCCGGTATGCCAGATGGCCAGTCCAGCCCTGGTTACATAACACTTTACAGAAGCAGGTTGCCCATAAACTACATGTCCCACAATGCATCTCGTTTTGTGACATGCGCACTGAAGAGACTTGCAATTATTTGCCCTGGACTTCTGCTTTCAGACGTAGTTAATTACTAAGTTATTATCCTATCCGACAATAATCCAATTCAGAGGCAATAATGTAATATAATACATTATATATATTATATATTTATATATGTATATTTATATAGTTACAACCGGCCCTTTGAGTGCAACCATAATGTTAATGTGGCCCGTGATGAAATTGAGTTTGACACCCCTGGCCTATAGCCTACTATTATGTATTCATGTTCAAGAAAATACTGACACACTTAGCTCACAGGTCATTGATCAAGTCCTTTTCCGTGTCTTTATTTATGTGTTGTTTTCGTGTTTTCCAAATCAGATTAGTGAGCTTCAGGTGCTAGAAGGCAGGATTTGTTACATTTGCCTAAACCAGGCTTGCTGTTTTGCCGTGTTCCAGTCTTCATGCTAAGCTAAGATAAAGCTTCATATTCACTGTGTAAACATGATATTGGTATTAATATTCTCATGTGCATCGGCAAGAATGCAAGTAGGCAAAGCATTTTTTTTTTAAATGTTGAACTCTTCCTTTAAAGGTGGGGTAGGTAATTTTGGAGAAACCAGCTCGAGTGAGTTAAAATTTGAAAATACGCAACCGGAAAAAATCTGCCACTTCCTTACAGAGCCCCTCCTCCAACACACACGAACGCGCACATGACCAATGAGGGCACAAGATAAGTTAGTGCACAGATGGAAGGCTGACAGGCAGGTAGGCCATCCAGTTATTTTAGCTGGGCCGGCTAAAATGATTGGTCGTGCTTTTTACAGTACTACAGCTTCCACAGATGACATTTTTTAATGGATTTTTTGTCAAAACACTTAAAGGTGGGGTAGGTAAGTTTGAGAAACCGGCTCGAGATACACTTTTTGTTATATTCCATGGAATGCTCTTAACATCCCGATAGCAATGAATATCTTAAGTGCTTTGACAAAAAATCCATAAATAAATGTCATCTGTGGAAGCCGTAGTACTGTAAAAAGCACAACCAATCATTGTAGCCGGCCCGGCTAAAATAACTGGATGGCCTACCTGCCTGTCAGCCTTCCATCTGTGCACAAACTTATCTCGTGCCCTCATTGGTCATGTGCGCGTTCGTGTGTGTTGGAGGAGGGGCTCTATAAGGAAGTGGCAGATTTTCTCCGGTTGTGTATTTTCAAATTCTAGCGATCTCGAGCCGGTTTCTCAAACTTACCTACCCCACCTTTAAGATATTCATTGCTATCGGGATGTTAAGAGCATTCCATGGAATATAACAAAAAGTGTATCTCGAGCCGGTTTCTCAAACTTACCTACCCCACCTTTAAGTCCCCATACAAAGAAGAAACACCGTAACCAGTATAGTTTATGGAAGAACATTTAAAAGAAAGATAGCGTGACAATTATTAACAACGATTAAGCATATTAGCATCACATTAGCCTAAGACAGCTAACCTGGTTTGCAGAAACCAAGCTCAATGAAATACTGTTAGTAAAGTAAAGAAAGTAGTACACATGTAGTAGCCTGCAGATTGGTAAAGTGTTGTACATTAGTATGAGGAATGTTAAAATGCTATTACATACACAGCCAGTTATTTACTTCATCTTGTTAGAATCCATTACAACTTCCAAAATTGGTTGTTACAATAATGAATGGTTCTCCCTCCCTTGCAATCTATTACAGTCAGATGTACAGGTTAGTCAACAGCCCTATAGCTTGACACCTGTTTTATGATCCTTGTTTGCATGCACATTTCAAAACCAAGTCATTAATAATCACTATTGGTCAAGTTCTCTCCTGGGTGGCAGCATTCTTACAGTAATAAGATGCCATCAAATATGAAACCCAGCGTTCCTCCCCAGGCTGAGGTAGTGTATTATCCAGCTGCTGTGACACTCATCAAAACAATGAGCTGACATTCACCTCCCTTCTGAACCACTAATTGGCTATTATGCCTAACAGGGTTTGAAGGGCCACAGACACTTCCCCCTCAGCTCATGTCCGACCCCTGATAGGTCGGCTCACCTCAACACTGTCTTGCTGTCATGGCAAGTGGCATAAAGGAGGAAAGGGAGAGGGTCACTTATACTGGTCAATAGTTGGTACACAAGTCATTTGGGTAACAGTGGGGAAAACTGTCAAAGCTCTGGTTTGTGTGTCTCTGTGTAAATACTGTATGATTGATCCATTATTCGCTTGATAATTTAACAACAGCATGTATTATAACAATTGTATTTTTTAAATTGTATGTCATGCAAAGACTGCAAGTATTTCCTGGCTGCAAGTGTGAGGATATTTATTGTCTAATATATTGTAAATTAAATATATTTTATCTTTGCAATAGAAAACATCACATATTTGATTTACTACAGAGGCTTGTTACTTTGTTGTAAAAATAACTTGACATTCCAAGTAAATTATGGCAGGGATTAAAGACACAATTAAATGATGTGTGGTTGCTGTAAATCACTTTTATATTACTCACAAACAGTTTTCCACACAGCGCTTCATAGCAAAGGGCTACAGCTATTGGAACATTGATCAAACACAGAATAGGTAGACAATGGAGGTACAGTGCGTTAACTTTATATGGTCTAATTCACTAAAAACCCAGATCTAAAATGTAGGACCTGCTGTGCACGAGCACATACATTATTTCAGGATGAACAAACGGTAAATTCACAGGTCAGAACATCAGAGAGCTCTTTCATGTCCGTCAGTGCACAGAAAGAGAGTTAGGTCCACATAAAGGGATGTTACTGAGGCCTGGCTTTTAAGCACATATTAATCTGAGGCTCTTTCGGCACAACACAAAGCTGGAATTAGTTCTGCGTCTATTTCTGTTTCTCTCCTTGGATACCAAAAACCATTGCAGCCAGGTTTAATTACAGGCTTATTATCTTAGTTGGGCCTTTGTCGGGAAAGTATGGGCTGGGGACAAATAGATGTAAAAGCTAATGAGTAAAATTATGAATGACTTCTCAGAAAATATATTTAACCAAAACGACTGTTAATTGAAATAAGTATGACCCACTTTAAATATATTCCCACCTATAACTTTCCTGTTTAAAAAATGTTTTAAAGATGATAACCCATTAGAAATGTCTAAATTAAAGTGTAGTTATACTTGTGTTTAATGACCGTGTATGCTTTGAATCATGTACTGGACAAAATACACAGCGGTTTAACTTTGTGTCAAAGACTGGAAAAGGGCAATTGCAAGTTAAGCTTGATTTCTGCTCAGATGATTTAAGCTCCTAATGTAATTTAAAATAATTTGCATAATCAATATTTAACATGTAATCATGCAAGAGTGAGGTGGAGCTGAAACCGCCTCTGAACTAAATTCTCATTATGCACCAATTTTATACTTCAAAAGCTTCTCGTACAGATGGTCAATAATTCATCATTAACAACAAGCGGTGAAAGAGCATATCTGAATTTCATGCACTTATCAAACTCACGGTGTATTATGTACATACATTTAAAAAAAGTGCCGACTCATTGCACAATAGACGGAGTAAAAGTTTGCTTTTTAAAGGTCAGAGGGCTGCAGGTTGTTTGTTATGCACAGTGGGTTGAGAGCAATTTACCTGTGGAACAGAAGGCATAGTATACTGAATATCTTGCAAGGCCCCGTAGTATTTAAAGCAGTCAATATAACCTGTGCATATATGTTCTTCCACCATAATCAGATTTTGTCTCTGCAAAACCCTGTTTCGCTTGACTGATTTATGGACATGTTGACTGATAATAACTGTAAAAACAACATTTCGAAATGTCTTTATATAATTCGCTTGACATTTCAAATCCTCTGTTTGCCGGGTGCACCAGTAGGCAGCCTCTGTTGTTTACAGTGGTGTGCTTGGGAGGCAGCTCCACAGCGGGGGAGGCAGGAAGGATAAACAAACTGGTGTAAAAAAGCTCTGGACAGCCTGGAGGCAGCAGCGGAGGGAAGCATGAGGACTCGACTGAACTCCATCTTAAGCTACATCTCCCACCCCCTCTGTGGTGGGCTGAGAGCCTCTGCTTCAGCATCATAAGGGTGCTGTAACTGTCTTGTGTAATAACTAGCAAACTCAATAAAACTGTTCGAGGAGCACAAGAGCAAGGATCATCAATTGATCCATTAATAATGACAGTTCTATTAACTGACCATATATTTTCTGTTTTTTTAAATGAACTTGTTTACTGTTCTTAGAAGTTAGATGAGATTATTGATACAACTCTGATATTTCTACATTAAATATCAAGCTACTCGTACTAAATTCCGAGCTTAGCTTGGCCCGAAAACTGCAAGTAGGTGAAAAACATGTCGATGTATACGTAGAAAAACAAGTTAAAAAGTGATGACTTCACTCCTGTTTGTGCTTTTGAACTCTGCTGCATGGCCAAAATAAGCACTTGAAGATGGTACTTTAATATATTATCCAGCAGCAGGTACCACCCTTCAAGGTATTTTCATTATTTTACATTTGTCAAGCAATAAATCATAAATCCAATCTCACGCATTCTGCTTTTCTTTTCTGCCTACAAGCGTTACTGTACAGTCCGAGGCAGTGAACGGCATCCTCAGAACCGTTGGATTTAACCAGAGGTTTAAGAAGCAGGCGTAATAAAATATGTTAAAAGTATAACTGTGTAGAAATACCCCCCTGCAAGCAAGCAAAGTAAAACTTTATTAGCAACAACATGTCAGCAACTGGATAAAAGTCAGTCTGCATAGTGGCTCGTTTCAGAATCATGTTTATTACATTATATTATTATAATATACTAAAACGTCAATGTATAAGCATTTCATGTTGCATCTGATGAAGGCGGAGCCAATTAAAACTAGGCCAACTTTAGATACAGAATTTTACCAAATCTCCCAATTTTTTATTTAAAGTGGACCTATCATGCTATATTTAAATGATATATTGTAGGGCCATACCTATATAAGGTATATTTATACGTTTCTGTTTTCAAAATACCAAACAGATCATGATTTTAAGCCATGCCTCATTTCGCTCTATTTGCTGTTGTCCAGCACTGTTTTTGCAGGGGGCTGATTCTGTGAGCTGCAGCTGACCACGCCCCCCTGCAGGAGAGGGGAGCGCACTCTGAACAGCTGCTGGGCTGTCAGAAGAGGGGGAGAAAAATAGATCTCCGTCTTCCGTGTTTTATTATAGCCTATTATTATATAGAGTCGTTATTCATTTGTTTTAAAGCTCAATAAATAACAAAGAAGACCTTTGACCGGCACTTTTCTAATTTTGTCTGGAAGATTTAAACTTTAACCTCTTAAGCCCTGAGCCTGTTTTTCAGGTCTCAGGCTCGAAAATGACATTCCCAGAACAAATGACCATATCTTCCCTTCTAAAAGGGTTAAATTAATAATCTTTATTCTCAAAGTAATGATAAACCTGTGAGTTGGATGTAGAAAAGTCAGAATCAATATAGATGTTTTTTATTTTAAAGAAAATTCAGATTTTACATAGTAAAAAACTGTAAATTATAGTGTCCGTCCAAAAATATTTTTTTACTTATAGTGAAAACTACCCTTGGATGATGGGTTAGTAGACTAAAAGCTTTAGGAATCCAAAGTACAACATATAATAAGCACCCTGTATCAAGATTGATGCAAAACAAGTGAAATTTGACCTTTTTAGAGAGATTTAGCCAAAAACACCCACTTCTGGGGTCATTTGGGTGGATTTGACCTATCTCTGGCCACCCTTGGTCGATTTTGATGAATGAAAGCTCTTTATAACCGCTAGAGCCAATGGAATCGAGGGAAAGTTATATACACACCAAAATATTAACAGATAAGGAGTGAGAGTGACGCGTTACCAAAACCGGAAGCTGCATACACTCTGGTGGCTACCATTAGCAGCTAACTTTTCCGCTCCGATTTTTACATAAAAAATGGAATTATGGATTATAAATAATTTTTTAAAAGGCACAGGTACATTATCAACCTATGGATCAACAGTTGTAGACATTTTTTTTTTCGTTTTAATGCCATTGAACACGTCTTTTGACCTAATTGACAGCTACGGTGAGACGATCTGCCGTAAAAGCTCCGTAAAGGTACATGTTGTGATGTCTGTGTTTGCTTCCCCTGTCGCAAGTTTGGATCGCTCAGTGATGACACTATACCTAAATAATCAGTGGAGTCTCAGCTTTAATAGGCTATATTGTATGTGCAGCTACGATAAGTAATAAGAGTATCTTTATCTTGAATTGTGTGCCGCAGTGCGTTAGAATTTTTTCGCTCAGGGGTCATTTAGACGCTTCTTATGAGACTTGTGTTTTGTTTTGGTAAAAATGGTTCATATCTTCAGTTAGCTGAGATTCTTCCCGTTAATCTGGTGCTACACATTAATAGTTTCATAAATGTTAAGAAGCCCTGAGACATTATCTCGAAAACAAAAAGGTGGGAGGGGTCCAATGGGGGGACCGCCGTGCTTAAGAGGTTAACGGACATCTTGACCGGCGAAAGAAACTGAAACTGAAACTCTGCCGCACGGTCCCCTCGTTCCTTGGAAGAGGCGGAGAGGTGGGTGTTTGTCATCTGCTGGTGGACTAACCGGAGATAATTACAGTGCTTGCCTCGACGGGGAGGGATTGCATTGAATTAAAGCAGCAGGAGCAAACGCTTGCCTCGGGGAGGGAGAAAAAAAGCCATAGCGGAGAATAAACAGAAGGGTAACCATGGTAACCATGCGCGGGAAGTCTTCTTCGCTGCTTTTGTGGCAGACTACAGCGCCACTTACAGGCCTGGCATATGTACTACAGCGTCTCCAGCGCTTTCGAGCGGCAATGGCCGGCCGTGGCCCAACCCCACATTCCCCTGATAGGTGGAGAGTTGGCCCAATAGCCGTAGCGTCACTTTCCTGACGTCAGTAAAGTGTTCAAATCTGGATCAGTTTTTATCAGATCCGTTGCAGCCCCTTTTTTAGAGATTTGGGTATGGAGGAAAATAGAGAGGGTTGTGTTTTCTGACACTTGGTGAGTTCCCTGGAACACCGGGGACACATATTCATGTATAAAAGACGTACAAAAGTGCATTTTGCATGATAGGTCCCCTTTAAGTAAATTGCATAATGTTATCAAATAACATGTTTAATATTGAGTTGTTATTATATTTTAATTGTATTGGCCTCTCTTCCCTCCTTTCCTGTCTCTCTTCTGCTATCGAACAAACATTTCCTTAAAGAAATCCTATTAACCTAATAATGAGAAACTTTCCAAAAATAATGACTTAGAATTGAAAAACAGTGAAAGCTAGATTCAAACCATAATATATAGAAAATGTTTCTCATATGCATTACTATAGGATCTTTTCCCCCATCAAATTGTCAAAAAAATTGGCTTATATTACTGTAATCACGCTGCGTACTTTTCATTCCCCAGCCTGACCATTAACCTTTGGCCTGGCTGGCTGCACGCTCGTCATTAGCATAATTAGCTTCACCTGCAGCCTATTAGCTTCTGACCAACCGCCTGCTCACCTCCACTGTATCAAGCCTCCAAAGCCTCCCGTTGAGGAAGTTAACTTAGCTACTTTGTATCACTTCAAATGCGGTCATTTAAATTGGCAAAAGTTCTTACAAAGAAAAAGAAGTCATTTTCAACCTGCATTTGTCCGTAATGGAACGATACACGGATAATTATGCATATGTGACTGCTGAAGTTACACCCTGGAAGTTCGGAGTTTCCTGTCCTGCTGTCTGCACACGGCTCTCCTCCCCTGGGAACCACAGACCACCGCTTCACTTCAACAAGCTAAGTAATTGCTGCTTTTGCTAATTATATTTTGTCAGATGATGTCCTGGCTGTATTATGTTGGGTTTGTGTGCTGTTTCAGATCTTCCTTTTCAATATATTGGCGTTTTCCAGCTGTTATTTGTTTGTATGCTGCTGCTTCTGTTGGTTCACATTCATATTAATTATGAAAACGCCTTCTTTCTAGGGCCTAAGCTCATTGGTGGTCGTTTGGCAGGTGCAATACGATGTTTTCATGCTGTTTGTTTACATAGTGGGAATGAACATCCACATTGGAATGACTTCACATATCCCAGCCATTCATGAGGTCATCACCATTGTTTTGAAGGATTAGTTGCAAGCTTGGCTCTCTGGTAGAGGTTAATATTGTGCAGTATTGGCTTCTATATGATGTAAACACGATTATTGTCTTGCACACAGCAAATGATTTCCATTTAATAGTGGCATCCTCGCAATCCACATGCATAGCATAGGAAATCATGTTTATAATATCACCACCCAGCTTAATATTACAGAGAACTTGAAGCGATACACATTGCTTTACTATTCTGCATCATAATTAGATTTAAAATATTGAGGTGCTATTAGTTTTGCTGCTGCTGCGACATTAAACCAAACTGATCTAGATATGTTGTGGCCATCTGCTTATTATGCTACATAATGTGTGTTAGTCATAACGAATATTTGTGATGTTTTTTTTATCTTCTGCATAGTTTATGTGTCTTCACTGCAGCAAATTAGGTTGATTGATGGGGCCATCAGATTCACTAGATATACTCCTTGCAACATGCAGATGGTTCATTGGAGAAAAGTGAAACAGACAGTGGCTGCGTTTCACTTCTCTTATTTTTCATTTCCTCGCTCCTCGGTCTCGGTCTCACCGGAAGTTGATTTGTCTGCGCCATCTTGAGTAGCGTCCCAATGGCCTTATTTTTGCCCGAGGAGCGAGGAGCGAGGAGCGATAATGGAGGAGCTATAATCGAGGAACCACCAGACCATCCTTCGATGAAATCCTCAGACACTCGCCCCGCCCCCTTACTGTGTATCGCTCACTGATTGGACGATGCAGCGCATGTCAGACGATCAGCTGTGCAGCGTCATCACAAACGGACGTCGCTTCACGTGACGCTCCGGAGGAAAGGACGTCCCATTGCTCTTAAAACTCATTTCCCTGCTTCTCGTGGTTTCCTTGCGTCTCTCCATGCTTCCCTGGTGGGAGGGACTAGTCGCAGGGAAACGACGCAAGTGAGGGACGCAAGGAATCCATTTAACCGAAGTGAAACGCAGCCAGTGACGTGCGGTGAGGTTCATGGCTGGTGAGGCACTGACTCACTGAGTCAGATTTACAAATATTATATGTTGACCTTAATCGAAATATTCGGTTATTTTCAAAAGCTTTTTTTAGTCTGATGCTTCGATTCATTTTAAACAGACCGTTCAACAAAAGGATACCCAAAATCTAAATATTGGATTGTTCTTTCTTAGTAAGATCCCATTTTCATTACAAATGTGGTCTTACCTTGACTTGAAGATGAAGTCCATGCTATCCTTCTGGACAACAATCTCTATTACTTTTTTGTAAAAGTCCTCCTTATCTTCCTGTAGTTTCAAAAGTCTAGTTTGTTGTTTGCGTCTACCGTCTCTGCGTAGAATAACAGTAGCAACAAGAACCTGTGGGCTCACGTGCGCCCCCTTCAGTGCGGCAGAGGTTATGGCTGCCCCTGGTGATTTTTTCATTGCCGGTGTATGATGAGACCAGCGGGCCTAAATATCATATACGTGAAATAAGTTATTTAGAGACTATGGATGGCGAGGATAAATGTAATAAAGGGATCTACAAACATTACATTGGTGACCTACAGTGAGATGGTAACAGGCATGCGCTTAGGGCCCGCTTTCCAGCCAGTTTCTGGGGTGACGCATTCTGAGGTGAGACAGAGCTCATCTGTGCCTCACCTTACCCCACAGTAACTGGCTTGGGCGCGCTCACAAAATAAGTGCCCGCGCTAAATTAGTGCCCGTGGTCCAGCAAGTTACTGTGGGCTTACGAGAGGCAGAGCACGTCCCTGCCTCACTTCTCATCGCTCCCGTAGCGGAGCTCGGCAAATTTGCTGATTTTGACTATAAAAAGTGATTGGAATCATACATAAATCACACTTACAACACAGATCAGTGGAGACATTTTATTATTATTACATCGGAGTATGACAGGTACTCTCTGCCTCCTCTGCCTCCCCTGACTGCACGTAGCTGGAAACAGAGCAGTGGTTTTGTCAGAGGCGTGGGAAGGTATTTTGAGTGGGGGTGCTGAGGTGCTGTCCGATGTACTAATTACGCACGGGGGGGGGGTGACGTTGACATACACCGAGCAAAACCACACACACACACAGTGCATAACAATGGACTCCAGTGCACGCTACTACGGACACTATGGAGCCGGTGGCATAGCCACCATAGGGCCAGGGGGCCCAGGCCCGCCCAGTTTACTAATTGGCCCGCCCTGAGAAAGCTTCGGTGTACTTCTTATTTATTTATTTATTTTGTATTATTATTATACATTTTTGTAGAAAGAAGTGAAATTCCAGTGAACAAATATCGAGTTGAATTAATGTTGTATGTGTTTTATCCTCTCAACGGAACTAATTTCTGGTAAAAACTGGTTGAGGTGGTATGAAGATTTTCCCTGGGTGGAATACAGCGCAAGTAGGCACGCGCTTTTCTGTAAAATGTGCAGACATTTCCCCAGCCCAGGAGCTGAAGGTGCATTCACAAGGGATGGATATGTAGACTTGAAGCACCTGCGTAACTCGTTGGAGAGACATAAAAAAAGCGAGGACCACTGCAACTCCATGTGCAGGTTTGAATGCTACAACATTACATGTTACTTGTCAAGGCCCTGACACACCAAGCAGTCACCAGAGAACTCGCCGACGCCGACTGTTGCGTCACCGTGTTCTCCTGCGTCTTGGCCATGTGTCGCACTGGAACACACCGCAAAGACTTCAGCCGAGCACGTACGAACTGCGCATGCGTGAGTGGCAATAACTCTCCTTACCAGCAGGCGGCGGTAGTGTGTATTCGTCATTCAAAAGAGGCAACAACCGGAAGACAGAGAAGAAGAACAGACTGCGTGATCTAAACAAACAACAAATAGCGTGTGCGTTCCATTTTCACTCTCGTCCATCGAAAACATGTTTCGTGCGGTACTGGAGCTATCAGCCATTGGAGTGTTGCTTGTGGAAGACATTCTCAAGCAACCGTTTCGCTTCTCATGCACTGATTCGCTAGCTGAACAGCCAATCAGAGTGATTTCTTTGTCCGATTGCCTGTGGCCGTACACATGCCGCAGTTTTTGCGTGGCTGTGTCTTTAGTTGAAAGCCCAGTGGCGATCTGTTCATCTGTCATACTGATCATACACTCAATAACTTTGTTGTTATTAGCATCTGGTTAGCTAGCTATGCTAACGAATATAAGAAGCTTTTTCTACAACCAGTGAGCTAAAGGCACATCTTTATATGATCATTATAATTATACAAAAATAAGAGAATAAAATAAACTGGTATAAAATACTATATGACAGTAAAAAAAAGTTGTCATTAATAAACAACAATAGAGTTTGAAAGGGGAGTGATTTGTAAAATATCCATAAAGAAAAAGAAAATGTGCTTACAGTTCTGTTTCATATGGGTGTTGAGAGATGTATCCATAGATCTCTGAATGTTGCTCTCAAAGTGCACCAGATTGATGCTTTTAATTCAACATTTAAAAAAAACCCGGACCCCCCTAGAGGAGGTTAGGTCCCCCCCCCTACTTAAATCATTTCCACATGGATAGGAAACTAAATACATTTGCACACATCTTGTGTCCATATCTTTCTGTGTTGGGGGTCATGCCACACCGTGCACGTGCATGCATGCGCGAGTCATGTTAAGATATCTGGATTAAGAGGTTGCTTTTTCTTTGCACAGCATGAAAGAAAGGCGAAATGAATGGGCTGTGATTTTAGTATTTTTAAGCAGAGGTCAATCATTTGTACGGCCCTCGGAGGATGTTGAAAAAATTGAAATGGCCCTTGAGAAAAAGGTTCCCCACCCCTGATTTAAGCCTACAATTGCAGGACAAAACAAGACCTTCAAAGACGTCCTCTTGGGCTTTGAGAAACACTGATTGACCATTTTTCACATTTTCTGACATTTGAATGATTCGAGAAAACAATTGATAACTGAAGCCCTAGAATAATCTATGTGATTGTTCATATTTTATACATTTCTTTCATTGTAAAACAAGCTTCTAAAAACAAATAGTAAGGGTTATACTTTTTTGGCTTGCTTTGTGCAACTTTTTTGTAATGTTACTGCATCCTCTATTGTGCTGTTGATGGACCTTCTTGAGTCAGATAACGGTAGAAGAAAAAGGTTTTAATGATGTAAGGGTTAATGAAAACGCAAACGTGTTTATAGTGCATTTTAATCTAGTCATTAATAAAGCGCATAACCACATCCCAACAGGACCAATTGCTGTAGCATTTATTGTTAAGAAGACATTGATGAGAAGTGATATAGTGGTCTCGCATAATATATTGTATTGTAGGTGTAGTTGTCTCACCACTGACTCTGGTTTACTGCTTTAGTGCCTTCTATAGGAATGAAAAGATTATAGGCTGAGTATATATTTAATGCCCATCCGCCCTGTACTTCTTCATTCTACGCTTTCTTGCCGTTTCCTTTCATGTTTTATGCTTCAGCGGCCCATGAGGAATCAGTGAAGTCGTATCTAATGAACAGACCATTAAAATGTGGTCTTGACAGATTGAGTCAGGGAGAAGTGTAGCAGGTATTCACACAATAACAGAGATCTCTAGATGGAAGGTATTATTTGTATTTTTAGCATCACTGAGGTTGCATGGTTAGAGGGATAATCATGGATACTAGGAAGGTTTCCAAATGTCCCAGTGTTTTTTTCACTCGTCTCCTTGCATACTTAAGTCATGTTTAGCTGCAGGTACTCGTGTTGCAATCAGGGGTTTTTACACTGAGCTGCCATGTGACCCCTCATGCAGCAGGGGGAAGTGGAAGGCTGGTGACAGCGTCCATAACACCCCAATCAGCTCCTTCATATTAGTATTCCTGTATCCTGCCCTGTGTTATTTTCACCAGCTGCCCACCACATATCTGAGTCGACGTGTGCATTTAAATGTTGTCCACTCGAGTTATCTTGAGCCATTAGCATCGAGGGGGCTGCTTTCACACAACATTAAGCCAAATTCAGAAAACATCACATTTGCAGCGATCATCAGAATTAGTTATGTCTGATTCTCTGATGTGAGGTTGTGAAATATTAAAGAGGAGATTAACTTGGCCTGTAATCATAATAACACTAATACAGAATCACTCAAGCTTGAACTCTACATTAAGTAGAATGACAGGAAGAGAGCAAGGAAGGAAAGATGAAATGCAATTTTACACCACATGCCCCTAGCAAAAATTAATTAAGTACCTTCATACCTACTGTTCCCATTTACCTTTTCATCAAAAATGCTTGAGGTTGTTTAAGTCTGACAAAATGGATCAGAACAGGGAATCATTATCATATTTTGTGTTTAAAGGGTAAAAAACTGTCAGCTCTTGTTATGCCCATGAAAAGAGTTGATGGCATAATGATTGTTTTTGGTTCAGGTTCTGACCTTTTCAATTTGTCAGTGTTTGATTCACAGCTTTGTCAATCAAATATGTCAAATTAATCGGCAAGCAGCAGCGATTTTTCAGACCTGCTGGAACTAATTTAGGGATTTTATATATTCAGTTACAGCAAAGAGGAAAACTCCTGCATAATCTTTTGGACTATACAGGCAAATAAAGTGAAGATTTTGTCATTTGTTGAGAACATACGAAAAAATACAGGCTTTGAAGCACTCTGCAATGTTGTTCTGTAATCACAAGCAGGTGCAACTCAAGTGACTCTCTTTCATAAGTCCTCCTACTGAGCACTCTCAAAATTAGATAAAAAAAAAAAAAAACATTAGGAAGTTAAAATGGCATTATGTGAGCTGTTGCAGAACCGAACACCCTGCAGCTCTTATTATAATGAGGAAAACATTATTAAACATGGCTGCAACTGTTTATGGAGATGGACTGTTTTTCAGTCCCAAACTTAATATGAATACATGACACATTCAGTAATCACACAGAATGATTAGATAACCTCTGGACACAATTATGTTGATGCAACTGCTTATTAGACGAGTAGAAAAATGAACATAATATTGCAGTTTCTTTTTTCTTTTTGTACAAACAAACCAACAAGGCTGCAGACCATAAATATGTAGTCTCAACGGTGAATCAGCCGCAGCTCATTAGCAGTGACTTTTCTTACTGTGCTGTCAAAAAAGCCCTAAAAGTGACTGTTTCTCTGATTTCCAGTGCATGTATGGGTTGAGGAAGAAAAGATACTGTAGTGCGATAAACATTTTAAACCATCTGATTAAACATAAAATGCATCAAGGCCGAGATAATTGCAAAGTTGACATTTAGAGCTGCATAACATTACGTATTTACTGTACACAAACTGCGGGAGAAACACATGGTAATCCTCCTTGAAATGTTCTCATATCCCTCTTTAACGCATCAATAAATCTATCGAACGAGGAGTGTGTTTCTACACCAGCTTCACTCATTAACAGTCCATAGGAACCAGCTGTTTAAACAGGCTGCATTGACAGAAGAGATGTGACTCAAATTCCTTATCAAATAATGCATTGGAGAAAAGAAAACAAAGTGATGACTGTAATGAGACATGGCTGAAGCCCTTCAGTCTGCTGTGAAATATTTTCTGTTTAATGGATGATTGTTTAAGCTCTAACCGGAGAAAAGCAACGTTGTGCACGTGTCAAATCCATTGCACAGTTTCCAGAAGGCCTCGGCTGGGTTTCAATCTGATCACTTTTAAATTGAAAGACATTTCACATCTGTTGTTTTTTTTCACTCGAGGTCCTTTTGTGAACACTAAACAAAGGACTTTTGTAACTCCTAATAGTAGGGGGGCTTTGGAAGACCATAGGTCCTTGAATGTGTCCTGATATTTAATTGCAGGGCTCAGTGTGAATTTTCACGTGTGCCCCTTATCAAAGTCTAAATTACCAGTACCACCGTCTGCCACTTCTATAACCCCCCGCCTCAACAGCATTAGCCAGTCATTCAACCCGCCGCTGTAATGTGGCTCTAAAAATGCTCACATTAAAAACCTGAGTACCAGCTCTATTCACAGGGAATCATTATCATAGTTTGTGTTTAAAGTGTAAAAAACTGTCAGCTCTTGTTATACCAATGAAAATAGTTGATGGCATAATGATTGTTTTTGGTTCAGGTTCTGACCTTTTCAATTTGTCAGCGTTTGATTCATGAAGTACTGTGCCCTCTCTACTGGATACTTTTCCCTAAGTAGCTTGATATTTGGATGAATTGCCCTCAGCTATCTGTCATGAGTTGCAAAGGAGTTACAGCGAGTCTGTCGCCTGGTCGTCATATTGGAGGTCGCAGTGGCTGTCAAAATGAAAACATTTATACAGCAAACCTGTCTCAAGGGAAATGAATGTGGCTGATTTGTGTTATTTCCACTGTTCCACTGGAGATAAATCTGTTTTCCAAGCTTATCGTCACTGCCCCATTACAAAGTAGACACTGATGGCTAGCTTGCCAAAAGTAATCCCCTGAAATACTTGGACCACTATGATCAATTTTGGGTATCTACAAAAGTTGCCTAATACCGGTATCTATCAGTATGAGGCGTGTGGTGCAGTGGGTTGAGCGTTGGTGTTCGGATCAGGGGGTCACAGGTTCAAACCCCACAGCATGTCGTTGGGTGTTTCTCAATCGTGAGTAAAGCTGCTTCAGAGCCACTATTTCAAGCATACTATGTCATCGAGTGCCGCCGAAGTACTGTTCCAATCTCCAGCATACTTGGAAATCTACCGAGCCCGGCGTACTTCGTAGCGAGAAATTTCGAGGCTGCACATGTGTAGACTCCGCGGTCTTACAATCCCCACAATGCTTTGCGCACGGACACATTTCCCCAAATCTGTGGCGGAAAATGTAAGGCGGGGCCTCTCATATGACGCACACCTGCACACTTGCTAGCCTGTTCCACTTTTTGTTTTCCGAATGCCAGGAAGTATTCTTGCCTCGCTTCTGAAGCAAGATGCTCGGCAGACATGTGCTACCAAGCAAGCGTACTCGCGATTGAGAAACACCCGTTGTGTCCCTGGGCAAGACACTTCACCCCAAATTGCTCCTGTGGGGATTGCCCACAGTATTGAGTATGTAAGTCACTTTGGATAAAAGCGTCTAACAAGTGACGCGTAATGTAATCTAACCTTCTTCAGGTTCTTAAATCTGCCAACAAATAATTAAACACATCTTCGTCTACAATGTGCTGTAATTAGATTAAACCTTTGCAATCATAATAACCTCTCGAAACTCGCAGGGAAATGCCACAACAAGCTGAAAAACACAAATTGACACCTGTTTCTTTTTAAAGTTGTCTTGGCTGAAGTGGTGCCAAACAACTTACTTTTAACACATTTAGCAGACGCAGAGCAACGGTATTATACATTACATTTGGAGTCTAGCTTCTGGTATCACAATGAGTGTAACTCGACTATACACTCTCCTTTTCCGCTGCCAACTTCTGAGTAAACACCTGAATGCTCCTGTGTGTTCACCAGCTAGTCGCTCACTGACTCTGATCTTTTGTTCTGCGCTGTGTAAGCCTTCAGTGAGTTTATCTGTGCTTTTTTACTGAACAGCTGCCTGCAGAAAATGATGCAAAAATATTTTGTAAAGCTTACAGGAACCCGCTATACTGGGTGATTGTCAGATTTTTAAATTACAGATAAACATTTGAGCAATTGTTCATTAAAAACATTGATTTGTGCAGCACTTAATATGGAATACCTCAGTTTAATGTTAAAATGCCATCCATAAAGTACATTGTAACTACAAATGTTAATTTGGCGGTGAAATACTGCTCGTTTGGCATTTTTGAAACTCACAGTGAAGGGGCAGACTGGAATGAAAATGGAGGAGAGAAGGGGTTATCCTAGACTTGAATCATGCTGGCAAAGTTGTGGTAATGTGGCAGGCGCAGTTACCACGTGGCTATCAAAGGGCTCTATGAAATAAATGAATACCCATCTCTACAGTGTATACAACTCTCTTTCTGACCACATTTTTAAAACCTAGTCACAACCCATATGCTGCTAAAAGCTATGGGCTCCAACAACTCAATAGAATTTTTAGTGATACATTATTGTCATGAAGAAATAAAGCGCTGCCAGCATCTGCTAAGAGTAATTTATTGCCATTCTCCCAAAAGGGTAATGTATTTGAACCTTTTGGGCGTCTGCAGTAATAGCAGGAGATTGTGTGGCCTGTTTGTTAAAGACAGTAGCATGTAGAAGCAGGCATGTAACGCTGCCACCACTCTTTGGAGAGATGATTTGGTATCTTTCCAGCACAATGCTTATTGTGGCATACTGTACCCAAACAGAGCCTCACGATGTAGGAAACACAATAGAAAATACTGTCTGCGTGGGTGCAGGCATGTGGAAAACAGCATATTAAATGCTTTCTACTTTAGCTGTGACCGTTATGAGGAAGGTACATTATTATGAAACGGTGTGTATAAATGCCCATTAGTTCTTATTAAGTGTTTTATTTTCCCTTACCCCCAGTCTGACCAGCTGAGAGCTCCCCATGGTTATAGCTTTCAATATTCCTGCAGCTTTCTGAAGGACAACACTCAAGCACCATTACAAAAATATCCAGAAAATTCTCTTGATGGGTTCCTTTCTTTCTTCGTTTGAGCTGTGAGCAGAAAATCCCTACAGTAGAAAGCATCACAACATCTCAAAGTAAAGAGCTTCTAATGTAATTATTTTTCAATGTTTTATTCTTATGCACATATATTACTTTCTTTTTTGTTATTCAATGCAATTAATTTAAAGATATCTTATATCTGACGGTTAATAAAAACAAATGTATTGGGTTGAGAAATGGAATTAGATATTAGTTTTATTTTCAGAAATGTCGCTATAATGTATTCACTATGGTAGCTGTTGTATTTTTAATATATTTATTAGCTAGATTTTCTAGAAACGGGCACCTTTTTTTTATTAATAAAGAATGTCTCAATTGATTTTCCTGACAATTCTCTATACCATGATATATATGGAAGTGTGGTATAATATAACATTTACCACAATGGAGGACTTATTCACATCGCCCACTCATACTTTCCACAAAAGCGACATCTATATAATCAGTTAGTGCAAATGACAAAGGAAGAGAGAACCTGGATAATTCACTGGATTGAAATTGAAGTGCTGCAGGAGACCCAGAAACTATAAATGCACGAGCAGCAGGCCTCAGATGCTACTGAGACTGTAATAATCAAAATTGAGCCTTGAGTGTTTTTAATTTGTAGAAGAAGCCTGATGTTGGTATATGTCAGGGCACGCGGCACCATAACCAGTGGCACACTAGGAATAAGTGGAATAAGTGTGCAAATTATTACAATTTTATTTTCACTTCACAAATTGCAGTAGGCTACCCATAAGGAGCTGTACAAATGCCACAGTTTTTGCGTGCCTGTGTCTTTAGTTGAAAGCCCAGTGACGATCTGCTCATCTCTCATCGAAAATAATATGCTACACAGGGGCGGACTGGCCATCTGTGTGTTCTGGAGAATCACAGAACGGACGGTCGTCATTATTATTATGCCGTTTAAACCAATTATTTAAATTTGTTTAAACCGCATCATGTAAGTTGCGCTGACAGGTGAAAGAGGTCCAGACACTGCTTTCCCGCAGCGAGGCCCTCCTGTTGACAGTTTACGAGCGTCGAGCTCTTCACCCCCCCATTGACCCTGATCACAATTTTTCTTTCAAATGGCACTTCATATCAAAAAGGTTGCCGACCCCTGGTATACGTCATCTATGATAAAATGTTACCACGTTTACAAAAAGCTTTCTTTGTAGTCAAGTTAAGGGCCAACATCTTCCCTACTTAACACCCTTTACACTCTTGCCCTGATTTGGCCTCACAAAACTGCGTGTTGCGTTTAGGTCAAATTGAAGGCTGGTGGACCATTGTCTGCTTTGCAGTCCTGTTTTGACTTGGCTGATCTAAAAATGGGAATAGTTCGATGAAAACGAGGAGGCTCGGTGCAGACAGCTAGCGGTAAGTGACCTGAAACGAACACGTCACTAACAACCTTAAGCCTCTAATATCATTTTAAATAGGGTGAGGTATATAAATAAAAAATGGTAATTATTAGCATGCGGGACAATGGAGGTTTTTTAAAACAGCCTCTGCTGGCCATCTGATGAACTGCAATTTTGGGCACTAGCGCATGGCTACATTGCTCAGCCCTGGAGGGTTGCTGCTTGTTACCAATACAAAGTCAAATGTCAAATGCAGTTTGCCATAACATTCTAGGATGTCAAAGTGCATCAATCTCCTTTTACAGTATACAGACAGCATGCTTTTTGGCTGTTCTGACCCACAATCCTTGGCAGAGCATATATGGGCAAGAGCCTAAAGGTTTTATGACAAAATGGTTTATAACAAAATGGCAAGTCCCAAAAGTATTGCATTCTACATGCAACAAAACATACACCAACAAGTTAAAACATTAAATGAACTATTGGGAACGCAGCTTTTGTGTTTGACCCATAGACCATTAAAGGTCACCTATCATGCTATTTTTAGGCAATAGCATAGGTCTCAGATATATACAAATATATAAAAAACATGTCTATGAAGTGTTTTGCTCAAAATACCAAACAGATCACCCATTCTAGCCATGCCTCATATCCCTCTATTTCACTTCCTGTTTCAAAAGTGCTGATTTTGGGTATAACACTTTAAAAAAAATATATAAAAAAGAGGGGCGGAGCTTATGCCTGCTCATGCGGGAGATTCTACCGGCAGATACTGCCGTGATGAAACGCCATATCATGGATTATCAAGGATTATTTCTGAAACAGTATGGAGCTCAAAGGCTTTCTCTATTTCCGGTTATACCACAAGGTGAGTTCCTTTTTTATTACCTGCTTCTTCACACACATGCTCTCCAGTACAGGTTAGCTCTGAGTGTTAGCGATGCTAATGTGAACACCGACCATATTACGTTCAAAACTGTTTGGCATTGTTTCTGATAGCAATGTTTCTGATAGTGCTGTGGGTCTGCATTGCCGATATGACGTCATATCGGATGCAAATCTGGATCAGCTCCGTTGTAGCCCCGTTTTTAGAGATGTGGAAACGGAGGAAAAGAGAGAGGGTTTTATTTTCTGACGCTGCGTGAGTTCCCTGACTAGGATTGGGAACTGAAACTCGGTTCCAGATGAGAACCGATAAAAAAAAGGGGCGGACTGGCCATCTGTGTGTTCTGGAGAATCACAGAACGGCCGGTCGTCAGCGGGCCGTTGGCGGCCGGCTCGGTTCGCTGGCGGCCGGCACCGCCCTTAATTTTTTAAAACGGCATCATGTAAGTTGCGCTGACAGGCGACAGAGGTCCACAGTGTCCCTGCAGCGAGGCTCCCCCCGCCCTCCCGTAGACAGTTCACGAGCTCAGTCACTTCATAACACCAAAGATGGATCGCGGTAAACGCTCTAAAGTGTGGCTCCACTACACTAAAAAAGAAAAAGACAAGGCACAGTGTAATGCCTGTTAATAGCTTGCCACAGGCACAGCTCAGTTAAAATAAAGCAAAGCTATTGTGTAATACATTTGTATTGCATGTATTTTTTTTATTTGTAAAAATGTCAGTTAAAGCTTAAAAGAATAAAGATATTTTTGTTATCTAAACGTTTGACCTCTTTCTTTTATAATTTTGGAATCGAAACGGGGATTCGATAAGAACCGGAATCGATAAGCAGACTCGGAATCTATACATTTCAGACGATACCCATCCCTATCCCTGACACACCGGGGACACATATTTATGTATAAAAGACATCAATAAGTGCATTTTGCATGATAGGTCCCCTTTTAATAAGGGTCCCTTTTTAACCGAGAGCCATTACTAGTAACAGATCAAAATAACCGCTTCAAACTCTAACTGTGGAATACAACTTTACAGCTACACCCATTTAGAGGCAAAGCCATTCGTTGCCTCTCACCATATTGATTAAAATGAAATTGATCCAGGCTCTTTCTTGCATTTCATAAGCAACTATCTAAAATCAACACAAAGACATCTCCAGAAAGCTGAGATGTGGATTTTGAGTGAGGGTTATGTGTATCAGGTGCCAATTTAATGGAATCTTAAGCTGGGCATATATTTGAAGTGCTGACAGGAAACTGAAGTTTGATATCAGATACTTGTCTGATATGGCTGCTAAATGAGCAATGTCGCGCGGCTTTCCTTAAAATTAAACGTCCTTGGAATTACAGTTGTATATGGGCTTATTAAGTTTTATCTTCTTGTGTTAGTGTACTGTATTTAATATTCATTTGAAAAGGAACACTGACTAAACTACATCACATTTTCCAAAGGGCCAATAAGTGATCTACAATTGTAATCAACTTCTATTGCTCAGCAGGAATCACGTCATTGACAACATGTCTCCACGTATCGCCTGTGTTTGCATTATTGTGACCTGTAACTGACACGCATTGTAAAGCACCCGTTTAATATTCCAGTGAGCAGAAAGCTTTTGTTTTGAAAAGACATCGCACCTTGTGAAGTGAGAGTTATTAGTATTGATCAGAAACCCCTTCAGGTATAGTAGAATCAGATTGTGTTCTGGAGCAGTAAATATCAAACTTATCGCACCTTGAAAACATTTGAATGGAATCTGTGACTTTATTAATTTAAGTATTTTTGGTGGAACCCAACAGTATTTACTGTTCTGTGTTTATGAATGCAATTATGTTTTTCATAGCTTAGGTCTTAAAACAATGTATATAAGTTAACTATTGTAAGTGATATTCATTGCAATTGCTGTTACTGCTTTTTTTGTTATTTTTACTTGCATCATACTTTTTCTTATGCTGCAACTTATACAAGTAGTACTGGTTTAATCTTTTAAATTGTTCATTTTTAAATTGAACAGTCCAATAATCAACTATATGTAATGTTTAAACACTGCAGCAATCAAAAATAAACTAGCTAAAATAAGGTTAATTTGATTTGCAATATATCATCATTTATGTATTTCTTTGTAGTACAGTTACAGTACAGAAATGTTTAAGAAATTACCTCCACCAAATTAAGAACATGGAGTGCAAGATTGAATAATTCTATATAATAACAAAATTGTAAGAAAACTTGTTTACAATTGTATGAAAGGTTAAATCAGTAGTGTTAGCTAGTGAATGGTTGTATAACTGAACCAAACCAAAGTAAAGTTGTGCTGCTGCAAGTCAGCAATGGCTTGAGAGAGAGGAGGAATGTGGACGGCTGGTCCTAAATTTATTCTGGATGGACTGTCCAGAACAATCTCTGCCTAACAGGACCTGAAGGGAGAAAGAAAACAGAGGCAGCAGCCCAGAGCGAGACAAAGCTACAGCAGGCAGAGCCAGAGGGCCGCACAGTGTGTTTCCAGTGCTGCTCCTACTCATTGATCTGGGGTTTTTCTACCAGAGAGTAAAGACGAATGTATTGGTCAACCGTAAGATGTATCTTTGATTCGTATTTTAAAGTTCTTAATAATCCTTCAGTATTGGTCTAAAAAATCCAACATAAAGGTCATTTGGGCTGCAGCAACCAATTGTCCCACTTGGTTGAACCATTTAAAGGTCCCCTATTATACTGTTTTTCATCAATATATTATCGGTCTCAGATATATACAAAACATGTCTCTGAAGTGTTTGGCTCCAAACAGATCATTGCAGCATCCCATAATCCCCTCAGTTTCAGCCCTGTTTCAAAAGTGCTGATTCTGATGAATAAGGAGCCACTCCCCACGCCCCTCTGAGAGATATTTGGTTAAAAAGAACACAATGGTGCTCTAGGAGGAGATTCAGGTGATTAGGGGTTACCTTGGTTGGTGATTGGCTAATGGTTAAACAAGCCAAAACATCGTTATGACATCATAAAGTGGCCAAAATCTGTCATTTTCAGACAGGTTTTTATATAAATGGATCAGGACAAAAAGTGAGCTGATCTTTTTTCCTGAAACTTTCAGAATCTCTTCACACAGAGGGGACACATGGTTATGTAGGTCCCTTTAAGATATCTCAAGAAAAACTTGTGAAAAACGTGTTCACATGTGGTCTAAATGTCGGCATCTTCCATGGACTATTGCTAGTGAATGTCTCAAAGTAATGTCCAAAGTAAAAATGGGCATTTGTGCATCATGCAAAATGGCGGCCAAAAGCTTGGTGATTTGTTTTCCAAAGTGGAAAGTTGGGGTCCACGCGATGAGGATTGTGGGTAATTAGCCACTGGGGCAGTAGCTGAAAGTAACGGTTCCCCTCAAAGCTGTCGTCTGTTGCATGCTGATAACATTGACATGTCCTCCTCTCGTGCCACATTCTGCAGCCTGCCAAACAATGGGAGGGGAACAGAAGGGAATAGAAAGTCACAGGAAAGAAAGGATGGCGAGGAAGACGGTGATGGATGAAGAGAAGGGCTGACCTTCGCTCATTAGTGAAACGACCTTCTGTAATCGATGAGCGGTGCAATCGAATGCCCAGAGACCCAGCTGATCACTCTCGGGTTTCTGATTGATATAACTTGATGAGGACTTGGCGGGTCTTTATAGGACATTTTCTGTCTATATCTTTCTCCACCATCTTCCCAATTGAGACATTTGTTTTGGTGATATTTATGTGTGACTGCAATGACTCAGTAAACTTACCATCAAAGTTTTCTCTATTATTTCCATTTGTAATCAGAGGCAATGGATTACTTTGGAAGTTTGTGTATGCGACACACTTAATATGTTATGACAAGAGACAACTTTTAGTTAATTCCTTCTCCACACCACTGAGATGCCTTATCCCTTATAACATTTGTCTTTTTGACATTCATAATTTGACTTTTAAGGAATAATACTGCTATTAGGTGTCATGTGATTAGGCATTTGATGTGTTTGTTAGCACGTAGACTTAATTATCTCGTAGTTAAATGGTTCATGAAAATCTCATCATTATTATAGTACAGTAATTCATATCATCTGAACTGGACTCTGTGAGGAAATAACCGGAAGGCGGTTCTGTCTGACCTTGGCACACTGTACTGCAGTAGTGAAAATAAACTTGGTGGGATTGAGAGAGGCTGATTGTCTTGTTTGACCTGGTTTGACACTGCCGGTAAAGTCTTTTAAAAACAGCCAGTGAACTGGAAGGAACACATTGAAATCAACAGCATAGACACAAAAGAGAGTGAAATCGACTTTCTATTGAGAAAGCCAAGGAACAAGTTGCAGTGATCCAAACAAAATCAAAATAAATCAAATCACACTTTTTATGTTTCCCTACTTCAGGAAGCAGGCCTGCTCCATTGTCTCAACTTTTAAGGTCAGGTTGATATGACGGCTCTGTGTTTGTGTCATTTATCAATCCGTTTCCAGTTTTTTTCTGGATGTATTATAAAGTGTTGCTTTTAAATCCTTGAAATTCCCCACTCACAAAGCGTAAATGTCAACAACTCCAATCACACACAACTCACCAGAAGTTATGGCTAACTTTAGTTTGAACTATTTTGATAAGGTATTCTGAGTTGGTCCCTCGTCAAGGCAGTCAGCATGCAGTTTGTGTGGTATGAGGCAAAGCATATTAATACTTTTCAGCCTCCAAACAACATGTCAGTCTGACACAAGGACTCGAGTCCATGGCATGATGCAGATTTTCAAGGTTTGAGACCGTCTTGTTTTTATGATAAAGTCATGGGCAGCGATGTCTCAGTCTACTTTTTCTTTTAAATCTGTTGATATTATTGAAGCTGGAATCCCTATATAGTATTTTGTTTCATTTAATTACTCATTAGGTGTACATCCTGTTATGTTATACCGGTTAACTTAAAGTGGACCTATCATGCTATATTTGAATAATATATTGTAGGGCCATACCTATATAAGGTATATTTATACGTTTTCTTTTTCAAAATACCAAACAGATCATGCATTTTAGCCATGCCTCATTTTGCTCTATTTTGCTCTCCTCCACCCTGTCTTTGCATGCGCTGCAGCTGACCACGCCCCCCTGCAAAGGAGGGGGCCGAGTTACGAGCGTCGTGTTACCATGCTGTTACCATGCCACGGCAACCTCTCATTCCCCTGATAGGTCAGCTCCTCCGTCCTGACGTCAGAGAAATGTTCAAATCTGGATCAGTTTTTATCAGATCCGTTGCAGCCCCTTTTTTAGAGATTTGGGTATGGAGGAAAATAGAGAGGGTTGTGTTTTCTGACACTTGGTGAGTTCCCTGGAACACCGGGGACACATATTCATGTATAAAAGACGTACATAAGTGCATTTTGCATTATAGGTCCCCTTTAAGACTTATAGTATCTGAGTCCCGAATGGGTGCTGGATCAGAACGGGTCAAAATTATGTTTGTCGTATTCTTAATAATATAGTAGCAACAGGTCTTTTGAAAAGGACAGCTCTGAACAAGTGGTGTGTCAAAAGGTGTCGGTATGTTTTAGCTAAAGTGTTTGTCGGATGGAGTTTCATATTCCGACACACACACACACACACACACTCACACTCACACACACACACACACTCACACTCACACTCACACTCACACTCACACACACTTTAGACGGCTATTGGCCTGGTGTGTTAAGGACCTGGTAGTAACGTTTTTTCATTCTGTGCACAAACAAAAAAAACAGTGAACCACTTGGAATGTATTCCAGGAAAAGTTTCTCAAACTGTGCCATTGTCCACATATTTAAATGATTATCACGTCCTGCATATATTATTGATCAATACAGAAGAAAGGTGGTATTTTTTGAGGGACAGAATGTTTGAATCTTGAACTGCAGGAGAAAATTATATATTGCTCTTCTTTTTTGATTGCGGTTGCTTATTGATTGGTAGAATCCTGCTGCTGCCAGTGTTGGCAGGGTTCCTTGTCTATTTGGACCAATTCAGCTTTAATGCAATTTAAATCAGACCTATTCAGATTACATCTAGCTGTCCTTTGTGTATTTTGTGTTCGGGAAGGTTAACGACAGCTCTGTTTTGGTTCTGGACAAAATGTCTTGGGTGCTCATGTTTAGCACCATTTATACTCAAGCTTTTCACATGTCTTCAAAAAATGTTTTGCAAAGGGAATAATGGAATAAGTAAGGCTGCAATTATTCGTGCTTTCACCCCGTGACACCAATATTACAATTCCTTTTCACACTCCAAATAACTCTAATTCAACTTCAAACGAAAAATGTGTATTTGGACAACCTAGTTTTGTAGGACACATAATTTCTAAAAGTTAAACATTTTAAAAGAACACCCCAATGATTTCTTTAATATTGTTCAATGTGTCTTGGTCTTGGTAGGCTTCCTTTTTAAAAAGCCTTTTGAGACAATCCTGTGATGAAGAGCTGAATGAATAAGTTTCCTTGAATATGACATTTATGAAGGGTGACGCTTTTGGCCTTTGGTTCAAAGTGACTGCTGCCAAGCTCCTCTGTGCTAACACAAATGTGGGCTCTGCTTGTGAAGTGAAAATAGGGAATATTTTCATAGTGAGATGATATTATATTCAGCTGGCGGGGGGACCAGGAGTCAGATGCTGAGTGATCGTATGTGGCTGTAATAAAGTAGGAATTATACTGTTGAATTGCCTTGGAGGGTGCCTCAAGGTATAGCTTCTTATGGTGCTGATGCAGTGCAGAAATAGCAGAGAGGGCCACTGACCAAAGCTCTTTTATATCCAAAACACTTCCTATAGTCGCATCCACAGCTGTGATCAGTGTAATGAGTCACTGATCAATCCAGTCAGGCTTTCAAGCATATTCTCTGTGATTTGTATTTCCAACAATACTTTAATTAAGTCCAAAAAGTCAGACTCAATTGAGGTATGACAACTCCTGTGACCTGTTTGATTATGAGCTTGTACTTTGTTTGACTTTAGACTTCAATGTTTCTCGTTGGAGATGTGTTTTAAACGAGAGACTTGCATCTTTTGAACTCACCTTGTTAAGACACAAATATTTTAACAATCAAATGAAAGGCAGGCAGTGCATACACTCTAATGTTAATTGACATTGTAGGAATCCACATAATCAACTTCTCTCATTCGTTCTCAAGCCTATGTTATTGTCATTGTATTATGTTGTTTATTCTGTGTACATGACATCTATTGCGCATCTGTCCAGCCTATGACAGTTTCATTTTAATTTGGTATGCACAACTTAATGTATAACAATTATTTAGAAAACATGTCATAAACACACCATACCCGAAAAGTGCGAAACAGTGCCCCTTTTATTTTGTTCTCTCTGAGATCTCTTCAATATGTTCTTCAATTATCATTTGATTTTGAGGAGTTATTCCTTACACTGCAAGGTTCTGAGGACAGATGTTGTTGTAAGCTACATTCTAACGTAAAATAGAGTCAGAGAGGGGCTGGAAACAAAAAGAAAATCAAAGCAAAACAGTTAAAAGGAGTCCCATACAAAGAGTAAAATAAATGCAACGTTGGATAATGTTAGGGCAAAAGACGAGTAGTAGTGGAGCCTGGTGGCCACACATGTTGCCGGGGCAGCTGGGAGTTTTTGGATCAGGACAGTTGTGACCGGAGCGGAGCAGCATGGGAAGCCAGCTGTTATTCACCAGCTGTCTCCTCCCACTAAAGACCCACAGACTACAAAGCACTGCATGTCCCTCTTTGCCTTCTTGTGCCCTTACAAATGTAAGCTAATAATCCAATTACACCACTCATTGGTGTTGCAGTGTCGATTTTGCGTGAAAACAAAACTGTTTTTGATAAATATGAAATAGTACTGTGAGATTTAAATTCAAGCAGTTAAGAGACACTACAAGAAAGGGGCTTATTATTTAGATTTTGTAGATACTGGTTTAAACACATCCCTTAACCAGAAGAAAACCTTTTTACTTTTGTCACGTGTGTTATATTGAACAAGACATTCAACATGCACGACAGAGCGTAGTCCTCATTTTCAAAAAAGAATACAACAGATGGTATCCAACAAAAAAAGGAAACTTATATGTATACTGTTAACAAAACCCCTTTCTCCCTGCCTTCCCTTCTACTCAATAAGCATGACCATAAGGGAGATGGGAAATGATAAAAACAAAGGTGAAAAGTAATAATGGACAGTTGGCTATGCGAGGAGTGTCCAATATTTGTTGTTTCATGTCAGACAGGGCTTATGAAATTGTGACTCTTTAAAGAGAACCTTATTTTTTCGAGGTGTACGAAATCAGACCTTTAATTCAGCCACAGCTTAAAAGTTAGAACTTTCTCCTTCTTCAAGGTCAAACTTTTTTTTTTTTATGCAGATATAATGTCCAAGGTTCCCAGTATAATTAAGATAGGATAAGGTTCAATGTGGATATAAGCATGTTTCAAAAGATTTTCTTCAAATATGTCTCTATCCTGGTGAAGAGAGTAAAGATATGGGGGAGATTTGCGAAAGCTATGTTGCATTAATCAAATTCAGATGAAACACCCTTAACTTTAAGATTAAATCCTTCCAGAAGAGTCCCACCTGTCTGAGAAGAAGTCCCTGTGTGGACAGACTAAACAAAGGCAGGAATATATTCATTAAACCAAGAAGCTACCATCTGGTCGCTCCAATTCTATCTTTCAAACACCCACACCTTGCCTAGCTTACTGCTATTACCTCCATACATTTCTTAAAACCAGCACATTTTTTTATCTTCTCCTCTACATACCAATTTCGGGAAGAACATTGGTGTTTTTACCCACTACAGAAATGTATTGGCCACATGGTTTTTGGAAACATTTGGCAGGTGTTTCTCTCCCACTGTCGGTTGGTTAAAATCTCACTAATTTCTCCTCTCACAAATATCTTTCTTTAAACAAATGCAAACATTGACACGGTTAACTTATGTAAGAGATCAATTCAGAGCTAAGTTTATCTTGCCGCTCTAGAAGGAACAACAAGAGCAAAAGTTGGAAGACAGGAAACAAATACTGAGTTCAGGCTCAGACCTTTACAGCTTTAAGGGTGGAAAACATTTGCATGCACAGAGATGTATTTACATATGGTTGAGTCAGGCTGAAGCAGAACAATTTGCATACAATAGTGGGAAGACCTTTCTGTCTCCTTATCTTGGAAATGGTCTTGCTGCCATGTTAACTTTTTTTATTACCTCCAAGGTTACATTTATGATTCTAATAAAAGTAATGAAAATAAATTATACCAGCTCGCATAATGATAGTGCTACACTCATGAAACCCTTATTTTGCCCACTCAAATTACATCCAATAAAGCTGCAGCTGAATTCACATTATTGCATTTTATAACCCCCAGAACAGAATATACACAAACATATATAATGCAGCAATACTACTGCAACAATAATATCTGTTTGTTTCGTCTAAAAGGTTTCTTATTGTAAAGATATTACACTGAAGGTTTTGAAATCATGAAAGTGTTACAAAGACATTTATCATTTTACAACTTTTTTACAACTGCAGATGTGTTATCCCAATTAAAAAATCTCTTGCACAAAGTGTTTTAAAGCAAAGAAGTAGGGCTCTAGTGGTGCATTCAGGTGCAACTTGGAAAGTCTGAGAAACTCAAACTGTTGCTGTAAAATGTCTCTCTTCTTCCATCAGCTTCTAGTAGTGAATCTTTTTCTGTTTTTCACATTTTGGTCCCAATTGACTGGTGATTTGTAAAATAAGCTAGTGTAACAAAATATTTAAAAAATATATTTACATTTGAACATATTACCGTAGTGTGGTACATTCACTTACTACCATGAATCTTACAAATGTCTTTTAAAGTTGCAAATAAATCATTTCAATACCTTACCGCAAAATGTCAAATTCAATATTGTTTTGGTGCATGGTGACACCCAAACTCTTTACTCAGTCGTTGTATTTTTTGCTTTCTCCTTGAGTGCTGCCTATTTCCTTTTACTCAGAACCACTTAGGCTCAGCCAATAGATAATATCCAGCAGCAGTAGTGACTCCACGCTGAGTCAAAGGCACTTTTTGGAGGTTTTAAACTCTTGTGACTGGCAAACCATGGCAGAAGTAAAGTAATCTTAATTTGGCCTGAGGCTCAGCTAATGCAGTCGCTGAGTGAAGCAGCTGTGATGACAGACTGTTTTTCTCCCGCCATGACTGAGCCATTCAACAATCCTTCATTCATGATAATCCATCCGCTAATTAATTTCACTGTGCAGGCCTCATTGCAGGTCAGTGTCCATGCTTTTATTTTTTCCAATCACAACGGCCAATACCGTCTTCAATTTCAGCACCGTGGCAATTCCCCTGTGTGTGGCATCGCCTTATTAATAAAACGTCTACCTGCAGACATTGTCACAGCAGGAGCTCTGTGGTTTTCTGCTTTCTTCTCTGTTCATTTGCTTCAGTTAGGAGAAATTGGCTGTTAGCTATTATTGTGAAGAGCTTATCATTGTGGAAAGTGTCTCACAATTTGTGTTTTAATGTGATGGCAACTGTGAGATGCCAAAAAATAGCCGCTAGGTCAGCTGAAGCTTCCAACAATTATCTATAATCTGATCTAGAAGATGATACATAACACCACTTGCACAACTACAATACAATTACCTCTTATGAGCAATATACCATTTAATTATCCATACCAATCCAGCTATCTAATTTAGTGTGAATGTACTATTTTCACATTCTGAAGTTTGGTAAAAGTGGATGAAAAGGTTCATTGCTTTTTTATTTGGAGGCAAAGATTTGTCAGTTTTTACTTTTTGGTGACTGAGATAATCTTCAGAATGTGATAGTGTTGTGACACAAAAACAATACATACATGTAAAATGACGTGATTAGCTTTAACACTAGAACCGCCAACGGGTACATTTTACCCGCAGCTGTTTCTTGATTGTATGTAACTTTTTTTCAATAAAATATTCAAGTCTCCCAGTCCATGACTTTTCCTGAAAGTCTGTTATGTAGCACCCTCTGTTGTTATAAATTGTCAATATGAAGTCAGATTGAACAAATTGACAAAAATATTGCCATTTATACCCATCAGCGGGTAATATTTACCTTATAGAAAATGCAGTGATTTTCGCACTATTGATCTTGCACGTAAACATAAGTATGACGTTATAGCAACGCCTGTTGTTTACTGCGGTTCCTTATAGATAGAGAGATAGATAGATATATAGATAGTTATAGATAGATCGATAGATAGTTATAGTTAGTTAGATAGATAGAGATAGAGTGACACTTTGCACATAACTCACGTTAGCGATATTTCATACTTCATGCTATCTGCACAAACTATAAAGATATAATATGAAAGCTGAGAGTCCACAGATTATATTGGTATAAGTTTCATCACTGTGCGATCAAAACTCACTGTTAACCCTGTGTTCTAGTATGATAAATAAAAGAACATTGTAGCTTGAAAATCACTGCATTCTAATAGCGGGTACATTTTACCCGTTGGCGGTTTTAGGTATACAGCGACCCCTGGCGGTTCTAGTGTTAATGAAGAAGATTACGAATTTAGTTCCTATTTGAGTTATTTACCTGGATTTCTGTCATTAATCAGAGACATGTATCATGCTTAAATCTTTCAAAGATTAAATGTTGAAACATCTCCTTTCAGAGAGACTGTAACCATTTTTTAGAACGTAATGCACTTGATGCGTTCCTCCTCAGATTTGGCCTTTCCCTGTGTGGCATCTTGGAATCGGACTTGCAGACATTCAAAATGTTTTCTTCTTTGTCCTTTTCAGCTGCTTTTCTTGTCTTTTTGTTCTACAGCATTGCCTTCAAATATTATGTTCTTTTAATTACATTTGTTCTAGTATTCTGCACACAGATTACATTGGCAGCTTGCCATTCGGGCTTTAACTGGATAAAGAATGTATAAAATATACAGTGAACACACACAATGAAAAAAACGTGTGTACATGGATCCGCAATAGGAATAAGACATCCTTGCAATGAATGCTGCTCAACCATTGTGAAATGAATGTTTTGAATTTTCAAGGGAGTTGTTTAACCAACTCATAAGGTTATTTGTTTTTTTTGCAATTGTACTGGATTGTGTTATTCTGTGCCACATTACTCATAGTTATAATGTCAGAGCTAACTTTGTTTGATATAGAAACACACTTAAAGGGGACCTATCAAGCAAAATGCACTTTGTGATGTCTTTTATACATACATATGTGTCCCCGGTGTGTCGGGGAACTCACGCAGCGTCAGACAATAAAACCCTCTCCCTTTTCCTCCGTACCCAAATCTTTTAAAAACGGTTGTACAACGAGCGGATACAGATTTGCTGCCGATCTGACGTCACATCGGCAGCGGACCCACATAAAGTTGCTATCAGAAACAATGCCTGACGTGTTTTGGATGTAATCTCGTCTTTGTTTACATTAGCAAGCCTCGCTAACACTCAGAGCTAACCTGTACTGGAGAGCACATGTGTTTAAAAAGCAGGAAATACAAAAAGAACTCACCTTGTGATAAACCCGCAAGAGAAAAAGCATTTGAGCTTCATACTGTTTCAGAAATAATCCTTGACTTGGTTTAAACAGGATGGCGTTTTATCACAGCAGAATTTAACTTTGTCTCCGGTAGAATTCTGATCAGGCATTAGCTCCACCTTCTCTTCTTTTCTTTTTTTCAAGCTAAGGACCCAAGATCCGCGTTTCTCTAACAGGGCTTCAAAAGAGGGGTTTGAGCAGTATGTAGGGATGGCTACAATGGGTGAACTGTTTGGTATTTTGAAAAAAAAACTTCACAGACATGTTTTGTATAGGTATGGCCCTACATTATATGTTTCAAATATAGCATGATAGGTCCACTTTAAATAACTAGAAAATGCATTTCCTGCTGAAAAAGTGTGTGAATGCTGCCTATAAGCTGCACACATTTGTTGCTGAACTTGGCTGAAAATGCAGAAAAAGTTGAATATTTTGGACTAGACTCTATATATAGAGGTAGGAACATGCCGCTCAGATATTCAGAGCAGAGCTCACTGAGACACTCTGTCTGACTGCCAGATGTGCAGTGAATGTGTCAAAGTTACTTTTGCGCAATATTATATAATTAATCGTCAAGCTAGCTAACTAGAATATATTGTCACTAACTCCAAACGTTAGCTTTAGCCAGCCTTCTTTTATTTTCATGGGCATGTTAGAGACTGTCACATGTTTGTTGTTATCATCTCTTACATAGTCATCCTTACTGATATACAAGGCATTATATTTTAAGTTCAACATATAAATAATAAATTAACTTGCCTACCCGTTACGTTAGCATCACTGACTGGTACATGCAAAAAGTAATAAGTAGGCTTGTTAAGCATGGATGAGCAGTCTTCCTTTTATGCGTTATTGAAATTAAGCAAAGCGTCACTCATCCTTGTCAATTTCTTGACTACTAAGGAAACGGAGGCATTAGTTTAAACACCCCAACTCCAAAACATTGAGTAACAGAAGAATGGAATACCATCTCTGTAGTCTGACTTTGACAGGTAGGCTGTGGCGTAGTGGACTAGTGTGTTGGTGTTCAGATCAGGGGAGCACAGGTTCAAACCCCACTGCAGTCAGCATGTCGTTGTGTCCCTGGGCAAGACACTTCACCCCAAATTGCTCCTGTGGGGATTGTCCACAGTATTGAGTATGTAAGTCGCTTTGGATAAAAGCGTCTAACAACTAACATGTAATGTAATGACATCAGTTATTAATGCAAGTCAGTTAGTGGTGTCCAATCTGACCTAGCCTTCTGCAGGACTAGGAGTCTATTTTACACATTTCCACAATTCCTATTTGGTTTTATTTAGTTTTCATAAATGTACCTCAGACTTTCTGAAGCTGTGTCATTACTGAGTTGTTCTGCTAGAGAATTCAAGTTGAAAAATAATGAATTATCTTTCACCTACCCAAGCACAAAGTTAGATGCACATGCTGTCTTTCAAACTCGGCACATTTAAATGATTTCTTGGCAATCTGGCAGACAGTTTTGATTCTTCCTTACGAATTCAACTCACTTGTGTGTGGAATGAAGCAATGTGTGAGAGTGGGTGAGGAGAGTATGAGGAGAGCGAGTCCATACTGCATTTTAGTCCGAAATGTAATGGGCTGCTTGATTGTTTTTATTTTGCTGATTTTAATGATTATATTGGTGCTTAATGTTTTATGACTCAACAAATAAGTCTTCGCATTTTATCTGTTTAATGCTTTTACTACACACATTTTTTATTTGACATCATGAAACTCCTGATAAACGCTTCAGGTAACAGTTTATCGAGTTGTGTGACTTGCTGACGGGCCCCATGTTTAGTGATGGCGGTCAAAACAGATACTTCTGCTTGGATTTGTCAAGAAGAAAATTAGCAATGTGGTGGATGTTATTCTGAATTTGTCTTCCATGATAACATATATAGTTATATTGTTCTAATTAGGAGATGTATTATCATTTTGAGACCGTTTGGAAAGCCATTTGTCATTCCACTGCAATTTTGAGACAGTAAAAAGACGAATTCTCTAATGTGAGACGACACTTGGGTTGCCATATGCGAACAATGCTAAAATGCCGATGGTAATTCATTGGGAATCATCCCAAAGGGAACAGGAATGAAAAAGTATTGTGGAAATCGATCCATTAGTTGATGAGACATTTCATCCAAAGCCATAATTGTCAACCTAATTTTGGTGCAATAGGAAAAGTCACAAAGTTATATGACCCACTCTTTGGGCTCCACGTACATCTGTTCAAATCTGTATGAAATCTCATCAGAATTCATCTGTTAGTTGTTGAGATATTTCAGTCTGAAAAAACGGTAGATTGCCCGACCAATAGATATTTATTTTTCAAGAGCTTTGGTATCATGGTTGAAAAAATACTCTTAACCTCCTCGATTTGAGTCAGGCAACTCTGTCTCCTACAAATGGTGTTTGTATTCCACTCATTTGGTTTCCCAATTACATTCCAATTAGAAATGTAATCAGTGCCTGGATTATGTTCTCTTACAACGTGTCCCATCCCTCTCTAATGGCGAGTCTCCAATTAACACGAGTATGATAATCTATGCAAAATCACACAAAATAATTAAATTAGTACATCATAAAAAAGCCTGTTTCCATGTGTTGTATATTACATAAGGAAACACCTTTCACTTGCATAAAACATTCTGTCTAACCGGGTTATTCCATACAAAATGTGATTACAAAACTGACAGAAACAGTAGTCTCATGGCATTGCAATATGATTATTTTTTTTAAAAGACCAAAACACAAAAGTTTTGAATTATTGCCAGCCGTACTTAGCAGTTTGTAATTATGGCTCACACTTTTTTTTACATAGTTCATACTGTGAAAACACTTCCAATTAAGAACAGGTGGTAGACTGTGGGCGGACTTTCTGAGCCACTTTTTCCTCCTGACATGTTCTTCTGTACTGACGACACACTCGAGTGGAAATGAAGAAAGCTGAAGGGTCAGAGCGGAAAAGAAGTATCATATCAAAACTGTTTAAGCCAATAGCTCCAATCAACCCCCATCAGTCATTCACTAACACACACTGTTTTCTCACTGAAATTAACTAAAGCGAGAGCACAGCTTTCTTAAAAACACCATGCATCATTCATGCGGCAGTTCGTTTCAGAATAATTTCTCTTTCACTTCACAGAATGAAAGCCTTGCTGTCTCGTTTTTAGGCAACACAGTAACCGAACACTGCGAGATTCATCACAATAGACATTAGTAGTTTAAAGCTATTTTTCAGCTGCATGCTCTGAGAGTTCTACAACTAGACCGCAGCCAGGATTGGAGACTAAATAATTAAAAGCATGCTCAAATGATTCAGAGGAAAAGTCAGAGTATTGGGGTCAAGCAGCACTACAACCAGTGTAAACCAAGCTGTGTTCACATGGGCAGTTCTGATACAAAATAGAGGGTTTTACTGCTAAAAAAGAAACACATTTGTATACATAGCATTTTAAGAGGCCCTATTATGCTTTTTGGGTGTTTCCCCTTCCTGCATTTTGTTTATATAGGTATGTGTGCATGTATATGGTCTGCAAAGGCTAAAATCCCTAAGTCCCGACTGGCCTCTGGTTTCAGACAGAGGGTGAAAAGAGGTGGCACAAGCAGTATGATAAAAATAAAGAGCTTTTTGAACATTAAAGCATGTAAACATGTCACAGTACAGGCATAACATACACATATGAACCTGAAAGTATAAGCATAGGGCCCCTTTTTTAAATATAATTGTTCAAAATGCTGAAATAAAAAGATTCCACGCCTTAGGGAAATCAGGAACTTTCTGTCCTCATCAATAACACGACAGATATGTCCGTCCTCTAAACTGTGTGACAAACCTTGAGTTGACTGTAATCTTTGGAAGAAAGAAATGGCAGTGTCAAAACTTTCTTTGTCACTTTCTTGGTTGCTTGCAGCAATGCACAATGAATGATTAGTCAGCTAAAACACGACACTGATATTATCACTGCAGTCAGCCTGAAAGGAAAATGTCACTCTCTGCTACTCAGGCGAGATATCATCAATGTGTGATGTATTGTGTTGATGTTCAGTACCTTCCAGGAGTTAATTTATGGTGATATTCTGTCACTTTTCTTTTGTATTCACTTTACCTCCACCTGCATTGGTATTTCTTTTTCATTAAGGCATTCATTTTATGTGCCAGAAGGTTGTACAGCAGAGTGCATATCTGAAGCTGCTTCATTCATCTGAAGGTCAGAGCAGCAGCTACTTTGTCAGAGAATACAAGTCTGATACACAATGCGTTGTACATGCATTGCAAACTTTTGGTGGAAATGCACAAGTTTTACGTTAAATTGTCACTTAATGATTTTGTAGAGCTGGGCAATACATTTGTCGCACTACAAGTATGTTTGCTCTGATTCTTAAGTTTAGTGTTGATGCTTGAGATATCGCAACGTTTTTAAAGCAATTAAAATCCACTTGAGCTTCGCTGGGAAAGTCTTGACATGTCATTTGGCTAATTAGCAGCAAAAGTAAGAAAGCACCACCAGCAAAGTGGGCCTAAAAACAGTATGACTGTTTAACAAAACCGGTCCTCACTTCTGCTTTTGAGAATTTTTTTTTTTAGCTTTCGCTTTGAGCAGTAGGAGCGAATAGTCAACTGTTTCCAATATATTCCAGAGAAAGAAGACACTCTGCAAATCACACCAAACAATCTAGATGGATGTATGTAGTTTTCACAAATAACATAATCAACACTTTCCCCAGCAGACATTTTGATGCAGGAATCTCACTGGTGAAATGTATAACATTACTGGCGACTGCACGCAATTTATGTGACCAGTTCCATGGCCATAATTAATGTGATTATTTACACATGTTTCAACAGGCTGCTGTGAAAAGGGTCCATTATAAATATGGCATCATGATTTTTGTCCCTGCAATTTACCATACCAAACTGGTCTTCTATCAACTGATTACTGTGGGCAGAAAAAAAAACGACCGTGTTCTCGAAATAAATTGCGGGACAACTGCATCGTATACAAAAGGACAACAAGGACATTTCTGACACTTCTATATTTGTTTTATTCATGTCTTAGTGCAGCATGCAGGCTGTCCAAGAGCACAACAGTCACAATAGTTCATTAGAAAAGGGACTCACATAATTGATAGGAGGCTTCATATGACGTTTTCCACTGTAAGAGAACAACATGTTATTCCGAGTTGTGCTCAATGGCATGATGTGAAAATGTGAAACCACAGCAGATGATTTTGTCTCTCCAGAAATAAAGTGTGTGGAAAAAAACCCACACCCACACAATACCTGTGCTATATGTGCAGCTACTAGCTGTAATTATAGTGATAAAAATAGTAGAAATAGGTTTCATTCCCTGAATAATTGAACAGTATGAAAGCAGCGTTTCTGGCTTTCTTCACCCAGAATGTTATTATGCATTCATCTGAGGCCAATATTAAAGCCACTGCTGCCCTGCGTGACAGACTGAAAAACAACAGACATTGAGATTTCATGAATTCGAGAGGCTGCCAGCTGCTCAGCCCTCCTCCTTAAGTAATAAGATTCTGGACCCACTGCCCCGCTGTCTAAACAGCCAAGGGCTAGACCGTATGTGGGCAAAGTGTGTGAGTGTGTGTGTGTGTGTGTGATGAAGGGTTTGGGGTGGATGTCATCAAAAAGAGATAGTCCAGCTGCAGTTGTGGTGATTTTTGCTGTCGCCTCTAGTCAGTAGAAGCTGTAACTCATTCCAGTGTCTAGCTGAAGCAATCACTGCCCGGGGACGTTCTGAGGCTCCTGGGGCAGACTTAACATGGACCTAATCCACCCAGGACACACCCGCTGTACACTGCTTCAGTGAGGGTGGAGTGCAGAAGCTAAAAAAGGTTATAAGTGTCCAAAAGGGATTTGCATGCAAATGAGACTACCACTGCTGTCGTGTGGTCTGTTAAAGATTACGATTTGACTTTCTTTCTCCAACTTTATGTTTGGTGCTTTTTCTCTCCCGAAATACACCAGGATTCTTATTCTTTAACATATCCTCTGTTGTATTCCTTGTCCAGTATGACTTATAGTGTTGCTCTTAGACACAGCTGTGCCCACACCTGACTCCTTACTCCAGCCTTATACAGAAAATAGACTTCAGCAAATACTGTGTATTAAAAGGAAAAATAGCAGATAATCATAATCTTTGTACAAAAAGAGTTTTCTGCTACATTTGTGCTTACGTTGTTGTTGTAGTTGCTATGCTTCTATTGCTCAGTTGAAGTCTTCCTAAGTCTATTCTGTTTGTAGTGAGTGAGACCCAAATGAATTCAATCTAATTGCGCTGGGCTTGGTTAGGTTGTAAATGCTGCATGTCTCAGATCGGTGTGTCAATATGTTGTGCACCTGAGTGAATCAGAGTGGTATTTTAATGTTATTGACTGTCAAGAGAAGGGAATAATGGCATGTGTTGCTAGTTGTTTCAACCGCAAATGCTTTTTAATTGGGTCACCAATCATGCTGTGGAGTCTTTTTATTATTGTGTATGATTCATGGATGTCAGTTAAAAACAAAGCCGTTCGCTAACTTAATGGCCTGGTTGGCACACGTGGGCCGGAGTTGTTTCGATGTAACTAGCAAACTAAAGTTGTATTGTTATGTGGCAACTTTATTAGGAGATAACCTAACCAAATGATCAATTAAAGATTTTAGCTGTTTTCCGTTTTGTTTGCTTCATACAACCCTTTTTTTTTTTTTTAAACGTTTGATTTAGCATAGAAGTATTCTTGACAACCTGCTTTAAAGTTTGTGAAAAAAGATATTTGACATTTAAGCATCGAATATCGTGAGCAATTATATTTTCCTAAATTTAGAAGGATATTTTTCATGATATTCACAATTCTGTGGAGCTGTACATCTTGCAGGCTTGGCTGCTGTTAGGCGTCCTGGATCACGATAAATCTGGAGAGCGTTGGTGTGGTTCACATTAATTACTAAACATCCTCCACTTCTTGTTTGTAAAGGCCATTTATATAACCTATCATTTATCCAACAGCAGCACTCTTCAACTCCAACTCATAAGAACACAAATAAAAATGGATTCTGTAATTAAGTGAATCTTTAATCTTTGAAGTTGTGTTATGACAAAGGTAGCCCTGAAGATTAATGATGCCATTTGCTTGTTTCAAAGTTGACAAATGAGCCAGTCTAAACACAGATGCATGCATGTTGTGTTTTTAGCACATACATTGATCCCTTTCACAAAAAATAACCCCATCTACGTGTTTTACGAAGTCGTGTCGCGGTTCTGGCTCAGTTATCTGTTTGTGATAATCTGTTGGGTCCGGGCCATGCACCGCTGCTGCCAGGTCCCCAGATGTGCCCGTAATAAGGCATGTCAACGTGATGGCAGCCAATCAGAGGCCACACACACTGGGACACAGTGTCTCTCTCATGAATGTATTCATATCCAAACAGGGCTTGGCTTTGACAGCAATGGTCATCATCAAACATGCAGATATCACAAATGTGGTTGTTGTACTATTGAAACTCTCCTGCCAAATCTGTGTTCCGGGTTGGCGGACACTTTATTGTTTATTAGTGGAAATATTTTGTTCCTGGTTGTGAAAGCTGTTAAAAGAAACCCTGGAACATTAATGCCCCGACTAGTGGGCTTGGATACAAATATCCTCCCACATAAAAAGGCTACAGATGCCTCTATTCAAATGCCTGATTGTTTTATTGCTTCTGATTCACTCAATCGTAGTGTAAAATGCTTTTGCTTTCCAAATTGTTAATTGTAGGTTGACATTTAACAAAGATGACAGCACTCACGGCTGCACTTTTGTTTTCATTTTACATTTGTGTTGTGTATAAAAGCTAAACAACTGACTGACATAATGAACTATAATTGATATAGAGTTTGCATAAATGAATGCTATCCACTTCTTGTTCAAATACTATTTGCAGTATAATACAGCATTTTTCACATGAACACGCCACAGTCAGAATAATGTATCATAATGCTTGATAAAGGGTGCATGATGAATGGAAAAGCATGCAAGTGGCATATTCAGTCACTATCCTGATTTATAAAACACTTTGAAGCTGTGTTGGCTGTATAACAGCTTGTGCTTGCAATATACCACTTTGGTTGTGGTGTTAATTATTGAGAAGACTCAGCAATAGTTGACAGGATGTTTTAGTAAGAATATCAGAGGATTTGAGTCCTTAGTCTGGCTTTGCAATTTCAAAATCCTCTGAGACCTTTAAATGCTATAGTAAGCACCAAAATAAGAAGAAACCATTTTTTATTAATAACTTTAAAGATAGTCATTTAATAAGGGGACACATCATTTATGTGCAAGTACAAATAACAATAAAAAGTGTATATTGGTTGTTTTTACCTTCAGTTTTAAATATGATACCATGATATAAAAAACTGCTAATGTAGGAAACTGGGGAAAAACATAATCACTGGCTAGCTACATTTGGTTGTCAACAAGGCAAAATAACTACTTGCCAAAAGAGTGGTGCAGTGAGGATGTATTTGTGTAGGCCGACATGGAAATTAGCATCTCAAAAAGCAATGTGATATTCCCAATAGATTTTGGTACATTGCAGAACATAGGCATTGTGGCCAAAACACATCTATGATACCAATCACATTTTGTTCAGCAGGACAATGTTCACATATTAACACCACTTTGTGATTTTAGAGGGTATATCCAATTGGCAGAAATAACAAGCTAACCTAATGCTATAAAAGCATCACAGTGACATGGCTCATCACCGCTGAGCTAAAGGCGACCGGTGCCAGGTGTTGAGTTCATTTAGTCACTTATTAGCAACCACTGTTTTAATGATGCACAGACCTTATTTCAGACAGCTAACCACAAACAAGTTCCAAAAACCATTGACTTCCAGACGAGGGAACCGTAAAAAGTTATAATATAAAATAATCATTCAAACAATCCCTCAAAACTCACCTTTTCACTCTTGCCTTCAACTTCTAATCCACTAACCCCTCGCCCTTATTCCACCTAGCTTAGCACTTTTAACTTTTGTTGTTATTTTGTTTCTTCTTTACTTGCTTGTAAAGCGCTTTGAGCACCAGAAAAAGCACTATATAAATGTAATGTATTATTAGTAGGGATGGGTATCGTCAGGGGCGGACTGGGACAACAATTCAGCCCTGGAAACTGACCCAGTCCGGCCACATGAAATGTCAAATGTTAGAAATCCGCTGTTTATTATTTAAAGTTTTACGTCCGATTCGCTCTTTTTTTCCTCTCTCTACACAGCTCCAGTTTGGGCATTGGCCTGTCATCAGATTTAATTTTTAGTTGCTGCTGTAGCGGAAGTTTAGTACAATTATTTTTGATGAAACCCTCCATAATTGCACTTGCTTCAGTTGCTTGCTACTTTATAAAGGCGGTGATGACAGTTACAGTACGAACTGAAGTTGAGGCAAGGGAAGCCAGCCGCCTCTGGATTGGCCTTAGCATGGCCCTGACCAATTACAGGTTGGCAGGGGCATGACGTGAGCCTCATCTGATTGGTCAATCCCTCAATTTTTTCAAGGTAAGCCAATTTCGGCTAGCCTCGGGAGAGGTGGGCCGGCAGCAACACACAGCACAGAATAATTACCGAAACTAAACGAAGTGTTTTTATTCATGTATTAAAATTATAACTACAATCCAAAAAAACAGGGGAAGCCTGGCTTCCCTTGGCCTCCAGGAGAAAACACCACTGAGTTCAAGGGATAATTCTCACCCACCTCTTGCCCTGCAGTTGTATGTGCCAGTTGAGCTGGTTCTTCCACCAGCTCAACTCTGTCCCTCATCATGAACGCAGGAGGCTGGCTGTATATCTGAACTTGCGCCCTCATCATTCTCTTCATCATCTTGCACTTGTTCTAAGCTGCTGCTGATGGTGCTTGTAGCAGCGCTGCTGCCAAAAAGGTCTGTCAATTTGCGACATTTATATGCGAGTGACTTCACCTTTTTTTCTCTTGCCTTCTCGGCCCCACCTTTTTCTTTTCGTTTTCTTCGATTTTTATCCATGTTTTTTCATTCTCCCTGTCTGCCGCGGCGTCTAATCCCTTCTCTTCGTGTGGCCGGTCTTTTTTCTTCTTCGTGTGTGATTATTTGACAGATAAGAACCACACAACTGCATTAGCGGCCGCTGTCGCCCTCTGTCGGCCGTTAGCGCAAATTAAATGATGACGTTAAACAATTTTCTTTTAAAGGGCCGGCCGGCCGGCTGGTTCTGTGGTTCTCCAGATTCTACAGATGGCCAGTCCGCCCCTGGGTATTGTTAGGATTTGATCGATACCGATACCGATACTGCTTATCTATACCGGTATTTTTCGATACCGATACCGATACTGCTTATCTATACCGGTATTTTTCGATACTCTTATCGATACTTTTCAATAATTTGGTGCTCAAAATTATAGACATGATTACAAGCAACCCTGTCTCCTAGAAATTACGTTCCCACAAAACTAAACTGCATTCTCAAATACGTTTCGCAAGAAACGTATTTCCTTCCACGTTACGTTTGTTATGAACATATCTTAAATACGTTTATTTTCTACATATCTTCTAGAAACCTATTTTCTCTCACATGACGTTTGTTATGAACGTATCTTAAATACGTTTGCTTTCTACCTATATTTGCCATTTCTTTTCTAGCTTATAATATTGATAATAGTCATTTATTAATATCATTTTAGAGCAAACTTATTTTCGCGCTGGCTGGCGGCTGACTTTTCAGTTGACCAAATCCGTTATTATGCTGGTTAATGGTTAATAATCACAATATTGTTTGTAGTCGTTTCATACAGCATTCTCAATTACGTTTAACAAGAAACGTCTTTTGTCCCACGTTACGTTTGTTCTGAACATATCTTAAATAAGTTTGCTTTCTACCTATCTTTGACATTTCTTTTCTAGCTTATAATAATGATAATAGTCATTTATTAATATCATTTTAGAGCACACATTTGAAATCGACGATCAGGCTTGATATCCTATGGTTAAATTAAAATCAGTAGGCGAGGCTGTAATTTCGCCAGCTGCGAGGCAGAGTTTTAACATGCCAAAAAGCTGCTGTGTCGTTTATTGCACCTCAAACACCTCAAACTTCCTCTAAGGACAGCAGAAGAGCTCTGTGGCTTCAGGCTTGATCGCCGTTCAAATGACAGCGTTGGTTTCCCCAAAAGTGGGTGGGGCTGTGACGTAGATTTCACTCTCATCTATTATTCAAAACCATTCTATTTAATCCAAACGTAAATTACATGCCAGTGTTTTATCTTTTTATTAAGCGATTTGTTTATGTTGTTTAACTCATAGATATATATAAACATATGCTTTTATATATATCTATGGTTTAACTGGGAATGTTTTCACATTGAACCGGAAGTACGCCACTTCACTTTGTCTTCTTCGTCCCTTTTACGTTCCAGACAATGCATGGCTCAGCGTAACAGACTGAACAGCGACCCCAGGTGTGTCTACATTGGAATTACATCTTCATTACTGAAGGAAAAAACTTTACCTTGTGTTTGTTAACTGGGTTTTTAATGCAGTTGGCTTTTCTTAATGGTTACAATATTGCTATGAGTTACAGTATATATCTGAAGCAAATTATGTTTCTGAAGATGTGTAGTCAATTCCACCCTTCAATGTAGCATAAATGTGAACTCTCATTACAGGAACAATACCGGAAACAGACGTAGGAAAGATCCTCAGCTCGCTGATTGGATGTTTTAGCCGCAATGCACGTTGGGATATGGTGTTTATGCGATGTGAAATCCGAAAACATTAAAAAAAATAATAATAATACTTTATTCCGAGTGTTCTTGCTTTTCTCTTTGAAAGTCATCACATAACGGCATTGTAATACACGGTTCGGCTGCATTAAATATTACACATCTGCCATAGTTCTTTATTTATAGAGCCCTGATGACAAGACTTCTGGACAAACAGGAAGAACTGCCGCCGAAACTGAATACGTGATGTGGATCATAAATATATCAACAATTAAACAACATCTTACATTTCTTTTCACAAAATACGTCTCCTTGCAGTATCAATACTAATACGGCTGACTTTTATATTTGATCCAATTGGTAGATAGGTTATATTTACACCATAACGGTGCACAGCTGATAGAAAAGGACTTGTAGTTTTTAAAGATATTACTGATTTTCTTTGAATATAAGAATGTAAATACTGAGTTGAGAGAATAGTCAGGGGATTTGGGTGATGGGAGACACATCTATGGAATCACAATTTCAATAGCTTACCATTAAATGACGGATATACCTTTCTGTCTGTGATGTTTTACAAATCAGATATTAATGTGTAGAAGTAAAACATGAGAAATAATATAGCAATATCCTGTACAATTATGTGAAAACATGAATAAAACTACACATCTTCAGATGTTATACATACATAAGTGTCCTACACTAGTAATACAAAGTTATTATTAGTATACTGTGTGTACCTTGTGTGCACCGCCTAGTGGTTAAAGCACGTTATTTAATTATTTTTGTTGAATAATGTTATTTTTGTTGAATAATGTTATTTGATGAATAAAATATTAAGAGTACATACTTTCATAGGGGGAAAGTAGAAGGTCAATGATAGAAATATAGAATATAAAAAATCAAGAAGATACTGTAAGTGATCTCTACAATAAAACAGTTTAGTGCCTGATGTACAAAGATATTAATATGAGGATGTGCAAAACAGACAAACTAATTAACCTTTATTAACACATTAAACAATACTTTAGGTTTTCTTTCAAATAAGAAAAAAGCTTTGGGGGTATCTATCTACAGATAAATATTAAGCCTGACAAAGTACTTAACGTCTAATATATTACTTTCCTGCAATGTTAACTGTGTTGAAGCACTTATTTTAACTGATATTATATATATATTAATTATACTCTTATGTATGTAGATAGTATAAGACATGTGCAGAATTTGAGTTTAATGGTGGAGGAATACACACATATTGATAGATGTCTTGTAATGCACTGTTGAGGAACCTGTGACCCAAGTTTTTCATTAATTGCATAACTTCAACATAGTGGTGTATATGATATGTCAATAAACCTTAGAAAATCTTGAAAGGGATGTGCAAAATAGCTATTATATACAGTTTTTAATTAACTATTAGTAGAGAATAACGAGTAATGAATATACTTTATAGAGATCTGCAGATAAATGTTTAGTCTTCTCAAGCACCAACTAATATCTCTCCTGATTGTTGGCACTTGACAATCACCTTTCCCTGAATTTTACTCAGGTGTAACTAAAGTCTGCTTTAAGGGTTGTTTATATTTCACATCATTAATCAGAATCTGCAAAGTAACTAAAATAAATGTAGTGGAGTAAAAATACCAGGTTAACCTCTGAATTGTAGTGGAGTAGAATTCCAAAGTAACAATGAGCTGGCATGTAGGTATATATTAATGCTTCCCATTATGGACACAAGCGATTTTCACCCATTTATTAATTACATGTTTTACATTTGTACACACCAATTTGTTTCCTATCCCCTAAACCTCCAGGGCTGTACACAGTTTAATACTGTCAACTTCTAATTTTGGGAAAAACGAAAACGTCTTTTAAAACTACAATTCCCAGTAGAGACGCCATAGAACATGTTGCGAAACACAATAGCCAGCATTTGTAGTTCTGGGGGGGCGTTCGAGTCCAGTTTTGGAAAGTCTGCCGTGGTTTCGTTCCATTTCAAAGAGCTGTTTGGCGCTCGGCGTAACCTTGGCGCACTGCCACTCCAACATCCAATCCCAGAGCTTGAAGATTAATCACGGGGACAACAGGACTGTAGTCCCAAACGATAGCTGGGGATTATGGGTAGTGTAGTGTCTTCGGCCATCCTAAACTCTGATTCTTTTTTCGGATTTCATATCGCATTAACACCATATCCCGACGTGCATTGCGGCTAAAACATCCAATCAGCGAGCTGATGATCTTTCCTACGTCACTTTACAGCCCTGCCCACTTTTGGGGAAACCAGCTGTCATTTGAACGGCGATCAGCCTGAAGCCACAGAGCTCTTCTGTTGTATACTGTCCTTTCTTCTTAGAGGAAGTACAGAAACACGTAACTCTGGATTTGTTTTAATGTTTGAGGTGCAATAAACGACACAGCAGCTTTTTGGCATGTTAAAACTATTATTTTCTGCCTCGCAGCTGGCGAAATTACAGCCTCGCCTACTGATTTTAATTTAACCATAGGATATCAAGCCCGATCGTCGATTTCAAATGTGTGCTCTAAAATGATATTTATAAATGACTATTATCATTATTATAAGCTAGAAAAGAAATGTCAAAGATAGGTAGAAAGCAAACGTATTTAAGATATGTTCAGAACAAACGTAACGTGGGACAAAATACGTTTCTTGTTAAACGTAATTGAGAATGCTGTATGAAACGACTACAAACAATATTGTGATTATTAACCATTAACCAGCATAATAACGGATTTGGTCAACTGAACAGTGAGCCGCCAGCCAGCGCGAAAATACGTTTGCTCTAAAATGATATTAATAAATTACTATTATCATTATTATAAGCTAGAAAAGAAATGGCAAATATAGGTAGAAAGCAAACGTATTTGAGATACGTTCATAACAAACGTCATGTGAGAGAAAATAGGTTTCTAGAAGATATGTAGAAAATAAACGTATTTAAGATATGTTCATAACAAACGTAACGTGGAAGGAAATACGTTTCTTGCGAAACGTATTTGAGAATGCAGTTTAGTTTTGTGGGAACGTAATTTCTAGGAGACAGGGTTGTTACAAGATGTGAAGATTAAACAACAGTCATTTTATTGTAATTTATTTGTATTTATTATTTAATGTGACTTTTTCAATGTCATACCAAGCAGGTGGGAGTGTGTGACAGTGTGTCTCTGCAAGGGGGGCGGTAATTAGGGGCAGTTCATAAATCCATGTAAACATGACCATTATTCAGTTAAAACGAGACGCTGCGTGCGCACCTCCTAAACCGGAAGCTCCGGTCGGCTAACCATTATAATCCGTTTATTGCGTTTATTATTTATAATTGTAATGATGGATTATCAGTAATAATTTTAAAGTTACACAGAGACATTGGATTAACCGTTTTTATGCCCTTGAACAGAACTTTTGATCACAAAACAGCAAAGGTAAGACATAATTGTCATCATGGCTACGTAAAGTGAAGTTGTTTTCTTGCTCTTTCCTGGCTGCTAGTTCAGTGAGTTTTGATCGCACAGTGATGAGACTTATACCAATGGAATCTGTGAATCTGTTTTGCCAGTTATGTGCTAAAGTAGCCGTTAGCCCCGTTAGCCCCGTTAGCCCGTTTTGCTAAGTGTTGATTTAGACTCTTGGTGTTAGACTTCTGTTCCGTGTAGGTTAAAATGGTTAATATCGTCTGTTAGCTGAGTTTCTTCCCGTTAAGTGGGTATGCATCATTAATAGGTTGTTAAATGTTAAGAAGCCTTGAGACGCTGTTTCTAGCAAGATGTTGCGTCTGCCCCTATGGTCTGCCCCCGGGAGTCTCACAATAATAAGAGCGCTGTTAGGAGAGATGACGAGTGGCATTCACAGTGGCCAATCAGAGTGGTACTCAAACGGGATGAGGGTTCCCAACCAACCAGAATTGTTTAAACTAAGGAAGTAGCGTAATTCATATAGCCTACCGATAGCAGCATCGTTTGTCCATTGGCTTAACGGTATACCAATACCGTCCAATCAGGTACCGGTACTGACTTAGTACCGGTTCTCGTTACCCATCCCTAATTATTAGTATTATTATTATTATTATTATTATTATTATTATTATTATTATTATTATTATTATTATTATTATTATTATTATTATTATTATTATTATTATTATTATTATTATTATAATGCTATGTCAGTTGCAGGTTTTAGGACTCATTAATGAATCACTCTACAAGCTAACCCAAACCAAGAATGTAATATTGTAAATGACATGATTGACCTTATCAGGAAATGGAGAACTTGAATTACTCTCTTAGTGCAAATAAACAGAAATTGCAGAAATACTGGTCATCAGCTGGGCTCTAAAGGTCACTATCTTTATTTTTCACAAACTGCTGTTTGAAAAACAACCCTCAAGTGTTTTATTAGCAAAATCAGCACATGTTGGTTTGTTCCTTTGGGCATAAAGCAGAATATTAATGCTGGTCTTAACAGCTTGTTAAAACTCTATGTTGTGTCATTCATTTGCACAGGTTGTCAATGTGTTGGAGGATGTGCTCTGTAATAAGGCATATGAGGCTACACAGCTGTGTTATCTGCAGTTATGCCTGAATAAATTCGTTATTGTTCGGCATTTAAGTGGTTTCCAAACCATTTTATATTTTCTCACAGTTTAGACCAGAGGCTCCAAACACTCAAGCAGCAGCACTTGGAACATAAGACTGGAAGTTAGTGGCTTTTTTAAGAACAATTTAGTATTTTGTTGTCTGTTGTGAATGGTCTTTTGGTTGGCAGGTGGAGTATAATGGATGATGTGCCCGTTAAAAAGTTGGATCCTGTTTGTTGTTTTTGTGTTTAATTTGGAACGTTTCTGAATCGCTAACAGTTATGTTCCAGTGATTAGGGTGTACCGTACACAACCATCCTCTCTTTCAGAAGAGATGCCGGCATTGTCTTTCACCTCATGAAAACTTCAGCGGTTCGACTAAAATTGAAATGCAAGTCCCTGTCAAATCTTTTCAATCCTTAGAAGTTAAATGACAAACTCTAGAAAGTGAACACAGACTATAATAGCACTAAAACTCAACATGTGCAGCCAGGTGGTGATTTTAAAAGCTCTGTACAAACCCTTAATCAGCAGCTGAGAAATTACCCCACATTTAGTTTTGTTTGGTGGGAAAAGTCACAGTTGGGCAGTCTACATTTCATTTAGAATCATTAAACCATTGTACATACAGCTCACCATTATTTTGTAGCTGGTGCCCTATTATGAATGCTCAGCTTAAGATCCTGAGACCCAATTTTTGTTTGGTGTGCATGTTTTCCTTCTCCTAGCTATTTAGGATTAATAGGACAACATGGGTACATCAACAAAGAATCATCTTTGAACAAGGGAGGCGTGTGGTGCAGTGTGTTGTGCGTTGGTGTTCGGATCAGGGGGTCACAGGTTCAAACCCCACTGCAGTCAGCATGTCGTTGTGTCCCTGGGCAAGACACTTCACCCCAAATTGCTCCTGTGGGGATTGTCCACAGTATTGAGTATGTAAGTCACTTTGGATAAAAGCGTCTAACAAGTGACATGTAATGTAATGTAACAGAAGGTATATTTTAAAAAACATATCTTATTATATTGAGACATTGTGTGTTTTAATCCAGTGTAATTGTGTTTTTTTTAACATTGCTGTACAAAGACATTCGATATACAGTAAAATCCCAATTTCCTCAAACAAGTACTTCTAAGCAATATCCATTCTTGATGTTATCAATCATGCATCCTACAATTGAAGTGAATGAATTGATTTAATCCAAAAGGACCAGTTTATTTCCTCTATACCAATTGGGTCTTTTAAACATATTAATATGCAGCACTGAAACTAGTTGAAATAATGTTTTCCCGTTGTTCTGTGGGGATTACATTAGTAGTCTTAGTGAGTGTGACGCACAGGGATATTTTAATGCCGTTGAACAACTGGGGTTGAATGATTAATTGTTATATTCATTAATAATTTGTGGGAACATGCAATCAGTCTTTAACACATCCCAGCAATACCTCAATGCATTCAGTCAATATAAAGCCAAATGCAGAAGAGATTTAGCCTTCAGCTCTACTGCCTTCTACAATAACACACTTTAACAAAATACATATTAGTAATGTAATTTAAATCTTAAAGTTTAGCTGCAGAATTTACTGTGCAGTTTCATTCTTATTGCCCCTCCATAACTGTGACGAGATGAGCGCTCACTAATTGGCTGTTTCTGCTCCCATAGATAAATGCCACAGATCAGGAGCCACCGCTGGCTGCGTTGAAAATAATGAGCTAATAAAGATAAGGATCATGGGAAAATTGCAGATAGGGGACCACTGTCATTCCCTGCGAGTGTGGATGCACATTATGTCCTCTATTGTGAAGTAATTATAGACGATCAGTTCTTTCTAAGCCAGATGTCTAAAAAAAAATAAGGCTTTGGCCACATTTAAGAACCTTGAGGTTTATAACGATGTGTGAAGGCCGTGGCTGCTGAGACTCTGAAAACTCATTATTGAACCTCCTTTATGCTTCAGTTCATATCAAGGCCTCTTACAGTGTGATGCACATTCTTCTTCTAGCTGCTGTCTTCTCTTAGTTATATTTGTAAAATTAAACTTATTTTTCTGAGAAATACTTCAACACGCACTTTAAAGGTCCCATGTCATGGCCATTTCTGCGGATCATATTTCCATTGTTGAGGTCTACTAGAATAGATTTAAATTGTGCAATTTTCAAAAATCACATTGGTTTCTCATACAGCATCTCTGTATAGTATGTGTATTCACTCTCTGTCCTAAACGGCTTGTTGGCGCTCCTGTCCCCCCCCCTCCCTGTGAGCCCAGTGTGCTCTGATTGGTCGGGACGTTGCGTGGCTCGCTGCTGCGAGGAGCGGACAGGTTTCCGGGTCTGCGATACAGCGAGAACAAGCTAAACTCATCCTGAGCACACACAAACACTCACAGCCGAAGTAAAAACAATAAGTGTGGCTTGATATTAAGTAAGAAAAAGGTTTATAACGCTGTGAGAATGGGTCTGCGGAGAGCATTTCTCCGCGATCCCAACTCGTCTATTATCAGCGTTCAGGGAGCTCTATGCAAGTCAATGGGGACTCCCTGTTAGTTAGCCAAGGGATCCTGGTGTGTGAGGTGCTCCGCGGATTGGTCCATTTGGGCCAATCCGGTCATTTGTTGTTGATTTGAGTGTTCACACGTCACAGAACCCAGGAAGCAAACAATGGAAAATGAGAAATCTCCAACGAGGCGTTCTGGGGCAGCATAGACAGGTCTTTTCTGTGTTAGAGTTTTACTCCCTACAGGGTGTACTTTGAGGGTTTGTGACTCTGCAGACCGTTTACATGCATAAAAACCTTCATAACACACAAGGGGACGGGTAATAACTGGAAAAGCATGACATGGGCCCTTTAATATAATACAATATCATGTTTTGTTGTAGGTTAGATGTATTTTCTCATACATTACATGTGTTGGACATCCTTTTGTTTTACAGGGACAGCCTCTGTGTCGGATTTTATCAATGTTTCCAGCCCCTCTATGCTGCTTTTTCGTCTCTATGTTGCAGGGAATTGCTTTTAATTGAAGATATAATGACAGTTTTGTAACCAAAAACGACATATTCCTAGTTTCAGGTGTTGCATGTGGTTCTAACTACACTACACATGAAAATGGGGCTTACATCATAAGCATTCCTGCAACAAAGGGCCAAAGCAGTTCAACATATACATAACAAAACCGTATATCAAACCTTGAGTTAACGCAGTATCCTCAAAATTGGTCTCAATGCTGCTGACCATGAACAATTTAAGTTCAAGTTTATGTTGGGATTTTGGGGATCTAGAAAAGAGCAGATATTTCAAATGACAAAAGTTCAACTAAAGCAGGAAATGAATGTCCAGAGTTTTCACTTCATGCTCCCTTTTAGTATGCTCAGTGCAATCCTGGTCTTCTCTGTCCTGTCAGCATTCACCCTGTGATCAGACCGAGTAATATCAGACCGTCTGGATGAAAAGTGAGCTGATAGACCCAGCAGCATAACATGCTTTCAGCGAGAGCTCAATTTGCAGACAACTCCAATTGAGAGCAGATGAATAGCTAACAGTGGCCTCCCTGCAAGTGAAGAGAGACCCGTGAATCAAATAATCTTTCTGTGAAGTAGAGCGGTGCAGGAGAGGAATTTGGGGAGATGTGTCGTGTAAATATTCCAGGTCTCCACAGAGCTCATCAGCAGCAGTACCTGACCCGTGTAATCCCAGTGTGCCGCCTTTCAGCCTCAGTCAGGATGGGATGCACTTGTTTGAAGTTTTCAGGACTGACCCGATTTAGCAAAATGTTGTACAGGAATCAGTGGGAATGAACAGCATGTTAGAGAAGAGATAAACACAACAACACAAATATAGATGGAGCAGATCGAGGATTTTTAAGACTTTTGAAAATGGGGCAAATCTCAAACACTGTTCTCATTGAAAAAACTTCACAATTTCAGATTGTATTAATTGAATTTATTATGAGTTAGAGGGCATCAGATAACTATTATGAGTGCTAATCGGTATATTAATTGATCAATTGATACATGTTTGAAACTGCCCATGTTATGCCCATTTACAGTATAATGTTAAAGAGTTAAACACGTTTAATTATCTTTTTTTAAAAGCTTGAATCAGCATGTTTTGTATTTTACTTAAAGTGGACCTATCATGCTATATTTGAATAATATATTGTAGGGCCATGCAAAGGAGGGGGCCGAGTTACGAGCGTCGTGTTACCATGCTGTTACCATGCCACGGCAACCTCTCATTCCCCTGATAGGTCAGCTCCTCCGTCCTGACGTCAGAGGAATGTTCAAATCTGGATCAGTCTGTATCAGATCCGTTGCAGCCCCGTTTTTAGAGATTTAGGTATGGAGGAAAATAGAGAGGGTTGTGTTTTCTGACACTTGGTGAGTTCCCTGGAACACCGGGGACACATATTCATGTATACAAGACGTACAAAAGTGCATTTTGCATGATAGGTCCCCTTTAATACATGATCCAAACCATTATTCTATGATTCAAAGCCGCCCATGCACATATTGATTACCTCACTCATTATGGACAATGAGACTTTTTCTTTCAGGATTGGCTCTTTTATTCCCATTTCTTTTGAGGTTAAACAATGACTGAGATAAAAGTGCTGACTTATTGGGTGGCCAGGGTAGATAAGAAGAACCTCAAACTCTGCAAAAACTAAAAGTCAGCACTTTAACCTCGTTCTTTGTTTCATTTTAAATCCAATGTACAGAGCCAAAGCATTAGAGAATATGTCACTGTCCAAATACTTACAGTGGACTGCACTGTGGATAGGATTGTATCGTTATCACCCAGATATTCATCACTGTAATGAGGCTCCTGTAGAAGCTGAAAATGGTCCTATTTTAACAAACACATTTTCGCTCAGTGCTCTTCCCAGATAGTTGAAGCTATACATTTGTAATATTTAAAGGTTTAGTATTAGTGGGAACCTATGTAAGCTTGTCAATACAGACCTTGTTTTACACCATGTTGTGTTCATGCCTGGAAACTTAAAACCAGGATGAAAGTTAGTATGTTATACGTGCCAGTTTTTTAAATCAAAATGTAGTTAAATGATTTGTTGAATAATGAATGTTTCAAAACAGAAAATCTGTGTAATTGATTCATAATTGAAAGCCCAACTTTTTCAGGTTTGATTTGATGCTATGTTTGTCATATAATAGTAAACTTTCACATACTTTGGATTGGGTAACACTCAAAAATATTCATCTCATAGTTTCATGTATACTGTATAAGGAAAACGGCACAGCAAGCTCACACTTGAGAAGCTTAAACCAGCAATTGAAACATTAAAAACAATACTTTGACTATCAAGAAGGTTGCTTAATAACTTTATTTCAACTGAATATTCAACACATGTTTTAACTATTGTTATCTATTTACCTAATATATCATATTCCAATAACTTGCATAGACTCTTATTGCACTATTTCACTTTTTTAAACTATTTTTCTTCTTGTATTTACTATTTAATTGCACTATTTTTCTGTTTATCTGTGTTTTGTGTTGCACTGTTGGAGAAGCCTGTGACCTAAGATTTACATCGGCATAACTACACTGTAGCTATGTTCGTATGACTAAATAAAGAACCTTGAACCTTGAACTCTTCTTGCAGGCGTTCAGATCTGGGTTAACTAAATATTGAAAAGGGTTTTTCCAATCATAAAAAAAACATTTCCTAACTTGCCTATATTAGTGTTGTATGCTAAAAACGTGGCTTACAAACTTTTGACAGACAGAACCTCTGCAAAGTACATCTTAATACAAGTTGATTTTCATTCTGTGCTGCATCAAAATATACCGCCATCCATAATAGACAATCATCTCCAGGGAAAGTCTTTAAGCCACGCAGAATGAGTTTGTCAGTGCATCCTCTTAGTCATGTCTAGAGTCTGTGGAGTCCTTTGTTAAAGTCACACATTGACTTTCCTAGCCATTTCAACAGGTCACATGTCACCATTCAAAGGTCCAGGTTCTACTGTCATAATTGGGTTTGTTAAACGGTTAATTAGAAACTCCCATCCACTGTGAACTGTTAACCAAAAAGTTAAGCTTTCTGCCCCGCAAAGACGATTAAGAACCAAAGCCACAATGTGTCTTCTGTTACAATGGTGTCCTTTTTATTGTCCTTTCTTTTTTAAACCTTGGAACATTTCAAAGCAGATGGGTAACACCCAAGGATTGGTGTGCTGCTATTCATTCTTGTTCCCTTTTTTAGCACTTCTTTCCACTCTGGTTGTTCCTACATTGGGGGTAATTACCATCCAGCACTCTCCTGAAGGCTCAGGCTGTAAAATTCAATCAGCAAGCAAGCAAGATTGAACTCCCAAACTCCCATATGTTGAAGCAGTAAAGCCCTGTGCATTGATTCAGCGGTAACTTCCAGTTTCTCTTTTGGCTGTGTTCAAACAGTTTTTATATCTGATTCCAATATTGGAAATAGATGGACTTTGTTAAAGAAGGACTGTGGGGAGTTTGAGAGGCTTTCCAAACAGCATATGACAGAGTTTATACGTTGTAAGAACTGCATTATGCAAAAAATACTTAATTGACATTTTTAGACACTTACTTGTGCTGAAAAACCCCAATAATACCAATCATGTGTTGTCCACTTAAAATAGCCTGACATCAGGGACATGCTTTGAATTTGTGGAACACTTGCCGACACAAACATTAGGCCAATTTGAAGACCACACAAATAACCCTCCAAATAGAGAGTGTGACTTCCAGAGCCCCTTAGCTATTCTGTTGTCCCTTCACACTGTGTTTTGTGGCGTGAATTAAAACCCCAGCTCTGCATTTGCTAATGTCACATCGCTTTTCAGCCGCTCTCCTGCCTCTCTTCGCCCTCGACACAAAAGGCTATAAAACACTTGCAGAGTGTGCTGTGCCCTCTAAAAGGTCTTTTATCAATCAGTGTTAACTACCTGCCATGGGCCTATTACTCAAGGCCATATGTGACACAGCAAACGTATTCGAAATAAACAGTTGGTATGCTGAGAAGCCAGCGAAGAAAGCCTCTACTTAAGCTACCACTGAACCTTCAGCTGCAGTTAAGATTGATGAGCTGTAACAATGAAAGTGTTTCAGTCTCTTTTCTTCCCTTCTCTAAGTTCTCTCCTCTGATTATTCCTCTATAAATATATCTTATAGACTTTTGCAAGTCCAATACCTTCCTTTTTTTCTCTGGAAAAGCTTTGACGATTATAGTACCTCATACAATAAGATGCCATCAAAATGAATTAACACCTTACCATTCTTTGGGAGGGATCGTTGATGTGAGGCTCAGGGATCCTTAGAAGTACTTTGATAGTTTTATTTCAGTTTTAAAACTCACTATGCACCTCTTTGGGCCACTTTGGGTGGAGAAGACCTCCAATATATATATATATATATAATTACTCAGCTTTTGTGACAAGCAAACTTGCAAATCCTGCAGAAATGAGACGACATAATCATTCATTTTGAGGCATTTTACAGTCCAGCTGATTAAAGTATACCAAATATTCACATTATTTCCTAGCTATAGTTGATCTGTTTGCATTCATCTTTAAGTAGGTAATGTACATTATGATTACCAAAGATGTTTTGCTGAAAAAGAGCTGTCTGCTGCTGAAAAAGGAGTTGACAAAAATGATGATACATACATTATATCTTATACAAATTGATAACCAACATTGCAAGTTAAACAATAGATAAACGAGGTAATAAGTGATAATGAAATATATACTTTTTCTGTGGGTTTGTTATGAGTCCAAATTATACATTACACTCATTTTAAGGTTGGACATTCATTTTGATTTATGTTTCCCCACTTAATGTTTCTAAGGGACATTATTGTTCATGCTACTGTTAGAAAACTACCAACAACAGAGGACACACTGCATTTATCTCACAGCTCAACAAAGATCACATACTGTATTTTCTGTCTGTTGATTTTCACATAAACAAGACGGATTAACTTTTTCATACATTGTGAGTAATATTGCTAGCAAGAAACAACCTCAAGAATCCCATTAACCATTAATCCTAATGTACATTATCTGACAACACCTGGCTTCATTTCAGGCAGATATAGTTCTAACTCTTTCTCATTTGGCTTCTTAATCAAAATGTCTCTTATGCCAGGTTGAGTTTTCACAGCTTACATGACCTCAGTGTTTTTGCGCTACTTGGAGATAGCTTCTGTAGCTGTTTTTTTAAGTAGGTTCCCTGCTGGGACATTCTGGGAAGCATTAATGCAGTGTTTATGTCTAGGTATTTTATTGTGAAATGGAAATCAGGACCCCGAGGCAGACAGAATTGCGTGCCACTTATAGGTCACCAATCTAAATGTCAGGGGTGTCACTATTCTACAGCTATTACATTGTGGAGTTAACAAAAACAATTTAATCTATTGCCAGACTTTAAAAGTAAATTAAAAAAGTTAGTATAAAACATTATTATTGGAGCTTCAGGTGTTACTGCTTTACTTGTTAACATACAATTTTAGTCAAAAACAAAGATTTGTGTACAATTTCTGGTCTCAAATTTAAATGAAACATGATATATTCACCCTTTCTCAATTCGATTTTTTCCCCACAGAGTTGTTTCATACCTCCAGTCAAATGCCTTTCTCCCTACGGACATTTTGACTTGTCAAACCCAGGTGTACTGATAGCATAAATAGTGGCTGCTTCCCATTAACTGTAGTGCCTGTGCCACGGCCTCGGCGTTTCATGCTTGCTGACTGGCATGTTTCCTAAATGGAGCAGAGCCATCATTAATGTTATTACCTGACACCTGTGCTATCCCTGCTCTCACAAGTCAAAATATCTGATGTGAAAAAGGTCTGGTTGGCTGTGAAACACAACCAAATTTGACAGTGTTGCATAATTATATATATTTGATCCAAGAGCTGACATTTAACACCTGTTTCTTAAAAAAAATAAACACACTCAGTACATTTCATATTTAAAGATCCCCTATTATACTGTTTTGCATTACTTTATTATAGGTCTCAGATATATACAAAACATGTTTCTGAAGTGTTTGGCTCGAAGTACCAAACAGATCATTGCAGCGTCCCATAATCCCCTCTGTTTCAGCCCTGTTTCAAAAGTCCTGATTCTGTGTCTGTTACTTTAGATGAAAATAAGGAGCCCCTCCCCACGCCCCTCTGAGAGACATTTGGTTAAAAAGAACACAATGGTGCTCTAGGAGGAGATTCAGTGATAAGGGGGGGCGGGGGGGTTACCTTGGTTGGTGATTGGCTAATGGTTACACAAGCCAAAAACAATGTATGACATCATAAAGTGGCCAAAATCTGATCAGCTCATTTTCAGACAGGTTTTTATAGAAATGGATCAGGACAAAAAGTGAGCGAAAACTTTTTTCCTGAAACTTTCAGAATCTCTTTACACAGAGGGGACACATGTTTATGTATAAAAGACATGACAAAGTGGATTTTGCATAATAGGTCCCCTGTAATGGCCGTTTGTTGTCTTTTCAGAATCATATTTAGTACTTGAAATGACCACATGGGATCAGACTGGCAAGCTGTACTTCTAAACTGTGATAATGTTAAGCACCATAATTACTCTCCTTATATGCACTGACTCCTGCTTTGAACTGTGTCCCACTCCAACAAACATTCACTTAACCCAGTGGAGAGTTTCAGTTCAGCAGACATTAACAGCTCTGCAGAGCACAAACCATCCATTTTAATTGAGTCGTTTTTCTTCGTCAAAATATGCATACAAGGACAGGCGTTCCCAGAGTGCACTGCTCTGCCGTCAGACCCCAGCATCAGTTGAGCTGGAAGTTGAACTAGATGCAGCGTTGTGCAGGATGAATGTAGGACGTTTGGGGGCAGCAGATTAGTGGATTTGCTTAGCCGGAGTTTCAACTGTTATCTCATGTAGAAGCTTTAGCACGTCTTCAAAAGCTTTTTTTAAGATTGTGTGCTCTTGGCAGGAGAAAGAACAATCATGTCTTTCCTAAAATTCCCTTAAAAAAAACCTTCCTTTTACTCTAAAGGCGCTTTGGAAAGAATGTCTGATGATGCAAGTGGAGACCATAGCAATGAAATTATCTTTTACATTTCTTATTCAAACAGCATCCGAAAACCTGAGAACATATCATGATGACATCTCTTGGATCTTTAATTAACCGATGTGATCAGGACAGGGCTATGAATCTTGATTCAGAATACCTAGAAACACCAACAGATGCACAGGCTCACCTACATATTAAATCTCCATTTCATGTTTTCATATCCTACGAAATCCTCAGTTTAACGGAATGAATGCCATACACACCTGTAATGCCACATGAGAGTTGTGTCAAAATAACAAGGTTACTGTACATAAATAAGCAATTATATTTTGCATTTACTGACAGTGTTTCCCTCCCCTATCCCTTTTTAATGAAGAAAAGTCCCTGAAGTCGTACGTACAAGGTAAAATGTGTGTATCACCTCTGCTAATAGCTGTCAAAATATGGGTCTTCATGCATAAAATATGTATTTAGAGAGTGACAGACCTAATTAAGATAACAAATATTTATGACAGGTAAACATAAGAATAAAAGGTTCAGCTTCTTCTGATTGCCGTTATTCATTTTTTACAACAACATACTCAACGCTTTAAATAAACCTAACAAAGTAGTAAATTATATGATCTGTTTCAATGTTATGGTAGCCAAGGTATGGTTCATTTGTCCAATAATCCGCTATCACAATCCAAAGCCTTGTTTCATTAGTATGCACATAAATAGCAGGAAATGAACTGTGGCCATTTATTAAAGCAATACTTAGATTTTCGTTAATGCTTCATAAGAGCGAACAACCATAATAATAAAACAGCGTGAACTGCTAAGGGTTGTTGTTCAATATCATCGACTCAAAGGTTACTTGGTGACATTTCCTGCTTTAAAAAATCCCATTTAAACACTTCTCACTACACTTTCCAACACTCGCTGTAGTGCTTCAAGACGGACGTACAAGGACACAAATACATTAAATGTGAATGTTTTGATAAGGTATTTACTCGTTAGATTTGAATGATTGGTCTTTATCAATCTTTTGTGAGACAGAATGATATGTTATGTGTGTTTTTGTTGGCACATATCTTCAGGTAACAGTGGAGTTTGAAGTACAGAAAGCGCTGAATTGACCTGAACATGAAATGGCTGTTTTTTGGAAAAATACTTTTTGACAATACAACACTGTTCTGTTCAGAAGAGAATGTATAGTCCTCATCTTGAGGCAATTTCTCTTGAAACATGACCCATACACTCCACAATTTGAAACATGTTGTCTGTAATTGAGCAATTTACAGACCTCATTGTTGAGTTTGTCACATTCTCTATTACCGTACATTGTTGCATCTTGCTCCATGTCCACTGACTTTTAACGACCAAACAAAAATGAGTACTGTAGATGTGCAGTCATACGAATGTTTTTGTTATGTTGGCAGTGCACTTGTCATTCTTTATGATCAGTGCATCATCAGGACCCATATTAGAAAAGAAAAAATGTTGGTCTAATAAGTTACATTCCCGCACAATAATGTATAAAAAATACGTATATCAGTTTTTCCCACACATTGGGCATGAGTTTGACGTGTCACAGAGGTGTTTAAACATCCGCCCTAGTATGTTTGAGACTAATTTCAGCTTTTTAATTGACTTTTCTTCACTTTATAGCCATATTGTAACATACTCCAGCTTTTGGTCTTTTTAAAAATATATATATTTTAACTAAACTAAGGATTTTTGTGATTGGATGTGGATATGAAGTTATTAAGAGAAACAAGCTGAGCAAACATTGAGTGTGTAACTTGTTGCCCCTTATGTGTCCACCAAGGAAACACATCAGATGTGCAAATGCCGTATTCAGTGATTTGTAACAGATTTAATTAACAGGTCCCATTTATTTTGGAGAAGTGAAAACCTGCTGATAATTTGACTCCTTTTAAAACCCTCCTGACTGATGAACGATAAAGAAATCCTGACACAGAGAAGCTGACTAATGAAGGCAATGATACATTTAATGCTTTTAATATGTATATGTATGTTCTCTTGGGTCATAAACTCCTCAATTAATGATTATGCATTATCAGTATAGCGTTAGACTGCAAATCAACCCTGTGTTATGAATAATGACAGGAAGAGCTGGCACTCATTTCACACACTGTTTATTGGACTTAATGACCTGCTAACGGTTACAGAGCATACAAGCATCAAGCTGTCTGATTGATCGGGGAACATGCTTACATTTACGAGTTGACACACACTTATTTTTAATGATTTACAGAGATATGTATACATGGCTAACACAGATGGATTATAATGTGCCTCCTGAACAACTCACAATAACATATGGATTTATTGGCGTTGCTTACATCGAACAAAGTGCACCAAACTTCTCTTAAAACGGGCCGAGACCCTCTATTTCAAGCAGTTATGGTCAAGTTTTTTGGTTCGCACCAGTGTGTGATTGTCATTTTTCACACCGCTTTTTATAGACATTAAAAAAATGACTAGACTTACATCATTAAGTCTAAAAACAACCCATTATGGCCTCTTTGTTTAAACAGGTGATACACCAGTACTCTCACAATTCTGTAATGAGTATGCAATTGCAACCTTGTCTCTTTGAGATGTATTTTCTGTAAGATAATACCTATATTTTGGCCAACATACCAGATAATATCAAACTTGTTCCACTAAACCAAAAAGCCAATAATTTACACCCATAAATAATCAAGCCTAATGACAGGTCATGTCATTCTTCTTGTCAGCCGAGACTCTTGAATGAGCTTTGACACTGTCTGTGGTGCAAGTTAAGAGTAATTACACCGCCCTATCTGTCTCACATCTTAATCTGTTATGGTGCATTATGGGAATATGTGTCGCTTCTCTCATACATAATTGTTTCTTGGAGGGCCTCGGAGGGGGCAAACAATCTGAAGGCTTTTGAAACCGTAAACAAGCATTCATCCTCCATTGTTTGTGAGAAATATGTTTTCAATTTCAGCTTTTCACCTTCAGTAAACCTAATGAAAATACCTGACATCTCCACCTTTTGTTACATTGCAGTGTGCTACGGATAATGCAGTTACAAGGGAATGATTTCAATTTCTGGTGCACATTTAGTACCTAATGTATGCAAATTAAATACATTTTTTGCTCTTTAAAATTCATATCCAATCACATGGTATCAAATGTAAAATATTCACACACACGCACAGTATGCACACTGCATCTGTTCCCGCAGCTATAATAAAGGGCTATAACTCAAATTGATATCATATACTGTCAGTGTAGTCAAATGCAATTAGCAACCCGTACTGTAGCATCATTTTTGCACACATCGCTTGGTTTGAGATTCAAGCTGATTGCTGCATAATTCGCCTCGCCCCAGATCCAAATTAGCCGATGTGCATTAGCAGGTAATTGTGGGTTCAGCAGCATGTTGCCTTCACTGGCTGAAGACCTCGTAAAAATCTGGAAGCAGTAAAGCCAGGAACGAGATATTAGTCCCCTGCTAGCCACAACAGGGTACAAATGGTCCTCCACAAAAAAAGCTCATTGTGGCCTATAGTCTTCCTTCGAGGTGAAGATTTCCCGGGGTAAACTTCCAACCCTATTGTGTCTTTTAGATGTATGTCTCGCTCAAGGAAAGGTTGTGAAACCTCATATCTGTTGTGGGAAGTCGACAAATAAAATGTAACTCTCCACAAGGCCAATACTGTTTATGGAAACTGATCCAATGATGGTATTTCACCACAAAAAATAATGATGTTTTTAAGGAGAAAGCCACTGGATAAGCATAGCCGGGGATCCTCTGCAGAAGCTGTAGGAATATTTATTACCATTCCGCATGTTTGCAGATTACAGTATGCTAATCCTGTACAATGTGCCAAGGGGATGTAAGATAGGATTCCTTGGGCAGGGAGCCTTGTAAATATAAAGTTAACGGAGCATGGAAGGTGAAAAACGGGACAAGTGTTTGTGTTTTTAATGGTTTAAAGAAAACTGATGCCCTTTTAAAATGTGCAATTGGATGCTCCGCTTAAATAAAGTTGAAACAAATGGCAGCAGTCTTTGACTTCACCACTGGTCCCAGAGGAGTTGTTGATTGTTATTTTACACCTCAGAGGACAATAGTAACTCATTTTAAATAAAAAGGTAGGAGGATGACAAAATATCACATCTGAGCAGCAAGGGAAATAACAGGTTATTTAATAACTGAAGTATACTTTCTTTTTTGCTGCAGCCATAATAGTAAGATTTATTTTTCCTTTATTAACTTTTTAAAAAAAGAACAAGCTGTCTTCAGGCCAGTTAGGGACCAAAATGCACCTTTCTGGACTATCACTGAATAAAACTCATGATATTCAATTTGTAAAGTGGCATGTTAAGGAATTGCTTGGCTGCATATCATTCACTTTTATGCTATCTGCCATTAAGTGATACACTGTATCTCAGTTGCAAATCTGAAAAGAAGGGTACTTAGTTCATGGCTAATGTATCAAACATTAAGGACGTTTATTGTTGATAACAGTTCACATTGAAATACTAATAAAAGCAGGGATAGGATTCGTTTTTTTAAACCAAATGGATGCTCAAGACAAACTGTATTGCATTGATATAGATTACAACATAAATTGTACACTTACTGTTTGTCAAACAATTAGCTTATAATGATTAGGTGTGTATTCATTCAGGGCATTTTAATGTGTATCTTATGCAGCTGCTCCCCACTCAGATCAATCACAACGATTAATACAATTAAAGCCTATAAGCCGAAAAAACGATATCAGGAAATGGTACACTTTCACAATACATTTAAAAGCAAAATATGGTTGTTCAGAAGCACATAAACAAGGTCTAGTCCTGCCTCACAAGCCATTTTCTGTTTTGGAAATCATTAAAAAGGGAAGCAGTCATGCACGTCTTATATTGTCTCAGGTCAGTCATCACCTCACCATAATCATTTCAAAAACCTCTGGTTTCACCCCTCAACCATCTATAACTGTAAACTAATGTAATCTTCCTGCTATTCATTAATATATGAGGGCAGGAAACTATGCAAGGAAATGGGCATTTGACAGATTTAATGAGAATGGCCGCGAACAATGAGCCGATGGGGTCTATGGCAGGGCATTTCACACTTACTCAATTTAATGAAGGATTAAATTCTACTGACAGACAAAGGTATTAGTGAGAGTTTTTCACGCCCACCTCCCTTCACACAACGATTAAATCCTGCAAATGAAGTTGGGAGAAAGAAATAAAGATGAAGAAAAGGAAAAATGCTTCCTCACAAAGTCAGGTTGGCCATTTTCACTGCGAGGCAAAATATGGACATTACATTGATGTAATTATGAAAGTCATAAAGAACAGTTAGTCTTTGTGCTGGGGGAGGGGCAGGAGGTGAGGGTGTCTTAATAGCGTTTCAGTATAAAAAAATCCTCACAGATTATCCTTTTCATTAATTTTTAATTAGTTGTCAGACATCTGTTGTAGCTCATCATGAGAGGGAAACAAATGAATTCAACAAATGTGATTGATTAAAAATGCAGCCATGTATTAGGTGAATTAAATATCCTTAGCTGATCTTCACTTCTTATATTTCTTAATAACTGAACAAATTATACTGATTAAAATGTCAGCAGGCTTTCTTTCCTCTCTGCACCTATGTTGACTGTACGGTATGTAGACCCCATCATTTAGGGGAACTTTCACATTCAGACACTTTTATAAGGACTTTTTATTTGAGTCCATTTTAATGAGTTTCTTTACCTGGAAGCCTGAAAAAGCTGGTCTCCATTAAATACGATAAATTCATGTACTGTGGTGAACGCACATTAAATAATTTGAGGTTATCGGAGCTGTTCCACTGCCTGCTGCAGTTGTAAATTACACTGATAAGAGCAGTGAGTCTAAAACAGTCCGCTTTAAGGACTTTAAAGCAAAGCAATGAGCTGAACGACGCTGAAATGCTCCATTTGAATTAGTTTTATATAAAAGTATTGACTATAGCAGCCATAACTGAGTGGCATTTTCATTCATCGAAATTATTTTTGAATGTTATGACCTTGCTTTTGAATATCATCATTAATTATTTCTTCACATTAGAATGTACAACATGTGCGTTTGACGGCAGTATTTTTCTGAATCGAGTGTCTAATAGGAGGTTGAATGCTGTACAGGTTGTGTTTCTTTTGTGTAAATAATATATAAATAAATCGACTATACTTGATTTCAAATTATAAAAAGATTAGCAGTTTACATTCAGTGTGAAGAAAACACAGTAGTAAGCAAGAAAGAGTTTTTCATTCACATGTGAATAGTATAAGAGAGTTCAGTGCCAGCTAACATGCCAAATATTATAGGACGGGCAAGTTAAAAAAAGCACATAGATTAACACTGTTCTTTTTTTGTTTTAAGTTAGCCATGTTTGTACCCTTAAAGAACAAACAGTTGTCCACAAATGTTTAAAAAGGGATCTGCTCGTCTACATAAATTCTTAAGCTAAACAAAGTCAAAGTCGGCGGTATTGCTCTCTCCATCAAAACACAATGGCAACGTCAGCACAGAGACATTTTTCCTCTTGTCATATGAATGCCACATAAAGTCAACTTACATTTATATGATATTGTCAACCTATTAGTTACAGATCTGTTAAACTGAGTTTCTCCACAAAGAATCCTGAAAAAGCACCATTCTTAATAAATAAAAAAAGGCTAAACGGAGAGATGCTAATAGGCTTCTTGGTAATGAGTCATTTAGCATTAAAAAAAATGGCTAATCGAGTAAAGAAATCTTGCGCAGCTAAGACAATAATGACCAATTAGTTAATTAAAGGACTAACAAGCAGACGGAGGTTGTGCTTCATGATTTGAAAGTCGCAGGACAGATTGGCCGACCGTACTTACTCAAGGACTTCTGCTGACAAACATAAGGAGTCCGTTCAGGTGCAGGTGTTTTGGGAGGTAGGGGGGTAGAGATGGATTTCCACAGTAATTAGAGATGACATTCTCCAAAGACTGCAGTCAGCATCAAAGACCTTCACCGCAGAAGAGCTGCCAGTTTCCTGGGAGAATGTTAGGAAAGACCCCCTGAAGACTGCAGGCACCTTTTTTCACTTCTTAAGTGAAGTAGACAGCTGACAACTTGCTGACATCGCACATTATCACACTGTAACTGTCACTGGAGGGGACATGAAAGTGTCTGATTGACAGATTCATGGATGGCAAGAAACCAGTGGGTGGAAGAATGAGGGGAAACATCAAAAAGTTGTACCTTGTTTCAGTTGTAGGCTACCTATACTTTTCCATGTAGAGGATAACAGAGGGTGGCGGCCGCTTACAGAAGAAGTCAATAACTTCAAACCCCATGCCACTTTAAGCTGTGCCTGCCATAAGAATTGACATCAAAATCACAGGAATCAGGAACGTTTTTACATCATAATTTTCATATTGGTTAAATGTTAAAACACAACACTCATCATTGTATATGGATGGCCACTATATCCTTAACATATTGATATTGTGATATGAATAGATTTGTAATAATGTAATATCGAAAAATGTTGTTGTTCTTTTTCTAGATTTAAACGCTGCATTACTGTAAAGTGATATCATTTTCCGAATATATCAGACTCGTCCAGTTTTTCTGCTAAGGCAATATATCCACATTACTGATGTTTACTTATCTTATAAGGTAAATAGTTAGACCATATCAACTACCCGTAGAGCTATATTTAATTCCTTTAAGATTTTAGTTATCATTATTTCCATTCAGCCATTTCTGTCATTGCTTCAGCTTGCATAGTCCAAAAACCATACACATATAAGGAGAATGTCTTAGTGAGGTTCAGCATGGCATCGGCAATTACCTTTTTCTCTCCTCACTGAGCCGTATCAAAGGTTTGTGCTCGGTGAGGAGAAAAGGCATGAAAATGTGTTTGAATGTCTTGTCCATATTAATACCAGATAAGACGCGCAGCGGAGGGATCGTGCCCTGAAGGATGGACCACGAACACATGGCACACCTGTCCTTGGCTCAATGGATTAGTCAGAGGACTTTGGTTTATTTCTGTGCCAAGATAGTGTTGAATGCTGCACCTGTGGGTCACCTTTAGTGTTTGTTAAATCCACACCTAATATTAAAGACATCAAGGACCCAACTAAATGTCAAATGATGTGCAAGTAATCATTCATCGTGCCTGCCATGCCGTGCCTGTTCTGTAGCAAACTGTCATTTTCAATATCAATACCAAATACCTGCATTTGTTTCTATTAACCAGTTCCTTGATTGGTCTAATAAATGTAATTAAACTGGGAAAATGTCAATACAAATAACAGAAAGGTCCCAAATTGCTTGTTAATCTATTAATACATTGTTAGTTTTGTGGGAACAACCCAAAGTAAATACGTTTATTATAACAACCTTATTTGGTTCAGTTTAGAAATATATATATATATATTTTTTTTAACATATCCTTTTTTAATCGACTAATCAATTGATCACCTCAGTCTAGTTTTTTGAATGATCACGGAAATATTATTTTTCACATTAATGATTAATAGAATGTTTACAAAATACAAGTTATAATGTTACCTTAATAGTAATACAGTCAGCCTTTTAAGGTATGTATAATACAAGATACTCAATACTGACTTGAAGCTGAACTTGTACACTGTTATGTTCAATGATTGCTTCTTTTACCGAAAGTAAAGGGAAGTCGCTCACACTGAAAGCATGTTCAGCATGCTGCTTTTTTCAATCACATTTCAGTATAAGGCTTGCAATATTCTACATTCCTGTTGTTGTCAGAAGAATCTGATGAAAAGGTAAAAATCAACAATGTAGTTCTTCTCTCAGTATATGGCTCTCATCCCAAAGTCATCTGATGTGGGTTGTCTGACCACGCTCTAACTTTCTTAGTGCTTGTTTACCATGACTATACTGCACTGTCTCTTTTAAGGAGTCTCTGTGCTGCTGGTTAACGTTGAGAAATTAGGGATAATTTATCTGCTGCTTCCAATTACAGTAACACTTAACAAACGGCGGTATTTTGGTCTAATATGCATTATATATTGGTATTATAAATTTGGTATTATAAATATAGGTTTGGATATTACATCAGTACGGAACATAACTCAGGAGGGTGCTTTTTAATTAAAGTTCAGGTCTGCAGGCTGTTATTTACATTATCAATGACCTGCCGGAGGCATCTTGTGTGTGTGTGTGTGTGTGTGTGTGTGTGTGTGTGTGTGTGTGTGTGTGTGTGTGTGTGTGTGTGTGTGTGTGTGTGTGTGTGTGTGTGTGTGTGTGTGTGTGTGTGGCTGGCTGGCTGGCTGGCTGGCTGGCTGGCTGGCTGGCTGGCTGGCTGGCTGGCTGGCTGGCTGGCTGGCTGGCTGGCTGGCTGGCTGGCTGGCTGGCTGGCTGGCTGGCTGGCTGGCTGGCTGGCTGGCTGGCTGGCTGGCTGGCTGGCTGGCTGGCTGGCTGGCTGGCTGGCTGGCTGGCTGGCTGGCTGGCTGGCTGGCTGGCTGGCTGGCTGGCTGGCTGGCTGGCTGGCTGGCTGGCTGGCTGCTGGCTGGCTGGCTGGCTGGCTGGCTGGCTGGCCTGGCTGGCTGGCTGGCTGGCTGGCTGGCTGGCTGGCTGGCTGGCTGGCTGGCTGGCTGGCTGGCTGGCTGGCTGGCTGGCTGGCTGGCTGGCTGGCTGGCTGCTGGCTGGCTGGCTGGCTGGCTGGCTGGCTGGCTGGCTGGCTGGCTGGCTGGCTGGCTGGCTGGCTGGCTGGCTGGCTGGCTGGCTGGC